>NW_004567103.1:5714023-5720825 GCF_000260355.1 Condylura cristata | reverse complement strand
AAAAAAAAAAAAGATTTACCAGCAGAGAACGCTCAGCTTGAGCACGGCCAGTTCAGCTCCCCATCTCCCCAACTGTTTCTGAAAAGTAGGAGGACCCAGTTGTGCTAAGTGAGAGCGTTGGGGTCTCACTTAGGGTCTCCATAGGGCTGATCTTCAGCCCTTCTGGTCCTCGCTCCGACTTGGGCCTCTGTGCACTTCTGTCTCAGTTAACTTGACCTCACGAGGAGGTATTGTAAGGTTTGAGTTCTCTTTCAAATCTATTCAGGTCTTATTCAGTCACAAGCTGTGGGTTCTGTTTTTATTTGTTCTCATTTCTAGACTCATCAGCCAGAATCATTTGGCCACCTCCTTCTCCTAGGCTGAGACAGCACATTCCTGATGGGAGAACCATTACATAGGAGGGTCTCCTTTCCCTTCCTCAGTAGCCATCCTTCCCTTCGAGGATACAAATTGAAGTGGAAATGACATTTTATGATTCTAGACATGTGCCCTATATAGGACCGCAAATTTTTAGAAACATCTTTGTTTTCTGTTCTGAAATGTTCTTCGAGAAGCTCTCAGTTGTAGACAGTTTCAGGCCCATTCAACGATGAAGTAGCTCCTGCTTGGCATGTCTTCGGGTTGGGGGGTTCGGGGTCAGCACCCAAAGGACTCTCATCCCGCCTACAGTGGGCGTTCCCGAGAGCCACTTCTGATCAGGCAGCCCAGTGGCTTCCCGGCACGCCCTGGGGCCTCTTCCTGTGGACACCTCAGCATCTGTGCTCCCCTCTTTTTCCTCTAGTTTGGACCAGAAACTACTGTCACTGTTGCTGGTGAGAATAAGTGCTGTCATTTGCAGCAAGCTTTCTCATCCCGGTACCAGAAGGCACCAGTTTCTTGGGTAGACTTGGACTAAAAAAAAAAGGTCAGAATTCAAAAGAAAAACACATTTCCATGGTTCAATTGAGTTCAACAAAAGTTTTTATTTTTCAGTTTGATATCATTCCCTGTGGATTGCCAATCCTTCTGGGCCCTGCCCACCCATCCCCATGGGGGGGCCCACACCACCTCCATTCTCTAGATGAGATGCAAATTGGCACTGGTGCCAGGGCCCTACAAGCACAGACCAATGGCAGCGAGCAGCTGAGTGTGGGGACGCGGAGCGTTCCAGAACCGGCCCACCTGGGAGCCCCCGGCTGGGCCTCGGTGGCTGCTGTCCTGGCCATGTCACGAGCTGGGGATGGTGTGGCCCCGACTCAGGAGGAAGCAGCGGGCACTGAGTGTTCAGGGAGCCGGGAGCCTGCTGTGATTCTGCAGAGACATGTTCATTTGGACACGGAGGGGACTGGCCGCTCCTTGGCGCCCACGCCGGACTCTCAGGACAGCGCTCAGAGCCTGGAAGGGTCACCGGTGTGCAGAGTAGGCAATCTGGGGGTCAACGAAGACACGGGTTTCCTCCGAGCCTGGAGGCTGACGACGTCCGCGTCTCTGCTGAGGGAAGCCACGCCTCAGCTTCTCCTGTGCCTCTCGTGGGCATGCGTGTGGGCACCGCCTCTGCAGTGACCCCCTTCTTGTATCTCGGTGTCTTCTTTGTCAGGACACCTGCCGTGTTTGTTTGGGGTCTTCCCTCCTGGCCTCTCTTAACTTATCACCTCTTCAAATACAGCCTGCGTGGGGTTAGGAATCCAGAGTGTGACATCCGAGGAGATGCCATTTGGGCCAAAATAAAAGATGACCAGGGCGCTCCCTGGTGGCGCAGCGGGTTACAGCACAGCACTAAGAAGCTAAAGCCACTTCCCATGAGTTCGATCCCCGCCCCAGAGGTGACCCACGTGGCGCGGCAGACCTCTCCTGACCCGCCCGCTGCTCCCCTCAGCAGTGGACTTCGTCAGTTGGCCTGTTCTGCTCCCCGCTCTGTCTCTGGTGAATCCTCTCACGCCCCTGCAGCTCTGGCCTGTACCCCAGTTCTGTATGCATAAATAAATACATCTTGAAGTAAATCTTAAAAAAAAAAAAAAATGACAAGGCCGAGATCCCGCGGCGCCACCTGCTTTCTGCGATGTGCTGGTGACTGTTCCCCCACCTGCACTGTGCTTTCTTATTCCAACCGCCCCATTGTGCTGGCGCCCTCGCGCTTCCCCACGGCACTCACGGCCCCGCGTCTGGGAGCCGCTCTAGGACGGCGCCACGCCGGCAGACGGACATTCAGCGCTGACGGCTGTTTTCCCAAACACCAGCGTCAGCACGAGGCCACACAGCAACTGGCCAGGAGGGGTCCACAGGGACACCCGTCTGGCATCCTGCCTGGCCAGGCACTGTGTGGGAAGCCTGCCCTGCTGTGAGGGGGCAGGTTTTAAGGCGCCTCCGTGAGGGAACCGCGGTTAGGGGCTCAGGGCTTCTCTGCTGAGAACTGTGACCAAAGACGCCCAAAGGCTGAGTTGGGGCCTGGGGGGCAACGAGGAGTCAGAGGGTGGGGGCTCTGGAGGAAACCCCCAAGGCTGAGAGTAAACGGGGTGCAGGGTGGCCAGAGCGCGTGAGGGACTTCGGACTCTAGGAAGCAGATGAAGAAAGAGCAGCCGATCCAGGTGGGTTTGGATAAGGGCCGAAAACGACCTTATCATCGTAGAATTTGGGGGCACCTCCTCACCTCCAGCACTCTTCTGATTCCAGGCTGAAAGGTGGCCCGCCTCACCCAGTCTCCCCTTTGGGGATCTCAGTTGACATGCCACTCCTGTTTCCACCAGTCACGTCATTCCCTGTCATCTCAGTGTCTCTAAGTGCCCGTCTGTGCCACATGCTGCTTAGAGGAAGCTCCCGGGGAATCCTGTGGGGTTGGGCGAGAAAACCCTCCTGGGAGACACACCCACGGCTCGGGCTGCCCCTTGGCCCCAGGCCCAGAGCGCCACCCAGCAGCAACCCCCTGCCTCCTCTCCTCCTTACCCTTCTGCCAAACCAACCAGGGGCTCTAGAAGCCGGAGCCCACACAACAGAGGGCCAGGGGCCCCACAGGGAGTTAGCAAGAAGGAGTGTTGGGGGCAAAGCTTGTTGGGCAGCTTGACTCTTCAGAGAGCACTGAGGCGTGCCAAAGAGCGGCCTGTTTGGTCTGTGACCACAGACGCCCAAAGGCTGAGTTGGGGGGGCAACGAGGAGTCACAGGGAGGGGGCTCTGGAGGAAACTCCCAAGGCTGAGAGTGAACAGGGGTGTTGGGTGGCCAGAGCGTGTGAGGGACTTCGGACTCTAGGAAGCAGATGAAGAAAGAGCAGCCTGTCTGGCTCTGGTGCTCATGTTCTCGTCTTCCACAAGCAGCCAGCTCCGTGGTATGGAGTGGCTGCTGGACACGCTTCTGTGGCGCCGGCTGTGCTCAGAGCTGAGCTCACCTTTGGCGTGGGTCGCTGAGCCGGAGGACAGGTGCTGAGGGAGAGGTGAGGACTAAGCCGCAGCGCACAGCGTCCGCAGGGCTGAAGGCCAGGACCTGGCAGGCCCCTGCCCTCTGCTGACAACGCCCCTGGAGTGATCTCGGCAGGGAAGCCCCGCTCAGCCAGACCTATGTGCAGAGAAGAGGAAAAACAGGACCCTGCCAAGGTCCTCAAAGCCCGAGGAGCTCAGATAAACATGACCAGTGCCCCCCAAACTCCAGCTCTCAAGTTCTGTAGTCAATTTTCTACCAAGGGAGAGATCTGGGTCTATGGCATTGAAGTACTAAAGATGAAGAAGTTCCTCCAAGCTCCTGCTTCTTGACAAACGTTGTCCGTTGGTCATCCATGAATAGCTCGTTACGTAGACGATTATGGAATTCAGGGTGCCTTTTAATGCCTTTGCATGTGAGATACACACACACGCACACATGCAATTAACCCCATGGAGAGCTAAGGAATTAGAAAGAAAGAGAGAGGACTCTGAGGTGGGGTCAGCAAAATTTATTATAAGTTGCATTTCGTAGACAATCATGCTGAAGCTGTGGTTAAGACAGGAACACAAAGAGGCCCACCTAGAAGGAAACCGTGACGTTCTTACTCCTTGCTATAAAACTGTTGTCAAATGGTTGTGGAGACAGAAGGCGGCTCAGGTGCTGTGGACGCTAAATTCAATGCAGGCGGCACCACATGGTCCAGCAATGACTGAGATGCTGACACAGTCAGACAATGCTTTTCATGAAATAAACGCAGAGAGGAGGAGGAGAAAGTCTTACCTGCAGCTAGGCTGAGGTCGCAGGAGGAAAAGTCTTACCTGTGCGGAGACTGGCGGCTGCCTAGCAGCAGCACTGCTTCTGCTGGCAACACTTCTGCTGGCAACAGCCCTTGCTGCAGCCACAGCCTTTGCCGCAGCCACAGCCCTTGCCGCAGCCACAGCCCTTGCCGCAGCCACCGCCAGAGCTGCAGCAGCAGGGGACGCAGCAGGGGGTGCTGCAGCAGGTGCGGCGACAGCAGCAGACCACGGGGGTGCTGCAGCAGCCCCCACAGCAGCCTCGGCAGCAGGGGCAGCAGCCAGAGCAGCAGCCCACCCGGTAGCACCTGCAGGTGGTGCAGCTGCCACAGCCGCCACAGCCACCACAGCCGCCACAGCCGCCACAACCACCACAGCCGCCACAGCTGCCACAACCACCACAGCCACCACAGCCTCCACAGCCACCACAGCCACCACAGCCGCCACCGCAGCCACCACAACCACAGCAACCCATGGTGTCAAGAGAGAGGACTCAGGAGAGGTGAGGAGAGAGATCGGGAGGTGAGGAAGGTCTGATGCCCCTCTGCTGGGGGAGCCCTTATATACCCACAGGCCAGGGGGCAGGAGGACACGTGACCACTTCCCTGTGGCTGTTTGACGAGACTGTCATGCAGCACCCACCCTCTCTTGTTTACTTCCCTCTGACATATCCTTGTCTTCATCACGTCTTTAGATTTGTTGTGCTCAGAAGCCGCATGAGAGCGTACCAGCAGCCAGGCGTCCGGGGAGGCACACTGGGCCAGCGGTCACCAGGAAGGGCGTGCCGCTCATCGCCCTGGGGCCAGACGCCAGTGCTGGGCCTGGCAACTCGGCCTGGCAGGGCACCCCAGCCCAGGACAGCTGGGACAGGCCTCGCTGGGCCTCCAGGCTCGCCCAGGGACATTTCCAGCCCAGCCCTGGCCCCAGAGAGCTCACGAGAGAGATGAGTGCACCAGGATGGGAAGAGGCCCCAGGCTCCTGGCCCCAGCCAGAGGCCTTCCTGGTGGGCAGCTGGGCTGAGCTGTCCTGCCTCTCAGCTGCCTCCTCCTCGGCCCCCACCCCCAGGCCCCAGTGATGATCTTCAAACAGGACGATGCCCTGAAGGCTGGGTTCTGATGGTGTGTCCCTGGTGCCTCCTGCTGTGTGTGAGGGGATGAGTGTCCCTGGGGGAGGTGGTGGTGGTCCAGGCTGAGAGAAACGCCCCTGCTGAGAGGTCAGGGATGCTGAGAGCTGCCCCAAAAGGCAGAGGTGGGTGCTGGAGGCAGGTGAGGCCCCAGGGAGGGAGGGACCCCTGACAAAAGGAGGGGGAGGCGGGCCACTTGTTTCCACACGACTGGGAGCCACAAACACCCACTCCCCAGGGACACGGGGCTCACACCCCCATCCCACAACCCCCTCCCCATGGGCTACGCCGGCAACCACTGGAGGCTACTGTGGTTTACAGGGGACCGTGGTCCCACGGAGCCTAGAGAATGACTCATGGAAGTGGAAGTGCATCAAGGACATGGCCGGCCTGCCGGGGGGCAAGGAGGAGCGGTGGCTGGTGGGGAGGGGCCAGCAGGGACGACGGCCCGAGGGGCGAGCAGCCCTATCACCAGCCCACCTGGCCCGCCTGTGCCTCTCCGGGAGGCCCTGATCTGGGGCCACGGTGCCCCCACAGAAGTCCTGGCCGGCCCACACCTCAGACGGTTTCCTGCTCAGGTCCTGTCGTGCCTCGGGGATTCCAGCGGGCCGGACTGGCTCCTTGCCCGTGATTCCGAACCTCTCTGGAGCCTGTGGGACAAGCAGGGACTGGCCACTGCTCAGGGGCGCTGCGGGGAATGGGAAAAGCGCAAGCGAGCGCGCGGACTGGGCGCAGAATCCTCAGTCAGAGCTGGCGAAAGACGGAGCGAGCGGGAGCGCCAGTGATGCAAGATGGCGCCCCCCTCCATTTTGCCTTAGACGCCGAGGACCCAGGGAGCAACAGGGACTGGGCCCTGAGGGTCTGGGAGATACGGGGGCCCTGGGTCAGCCCTGTGCAGTCGGGCCAGAGCAGACTCAGAGTGGCTTTTTCGGGAAAGCAGCCAGAAGGAATCACATGGAAGTGGGGCCCTGGGGGGTGGGGGAAAGGGAGAGAGAGCAGAGGCGGACTTACTGGAAGACAGTCCCCAAACCCTGGGAAATAGTTACCGACATGCACCCTGACAAGAGCTAAGTAGCCAGTACTGAGGTGTGAGGAGTGACCGTTCCTTAAAGAGGCTGGCTCAATGTGCATGTTCATTGCAACGGAAAAGGAGAGAAATCCACCAGGGAGGAGGAAAAGGATCTGGAGGCAACCAGGTTCCTTCTTAATTCAAAGTCCCACAAGATTCAGCTCTGATTCTGAGAAAGTTCCACCTTCCCCTACTCCCCCCATCCCACCCCCCAAAGGTTAGCCCCTTGGTTTGTTCTAAACTGATTTTAGGAAACAGCTAAAATTAGCAGCTGCATGGGGTCAGCTATAGTCCCCAGGAATGTAAACAAGGGCTCACCAGTAGCTGTATTTAGACCCTGCCGTGGGGCATGAGGAAGTCTCTGTGGTCACGTGTCCTGGGTCACTCCCTGCTCCTTTCCCAAGATGGTATATAAGGGCTCCCCCAG
>NW_004567103.1:5701177-5712478 GCF_000260355.1 Condylura cristata | reverse complement strand
GGAGGAGAATCGGGAGCCTCCTGTGCAGCCTGCGAGCCTCAAGGAGACTGGGCGCTTCCTGCCTGCCGAGTCTGTGTCTGGGTGTCCCCAAGTACAGAGGGTGATGCTGCTGCTGGGGGTGACTGCTCGCTCCTGGGCGGCCCCTCATTAGTGTGAGCATCGAAGGATCCCGATGGTAAGAGATGGAGGCTCACTTCAACACGTGCTGACACCCCAGGGCCACCGGACACTGGGTGTGGGTGTAAGGGGACCCCACACAGAGAATCAGGGGTCAGGCCTGCATTAGTCTTCACTGGAAGACCCAACAGAATGCACAATGTGAGGCAGTATATTTGCATATTACTAGAGATGTCATACTCCCTCAGTTTTCAACCATCTATCAAGGACCTGTAACGTATCAGGCCTTGCTCTAGGCACCGAGAATTATAGTTCATAGAACCAGACGTATTCATCTCACCTGAACTCATGTCCTAGCAGAGGGGGTGACAACATACCACATACATATGTTACGTACCACGGGGTGTAGCTGATATACAAACATGCCAGACACACGTGACAGCAGACACTCGTGACAGCATCAGCCCAGGGACAGCTCAGGCGCCAGCCGGCCATCTCCCAGTGTGACTCAAGGACACAGACGTGACCTCTAGCAAACAGCCCATGGACAAAGCTGTGTCCCTCGAACCATTAGCCCAAATGGGCAGGTCTTGGTGGGTCACCTGCAGCTCTACTGTCTTGTCTTGCAATCTTGAACGACCAAAGGAAGTTAAATTTGCACCATAACCAGTACATAGGATACCCCACTTATAGTCGGCCTCCCCAGCGTCCCCATCCCACAGCCTGCTGTCAGACCACCGGGGCCCACCCCTGTGACCCCATGAAGCCTTCCCTGTGCTCAGTGCTGGTGTCTCTACCCAATACAACCCAACACAACAGCAGCTCTGGACAAACAGGCTTCACCATTGTCGCGGTTGGTCTTATTTGTTTCCACAAGAATCGGGTGATCCTGACACATGTGCCCCTACAGAAGCGAACGAGGATGTAAGTGGCAGCAGGTCAAACATAGTGAAAACCTGAAAGTGAGGAGCGTCCTTTCCTCTGGAGAGAAGAGCGAGTGACAGGTGGCTCATGGCCAGAAAAGAGCCATGGACGTAGCAAGCTACCTAAGGAGGAGCAAAGGAATGAGGCTTTGGACTTGAGGGCCCAGCTACCCGGGGTGTGGGGACCCAGCCCGATGGGAGGGGTGGGAGCGCAGGAGGGTCTTCTGGGTGCTCGGAATCTGGTTTTCAGTTGAAGGGACCACAGAGGACCCAGGAGAAGGCGGCCTGAGTCATGACTGACATGAAGGGAGCGAAGTGTCCAGTGGTCAAGAGGGACAGACAGGGGATGGAGAGAGGGCAGTGTGGGGAGAGGGGACCGGCCAGTCCTGGGGTGAGCTTGTCCATCGTCTGCATCCAATCAACAGAGTAGCAGAGCAACGGGATCCCTCACCCAAGACAGACCTTGGTTTCATGCCCCTGTGAACTCGGCCCTGCTCCCACCGAGGTTTTATGGAGGCGACCGCGGACACGTGAAGCCTTAGGTGTTCGCAACTGAGCCTTTGATCTTCCGCGTGTGAACAGCCCTTGGCTCCTCCGCCAGGCCTGCAGTCTGCGGGTGGCTGTGCGGGGAAGGTGCTCTTTTCCTTGTGCTGATGCAGACACCCCTGCCCTGGGGTGCTGTGGGCCCACCTCCGCGAGTGGCGCTCACAATGATCTGGACCCCTGCTGAGCTCTGTGCGCCCCAGAAAAGGACAGAAGGTGGAAGGCAGCAGAGGTAAAATGTTGGGGCCCATCTGGATCACGGATTGTTGGGGGGGCAGAACAGGCAGGGTCTTAAGGTGGGGGCGGTGTTGGCAAGTGGAGATTCCTAAAAAGGGGGAAAAAGGGGAGTGGGCGTGAGGAAGACAGGGGAATCGGAGCTGGGTGCAAGTCTTCCTGTTCTGCTGTCAGCAGAAGTTTATTTTATACATTAGGAACAAGCAGTGGGATAACATTAGCGTATGAATTGGGCTGAGATCACAATCATCTCTTTTTCTTGAGAAGAGTTTGGGGTCATATTGACCCCAATTGACCCTTCAGCTGAGATTATACCATTATTCTTAAAATTGATCTAATAAAGTTAAGATAGGTACATAAATTCATAAAATTTAAGGCTAACATTGTTATATTTACGACAGTATTGATTGGCTAAAATAAAGTCTCTTTAAACCTTAAATGCTACTTAGTGATCTTCATTCTCATTGAGACATCTTAGAGGGTAAAGTCAAGTCGAGGACTAGGGTGGAGGCTGGCTGGAGATGGGAAGGGGGTAAGGTGAGGTCGGGGACCAAGGAGAAGTTGTGAAAGAGGGAAAAGTAAGGTCGAAGACTACTAGGCTGGAGGAGCTTTCTGGTAGATAAATCACTAAGGGAGATAGTAAGATTTCTCATTTAAAGACTGAGCAACAAAAGCTTAAGTGAGAGAGTAGAGTGATAAGATTTGGGTTCTGGTCTGGGCAGTAAAAGAACTTTACTTATTTTTTAACATATTCTAGTACTGCCTTGTGTTACAACATTGAGTTTGTTATAATCGCTTTTATTAATCAGCCAGTTGTAATATTATTTTTGCTTTCAAAGAGGAATTTCCTGTCTTGGTTAGCGCTTGCTCGCCTGAGCCAGACAGCACTTTAGGCGGGTAAGCAATCTGGTTGCAAGCTGATGGTTGCTTAGAGTATTTTGATATTACAAAAACGGGAGGTCATCACATAAGTTAGCGTGGAAATTCTGATTTTTCAGAGCATTTCCCCTCCGTCTGGAATTTGTCCGTCGACAGAAGTTGCATATAGCTTGTGTCAGTGAAATGCTCGTCCTCCACAGCGTGGCACTTGAAAGGAAATACCAGGTGCACCCTGTGGTGGAGATGCTGTTTATCCAGTTCTGAATTAACTGTCCTTCTCTGACCTTGGCATGACCAGGGCCACGGCAAGACCTTGTCGTGGGGTGAGGTAAACTGGCTTACCCTGAGGGCAGCGGCTATGCCCATAGTTGCCTCCATCTGGGGCGATGCTCAAAGGCGGGTAACCCTCCTCCTTTCACCAGACCTCAGCTGTGCCTGGTCTGGGCTCCTGGGTGAGCTAGGATGCCTGGGCGCTACTGTGGGGAGCAGTTGCTGGCCCCCGTCCCTCTCTCTGCCGGCCCAGCGGCACCTGCCGAAGAACTTGGGCCCAGCCCGACTTCCAACCATCCCCAGTTATTCTGACTCTTGAAATCTGGGATCTGAAAGTCTGTAGGAGTGAAAGGAAGACCCTGCTGTGTTCTTGGGTGGGAGAAAGAGCGGGGGGGGGGGTGTGTGTGAGGCGAGGCTTGCGGGGGACACTCATGGGGTGCGCTTTCACCTGGGTCTCAGCCAGCAGAGACACCTCAGAACCAGCTGGCAGCAGGTGCTCCCCATGCCGGGCCAGGACTGGAGCGATATGGGTGCAGGAGGGTGAGGCAGAGCAGTGTGTGGGGTGCGGCCCCACCCAGGCGCTCTGAGGGGAGCAAAGGGCAGCCCAGCCTCGCAGACCAGAGGGAAGGAGCCTCAGCCAAACGCCACAGCCAGGGGGCATCCCAGGAGACGTGTCCCTGAGGGTCTGGACTCAGGGCATGCTGCTGCGACTACAGTTTCTTGGCTTGGGTGGCAGCATGTGGTCCCCAGGGTGCCCTGGCTCAGAGTGCAGGTGCCGCTCTGAAAGGTCCAGAGTCCACTATGCTGGCTCCAGCTTAGTAACAGCGGCCTCGCTGCCGGCTGCGATTTGATCAGGCTGCGTAGGTGGGCTTTTAGGTGGCTCCAGGTCTTCACTGCTACAAACGAAGCTGCACTGGTTGTCTGAACGCCAGCCAGCCCAGCCAGCCGAGGGTCAGATTGCCTGCGTTCCACCCCCAGCTCCAGGTGGACTGATTTACTCAGTGGTTTCCCTTCCCTGGTCTCCTCACCCCAAAGTGGAAACCAGCATGGCCTTGTTTTGCAGAGCAGATGATTCATTTCCTGGAGCAAAAGACATCATTTTCTCTTCTGATAATTTTCTTCGGACACATTCCTAGAGACGAAATTACAAGGTCAAGGTCAGCCAGGTTTTGAAGATTTAAAAGTTGCAAAAGTGCTTTCTAGGAAATGTTCATCAGTTATCCTTACCCAGAGTCAAATGGCTCTTGCCTTATCCTCTGACCCTTACAAGACAGAGTGAAGTTATTCTGCTGATAGAGCCCAGTGGGAGAATCACTGTTTTTCTTGAAAAGTCGAACTTCTTTATTTGTGATTTTATACCATCTGTCCATCTTTTGTAACTGGGGAAAGGGGAGCTTTTCATTTTTGTCTTTTTTTAATGATTTTTTTTTTTACTCAAGAAGTCATACAAAATATTCACTTAACTGAACGTTTATTCCACTCTTGGTTAATCGGGAAGTAACATAATTCATGACTCCTTGCAACTAGCTAATCACAGACATCTATTTAATTGTTATTATTGTTTTGTGAGCTGTTTCAAATACCTCTTGGGGAAAGGCAGCTCAGCAGTGACCGGGCTTTTGCCCTTGCTGGATTTCAGGGTTTCAGCTCTCCAGGCAGCTGTGATTCTCCCCTGTGGTGATGGCGCAGCCTTCATTCTGAAGGAATGGAGGGGGTGGCTGATGCAGGCCTGAGCAGGGCTGGACTGGCCTGGGCGGGCACCCACCCGGGCGGGCACGCAGCCCCCCACCCTGCCCCCCAGAGTGCAGGATGGGTTGAGGAGGGACAATGTGCATTTGGGGTTGATTGGATGATGGGAGTGGTGTGGCCCAGGCTGATTGGATCTGGGGCACCAGGAAATGAGACATCTATTCCTGGAAACCTGTCACTGGGTGGTTGAACGTGACCCAGGCTGTGATGTCTGTTAATCCTTGAATCCATTTGCGAAGTTGAATCTTCGCTGGTTCTGACGTATGTAACGGCCAACAAGGCCAATATATTCCCTGGCTTTCCTTTGGTCGGGGTCTTGCCTGAACCTGCGTGTCCGGCAGGAAACGGCTTGACCCTGGCTAGCCAGCCCAATAAACTCTACACTGCGAATTGCATTCTTGCGTGACGCACTGTCTTTCACGGTAATCGAGTTCTCCGACCCTAACAATTCTATCTGCTGCAGCTTCTGTCAGGGGTGAACTCCAGGACCCGGTTTCCCCCTCTTTCTTTCTGTTTGCTTCCTTTTCTTACATTGTTGTTCATTCTGGTACAACATTTGATTTCTTCAGTCAGGTTGAATTTCCACGAGTCTCCCACCACCTCCTCACCTTGACCAGTCACCAGGACCTCTGTGCTCTCCCTCCCCTGGTTTCGCTCCTTCTCCTCCCCTTGCTGTAAGTCTCAGATCTATAAATTTGCTTGCCAGAGGCTCTGGGACACCCACCGGTGAGAAATGGGGACCTCCACACACTCTCCTTTTTACCTCCCGTCACTGTAAAATTTTTCACTGGGAAGATGGTAGCAGTAGAGGCCAAGAGGACAATCTCATATTTTAAAACTATTGAAAAGAGAAACTTTCAATGCCTAGAATAAATTATCATGTCTCTAGCTCCACAATTAATGACCATTATTTCAAAGCAAATCTCTAAGCTACTGTTTCGTAGGTGCTTATCTTAGTATGCATTTCAAAAATGATGAGGCTTGTGTTATAGTCTGGATGCATGTCCACTGACGTGCCTCAAAGCTGAGAGTAATTTATCTTAAATTACCCCCACAATTTAAATCACTTCCTCATTTAATTTTTCAAAACTTATTCCTCATTTAAAAATGTCAGTCATCTAGTGTGAGTTGGGGTTCTTCTGGTCCGACATCACTTCCATTGGTATAAGTATCTCTTAGATGTTAATCTGACCTTCTCCCCTCTGAGCTAGCTCTCTCTCTCTCTTTCACCTTGAAACTTGTTTTTCTTTTGGGGTTTTCTGTGCTGCATTTTCAAGCTTGATGAATGTACCCCACAAGATCATTAATACCCTACATTTCCAGGGAAGCTTAATTAGATTTAGAAATCTGCTATGATTCCATTTCTATTTTTGGATAAGACGACGTCATTGTTGGTGGTGTTGAATCTTCCAGAAAGAGGCACATAATTCTGCTGTGTGACATTGACATCTGCTGTTAGTCATCGTTACATCCATTAATTCAATAGAGTTGCGACATGGTGATAGTTCATTTTCTTTCTTCTTTTCACCTAGACTATTCTAGAAAGAAATGTCCCATTCTCAACTTTTTGGTTACTCTGAGGTACAGTTCATTTAGGAAAGGCAGAGCAAATGTCTTGTTCTTCCTGCCTTCCTTTTAAAGTCACTTAAAAAGACTGCATCTCTTCCAAAGATGCCTGATGATGTTTACATTTTATTTTTGGATATTATTATGAACTCATGAATTTAAAAATATTTCATGTGTTTCAGTTTATCGTAGCTATTGTTCTTGCTGAAAGTCAGACTGAGATTTCAGGTTAAATTTGTTACTCTTCAGTAGCTTCCTGGTTTCCCAGTGTGGGAAGGGTTCAGGCTTATCTTTTCAATTTGAGTCCCAAGTCAGAAGACATTCATATCTTTAGGAAACATAGCTAGGTAATTTTCTCATATGAATTTAGAAGATCTGTTTACATATAAATACATGAATCTTCTCTCTAGCATATGAACAAACATAATTTTCCTAGCTTAAAAAAGTTTGAAACAATGTTGAGAGTTTCAATCTTTTATTTATGTTAATAGATTTTTTAGTGTTTTATAACTCATTTATATCAATATTTTCCTTATGATTTTTGGTATTAGTATCTTTTTTTAAAAGATTTATTTATTTATGCTTGCAAGAACTGGGGTACAGGCCAGAGTTGAGGGGGGACCAGCGAGAGAAGTCACCAGAGACAGAGCGGGGAGCAGAACAGGCAGATTGACGAAGTACACTGCTGAGGGGAGCAGCGGGCGGGTCAGGAGAGGTCTGCCGCGCCATGTGGTCTCCTCGGGGGCAGGCGGGAATCGAACTCATGCGGAAGCAGCTTTAGCTTCTCAGTGCTGCGCTGTAGCTCGCTGCGCCACCAGGGAGGGCCCTGTTTTGTTTTATTTTTGCCTATTCTTTTTTCTTTTAATTTCAGATCTTTTAGCATTGAAAATGCTAAAATATTAATGAATTCTAGGGCTTACTCTTTATTCAGCAGTTAGTGGCATCTTAAACTCCTCTTTTTTCTTCTTGAGGTGACAGTGGTTGACGTTGCTGTCCGTGTTTTGGAACTGCCGGAATCCCCCCTTTCGGTGCTGCGACCCTAGAGCTGGGTCACCGATGCGTCCACAGCCCCCCGCCATAGTGTTTTACTTCTTTGTAGTCCACAAGTGAGTGAAGCCACCTGGTAGTTGTCGTTGGCCTTTTGACTTATTTCACTCAGCAGAATTCCTTCCCTGTCCATTTTTGTAGTCACAAAAGGTAAGAGCTCCTGCTTCTTGAGACTGAGTCCTATCCCATGGTGTCACGTGCCACCTTTCCCAGTCCTCACCTCTGTCACTGACACTCGGGTTGTTTCCATGACTTGGCGTGAAGTAAATGGTGCCGTGAACATGGCAGAGCTGATTTATGTTCCTTTAGTGTTTTTGTGTTCTTTGGATAAATACCAAGGAGTGGAACGGCTGCTCATGCGGTACATTGGCATCTTTTTTTTTTCTTAAGAATGTAATAGTTTAGGCCCTCCCTGGTGGCGCAGCGGGTTAAAACACAACACTGAGAGGCTAAAGCCACTTCCGCATGAGTTTGATCCCCGCCTGCCCCAGAGGTGACTACATGGCGCAGAAGACCTCTCCTGACCCGCCTGCTGCTCCCCTCAGCAGTGTACTTCGTCGATCTGCCTGTTCTGCTCCCCACTCTGTCTCTGGTGAAGCCTCTCACCGCCCCTGAGCCTCTGGCCTACCCCAGTTCTGTATGCACAAATAAATAAAAAAGAACGTAATAGTTTATTATTAAATCATTTTGTGCCTTTTTCCATCTCAGTGGTAATCCCTGTGGGCTTCCCATCACCAAATCGCCTGTGTGCCATTACCATAGGGTACATTGACTTTTAATGTTTTGAGAACCCCCATGTTGTTTTCCCTGGAGGGCTGGCCCAGTCTACTCTCCCACCAACAATGTCTGAGCGTTCCTTTTCCTACAGATCTTTGCGAGTCCTTACTATTATTACTTAATATGGGCTGTTCTCAAGGGTGTGATGTGGTATCACATTGTGGTTTTGATTTTCATTTCCCTGATGATAAATGATGAAGGACATTTTTTCATGTGCCTGTGTTCTTTGGAGAAGTGTTTTATTTAGTTTTTCTGACTAGCTTCTTTTTTATGGCTTTCTTTGTTTTATTTTTGTTGAGTGGTATGAGTTCTTGTTGATTTTTTGTACTAATCCCATATTGGATGTATGATGTGCAAATATTTTCTCCTATTGGAAAGGTTGGAATGGCTGATTTTCATTTTCAGATCATTTCTTTCACTGTGCAGAAGCTTTTTAACTGGATATAGTTCCATTTGTTAATATTTGCTCTCATTTCCCTAACTCTTACAGTTGAGTCCCCAATACAACCTCTGTGTCAAAATCTGAGTGTTTTATCTATAATTTCTTATCAACATTTTATGATTTCAAGTCTTACATTCAAATCTTTCACAAATTTTGAGTTAACCTTTGTGGCTGATGTGAGAGAGTGGGATAGATTTATTCTTTTGTACGTGACTACCCAGTTTCCCCTCAACACTTATTGAGGGGTGCTCTCCACTGTATGCTTTGTCATGAATTGACTTTTCATGTAAGTGTGGGCTTATATCTGGGCTCTCATGTCTTTCATTGGCCTATGTGTCTGTTTTAATTGCCTTCACTGTATAGCAGAGTTTGAAATCTGGGAATCTGATACTTGTCAGAAGATTTTTTACTACTTGGGGTCTTGTGTGGGTCGAAATAAGTTTCAGTGATGTTTGCTCTAATTCTTTGAAAAATGCCTTGGAATTTTGAAAGGGGTTGCATTGAACTTAACATATTGCTTTGTGTACGGTGGCCTTTTTGGCCGTGTTTACTCTTTCAATCCATGAGAAGGGATTATCTTTCCATTTCTTTGTATTCTTCAATTTCTTTTGCATTATCTTAGGGTTTTCATTCTACAGATCTTTCAGTTCCTTTGTTAAGTTTATTCCTAGACACTTTTAAATGTGATCTTAAATGGAATTTGTAATTTCATTTCTTTCCTTTCCACTTCATTGTTTGCTATAGTAATGCAATGGCTTCTTGTGTACTGATTTTCTAATCTGTCACTTCACCGTACTAATTCACAATGAATGAGAATAGCGTGTATTCTGGGGCAATTCTCAGCTTCATTGTCAGTGGTGTGTTTGGCAATAAATCCCACTTGGGTGTCCCTTAGGAATTTAAGGGACAGTCCTAGGCCTAATTCCCTGATTACAAAAGCTGTTTTAGGGACCTATAGAAATTGGAAAACCCACAGGAAATGAAGCCACTGCCATGCTCTCCCTGCCACGATTTGGCCTGGAATCACCATTTGATGCCAAAGCATTTCTGTGTCCTTGAAGAGACCTCCAGAACCCAGTAAAGAGAATTCAGAACGCAGCCATCCCTGGCTAAGTGCTCCCGGTCACATTGCTTCTCAGGTATGAGGTCGCTGCAATGCGGGGAACTTCCCAGATAGCCAGCAGCCTGTGGGATTTCCATTCGATGAGGTGCTTCTTCCTGAAACCTTCCTTGACATGTTTGTCTCCTCTCAGGCACTCACACAGCATGGCACTTTGATGGTATCTTTCTATTGACTAAGTGATAGAATTTTTTTTTTAAAGATTTATTTATTTATGCATACAGAACTGGGTACAGGCTAGAGGCTCAGGGGCGGTGAGAGGCTTCACCAGAGACAGAGTGGGGAACAGAACAGGCAGATCGACGAAGTCCACTGCTGAGGGGAGCAGCGGGCGGGTCAGGAGAGGTCTGCCGCGCCATGTGGTCTCCTCGGGGGCAGGCGGGGATCAAACTCATGCAGAAGTGGCTTTAGCTTCTCAGTGCTGTGCTTTAACCCACTGCGCCACCAGGGAGGGCCATGATAGAATTTTTTGATAACCTTTTCTTGATGCAAATGATCTTGTGCACAATCGACTGTCCTTTTCATTGGGAACATTTTAGAGACCTCGGGTCATTCCTTCGCAGTTTATAGCACTCTGTCCCATTATTTTCCAGACTTACAGTGTTCTGTGGTATAGACAGAACCTTTAGTCTGACTGTTAAGGGGAAGGATGTCCTCAAGGAACTCTGCAGAGTCTTATGGACTCCACCCTCTACTCTAGCTTTCTGGACCCTACACACTACTCCAGTGATTGGAAACTACAACTCCCAGCAGTACCAGGGAGAGAACTATGAGGACCCAAGGGCGGAGCTAGCAGGAATTCTGGGACATTTGGGGGGATTAACAGGGCACGATTGCATCTAGTTCTCTCTGTCTCTCTCTCGCTCTCTCTCAACGGCAAGTGCGTGCACGCATGCGTGTGTGTGCGTGTGTGTGTGTGTGTGTGTGTGTGTGTGTGTAAAGTTTGTCATGGAAATTTCACTTGTGCCAAAAGCATGCAGTTTATAGAAAGGCTTTAGATGCTAAAAGCTAGTAAGTTATATTTAATATAAAACAAAGTTCTAAATCAAGGAGTGGTATTGTTTATATTATAGGTAGAATTGGAGTTGGCTACAAATCTATGGAGATTAGTTTTTCTGTGACTAAACTAGGATTTTAAATCAATTGAGAAAAATTTAATTCTCAAAAAGATGCCGCTGTGAAATCCTTGCTTTCAACACATTATTTGTCTAAGAAGGAATCTACATGAATAGCGATGGTATGCATGCATACCTTGAAGCCCAAGGCAGCTCTTGTTACATTTTGTGTGTGCTTGGTATTATTGAGAATGTAAGACTTTGTTGGAAAAAGTAAGAAAATATTCATGTCACAGTATAGATGTCACAGTATAAAACATTTGAAGATGGGGTGTTGACCAATGAGCGCCTTCATTACAGAGGGGTTCATGGAGGACGTGTCCTCCCCCTCCCCCCATCCCCCAGAGGCACCCGCCGGACAGAAGCTTCTGTGAGTCAGAGTGTGGAGGATGATTTAGCGTCTTTATTGAACACTGAGAAGAAATCAGAAATACATGCCAGCAGCTGAGGACCAGAGCCCGAGTACTCACAGACGGGAGGGCGACCGCAGCAGACAACGCCCAGGGACACAGCCACGGG
>NW_004567103.1:5696314-5698532 GCF_000260355.1 Condylura cristata | reverse complement strand
GCACCCCCTGCTGCGTCCCCTGCTGCTGCAGCTCTGGCGGTGGCTGCGGCAAGGGCTGTGGCTGCGGCAAGGGCTGTTGCCAGCAGAAGTGTTGCCAGCAGAAGTGCTGCTGCCAGAAGCAGTGCTGCTGCTAGGCGTGGCCTGCAGGTACAATGGCTCCTCTTTGGCTTTAGTAAAATTTCCCTCTTCCCACCCCATGTTCTTCCACGCTGTCTGATTCTGGATCCTCTGCAAGTCTTTCAGCATGAGCCTGCACCAGGTAAGTGTGCTTCCAGCACGTGAGTATTTGGCTTTCTCTGCACCACTGAACTGAGACCCATGCTCATGTCTGCGTGGCCTCTCACCAAAGCTCTGTCCCACTCTTTCCTGCCCTCCTACATCATGTGCTTCCCTTTTTTATTGTTTGCTCTTAGTTATCACATGATATTGTTGACATGTTCCAATAAAATATGAAGCATTTGCTTGTAAACCGCGTCCCTTGTGCCTTTGTTTTGCGTACACTGAATCCTGGTTTGTTTGTTCTGCAGCTTCAAAGAGAATAGATCTTTCAGCCAAGCTTTGAAAATACTTGTAGTGGAACCTCCTGAGCAAGGGTTGGAGAAGCGATTCCTGCTGGTGCTTTTCCATCCTCTTCCCTCATTGAGTGAAACCCCCCCTGGCCTCAGAGACTCCTTCCTTTACACCCCCAGGCCATCTTGCTGGTGTGCGTGCCTGTGTCAGAGGCAAGGCGCCATGCCCTCCGTGTGAGCTGAGTGGGGCGTAAATACACATTGGATTCTGTTCTTGAGATGGGCTCTATTTCTTTTTTTTTTAAGATTCATTTTATTTATTTATGCATGCAAAGCTGAAAGGATTCACCAGAGACAGTAGGGAGCAGAGAAGACAGATCTACTGAAATCCACTGCTGAGGGGAGCAGCAGGCAGATAGGAGAGGTCTGCTGTGCCCTGTGGGTCAGATGCCTGGCTGGGGATCAAACTCGTGCTGCAGTGGCTGCAGACAGCTTCATAACTCTTGGAATTAACCCCTTGTGCCACCACAGGGAACCTCTTCTCTTGAAAACAATTTACTGCTCTCTGCTGTGGGGCACTGATTTTTAAACGGCTGTACCAGACTGGAGAATATAGACTCAGTCCTGAGTCACAGATTGGCTTAAACCATCTGCAGGCTTGTGAAAAGTCTATGATATTCTCTTTACCACAATGAGGTGGGGCTTGGAGGTGGTCAGAAAAATAGGAGTGGAAAACTCTGGAGAGTATGTAGCAAAGTTGAGGTGGTTGAGAAACAAAATATAATCAAAGTTTCTCCCACTTAAAGTAAATAAGCAAAGTTCCAAAATTCATGGTAGCAGGAAGACCAACATTGGTCCCAGATGACTCCTGGGGCTCACACCCCTGCATCACCCCGTTTTCTGGAGGAAATACAGAATTGGGTGCCTAATGAATAGAATACCTCAGAACTGCTAGGTTGTGGCATTCAGGTGAGGCTGGACAAGTCTGGAGTGTCTACTGGAAGCTGATGCTGCTTGCTCGTGGCGATGAAGCACGTGACGGTTCTGGGAAGCGGAGCCCCACGGGGCAGAGCTGAGGGGCCTCGAGTCCTCAGTCAGCAGGAGAGGGGTGTCCTCAGCTCAGCAGCCACGGGGAACCAAACCCTTGCCCCGGAGAACCCATGACGTTGTCAGCTACTAACGAAGACTCGGAGCCTAAATGAATTTGCAGCAGGGGAGGCTGGGGAGAGCCATGGAGAACAGCTCTGCCCCTCACGCTCCCAGCACAGTTCTTACTAAAGATATGAACAAAGGAACAGGAAAATAGTGCGTAATTGTGCTTATGCTTAAATGAATACGTTATGTGGGGGACAAATTTTTTCTAGGTAGTAGGGAACATGTGCAAAGCCAGTATGTTTTCAGGGAACAGGAGACAATTCTGGGAAGAAGTCCTGTTTGCAGAATTTCTAGCCTCCTGGAACTCCATGGGCAGGGTAAACAGGGACTCTCAGAGAACTCCGGCTCCCTACTGGGCAGTAGACTGCCAGTAGATCCTGCCAACCAGTATGTGAGCTGGTATGGGTGCTGGCCCAGTGAAGCTCTGAGAGGACCCCAGGTGCGACAGCCCTGTGGCCATCATGTGGGGACACCCTGCAGCAGAGAACCCCAGCAAGCAGGCCGGAGTCCTTTGTCTGAAGTGTAGATAATAAATGTGTGCTTTTTTTTTTTTT
>NW_004567103.1:5677230-5696071 GCF_000260355.1 Condylura cristata | reverse complement strand
CCACCAGGGAGGGCCCCAAATGTGTGTTTTTTTTTTTTTTTAAATTGTATTTTAAAAATTGCGGTACTATGGATTTACAACTCTCTAAATGTGTTAGGGGTACAGGGTCACGCTTTTCAGAAGTATGTTGCACACAACTCCCATCTGCCGGGCGCCTATAATCCTCCGCACACACACAACCTTTGCCCTCCTGCTGGGTCGGTGTTCTTCTAAACCGTGAAGCATCGCATTCGTTTGTTATGAAGTAATACCTGGCTCACAGCCGTTTGCAAACAGCTAATGTTAAAGAAGGATATTAAAATTTGCAGTTGTTTAAAATGACATTGCCTTTACAGAATGGACAATGCCTTTGAAAGAATTTTTGGATTCTCAAAAGGAAAAATGAAAGAATGACTGATATAAAAATAACCACAAGGATGAGAGGGCAAATCAGATAAAGATGTAGTAAGAATAAGTTGAAATCAGGCCAGTCAACTGGAAATTATGGGTGGGGAGACAACTCAAGAAGCAAAATAAGGGGCAGACAGCATCACAGAGAGCTCATGAACTCCAGGACAAGCAAGGAGGTTTCCCTGAGCGCTTGGGAGAGGACACAGATTCAGACCGGAAGCGGAAGTCACGTGCCTGCTTGCGTGTCTTCTCTGAGAGTAGAGATGCTGAGGCTTTCCCGGTGGACCTGGGCCTGTGTCCTGGATTTCCGTCCACCACCCCCCAACTTGCTCATCTTGGACTTATACTCCAGACACCCCTGGGTGGATGAGGCTTCAGATATATTTCATGCTGCGGAAAACATTGTGCAATACATGCTCATAAAGCAAAGATACCAGTGTTTTCCAGTATGACTACCAATGAAGCCTGGACGGCTTAAAATTGAACTGGAACCTTGAGCTTATACTGCTGGGGGAAGGCGCCCCAGAGTGCTCACCCAGTGTTTTCTAGGGAGACCAGCCCGCCAGCACCCCAGGGTCCTGTGACTTGGACTCTTCTTGCCTTGGTCCGATGGTCCATTCTGGTAGTTTTTCCTTCAACAATGAAGTGGTTCTGTTATAGGGTAGGGAGAGGGGCACCCCCAAACTCCCAAACCTGCCCATTCTAAATAGGTTCTGCCACCTGCTGCATTAAGACAAAACAAACTCTAGCACATAAAAATGTGAATGGAAAGGAACTTGAATACAATTAGTGTGTAATACCGAGAAGGGGACAAGTAGGGGAAGAGTACAGTTTCCAAATCCAGTGCCTGAAATTACCCAGCCCCTTGTGGGTAATTGTAAAGCCAGACAGGGCTGGCCCAAAGCAGGGCCTCTGAGACCTGAACGCCCAGTCTAAGGTACCATAGAAAAGGGTCAGAAAAAGCCAGACAAATCTGGGAGGAAAGTCAAAACCAAGATAAACACTGCCATTGTGGCCTCCCTACGGGTCTCTCACCCACGTCTGTCTCAATAGCTCAGGACCAAGAAGCCAGCGCTTCTTCACACGACTCTGCTCCCTGTACCTCCTTCGGGTCTCCTCCTCCCTGCCTATGCTGCTTCCTCCCTTCTCCAGTTTCCTCTCCAGCTTCCTCTTCTCCCAGCTCAGCTCCACCCTCCCTTGGGTGGGGCAGGGAACCTGGAACCAGCCCTTTCCCTGGGGCCCCTGTTACGGTTCCACTTGGCGCCCTTTACCCAGCACCCATCACTCCGTTGGCATTTAAGTTTCCCTGGTCAGCAGCAGCAGTTCTCACTGCGAAGTGTGCCCTGTCCCAAAAACCACCAGTCTTCTTCAAGAAGACCTGGGTTTCCTCACAAATGCCCTCTGCCCCCTGAAAGGTAGACCAGCAAACCCTCCGTGGTAAATCCACTCTGATGGTTCTCCTTCTAGGGTCTCCGTGTAACTTCCGGTCACATACCATGGAAGTTCCAGATCTTGCTGTTACAGGGCAGGGAGAGAGGGGTACCCCTGAACCCCCAAACCTGTCTGCTCTAAATAGGTTCTACCATCTTCCTCATCAAGGCGAGACATAAGAGTTTTAAAGGAAAGGAACTTTAATACATTAAATTAGTGTGCAATAAGAAAGGAAAAAGAATATAGTTTCTAATCAAACACCCAAAGTTACCCATCCCCTCGTGGGTAAAAGTCCACCCAAAAGGGACTGACCCAAAGCAAGACCTGACAGCCCGCCACAAGTCTAAAGCACCTTCTTCCAAGACCCATAGAAAAGGGTCACACATGGCCAGACAAGTCTGGGAGGAAGAGAGCAAAATCAAAATCAAGATAAACACTGCCATCGTCACCTCCCCATCGGTCTCTCACCCACATCTGTTTCACCCAGTGCAGGGCCAAGAAACTAGCACGGTGTTTTCACATGTCTCTGCTCCATGTGGCTTCCTCAGGTCTCCTTCTGACTCTCCATGCTGCTTCCTTCTTCTCCAGATGCCTCTTCTCTGCTCAGCTCCACCTTCTGGTGGGGCAGGAAACCTGGAAATCCCCCTTTTCTTGGGGACTCCCTATTACATTGCCTTATTTAGTGGAGGCCGCCTGCACCTCCCTGTTTCAGCTGACCACTCAGACTACTAGAGGCCAGAAGCCCTACTTGACCCTAACTCAGAGTCCAGCCTTTTCTTAGTCAGCCCATACCCACATGTTCTGCTCCATTTCAACGTTACGTTCCTTCCACCACCATACCTCAGCCCTCAGAGAGGTACGTTACCGCCCATATTCTCCATATTCCAGTCCATATGGTTTGGAAGATCCCTTGACTCTCTTGGATGAATCTTCTCATGGCTCACATCTTGTTCCTCCCCTTTGGGGCCTGCTGAGACTTGAGTCTTTTCGGGGGGCAGAAACAAAGAGAAGTAGTACAGGTGGGTTCTGAGAAGACTCAGAAATGACTTTCAAGCCCTTCTCAGGGGAACACCTCGGCAGGGGTAGGAGGGTTGCTGTCCTGACAAGGATGTGGAGTTATTGGGGTTAGTTTTCTCCAAGATAATGGGGATCTCTCACCTGTGTCCATTGTCATTGTTAGGATTCCATTCCTTCCCAATGCATGTCCTCGCTTTGTCTGGAGACATCCTGCTAGGTGAGAAATTCGGTTGACGTTGGTTCCACCACAAACCCGGTACAGCTTTCAGGTGATTAAACAGCATTTGGCTGAGTTTACAGCCCTGAGTTTATATCCTTCCCCCCACTCCAGTCTTTTAGAAGCAACCAGATGATTCCACTAGACTCCTTAGTTTGATGAAAATTTTCCAAGGTGACAAATACATGCCAAGTCAGAACTTCACTTTCTGGCATTTAGATGGGGCTAACTATTGTCCTCTCAAAATGTATGTTCCCCTAGAACCTCTGTATGTGACTTTATTTGGAATAAGGAACTTTGAAGAGGTATTCAAGTTAACATGAGGTCATGCTAGACTGGTGTGGGCTCTAAATCCAGTATGACTGGGGTTCGTAGAAGACACGGAGAATTTGGACATAGAATCACAGGCCACACAGGAAGAGTGTGATGTGATGGTGAAGGCAGAGACAGCAGTGATGTTTCTGTAAGACCAGGAATGCCAGGATTTGCCAGCAACTCCAGGAACTAGAAGAGGGAAGGATGGATCCTCCTCTAGGTGAACTCACGGAGAGAGCAAGGTTTCAGGCACTTAGCCTGGTACCAGGCCTGTGAGGGAATAAGGTCATGCAGTTGGAGGCCATGGCCTTTGCAGGAATTGACCTAAGAAAGGGGTGAGTATGTAGTTAGAACATTGGGCCACATCTTGTCAGGACAGCTCATTGGTGGCTGTCCCTCTAGTCAGATGAGATACCCAGTTCCAGAAAACTCAGAAACAGTTCAAAAAAACTCACCTTAAGATTCTATTCTCTACGACTGTCTCCTGAGACCAGAATCTAAATCAGGCAGGGTTCAAGCAATAGGAGAGATAGATTTATTTCAGGAATTGACTTACTTCAATGTGACTGGACCGGTGAAGTCAAGTCCAAATGTCTCAGGACTCGGTATTAGGATGGGCAGGCTGGCGACTTCAGGCACACAAGCTAAGCTTCTGTCCTAGAGGGGATGTTTTCTTTGCTGGGGGAGCCACAGCTCTGCTCTAAAGACCTGTCAACTGATGGACTCAAGTCTACCCAGAATAGTTAGTTCTCTAAAATCTGCTGAAACAGACTTCAATCACAACTGCGGAACACCTCCCGGCAACACCGAGATTAGTATCTGGTAGAATAAAGAAGGAACATAACCTCTGCACATCACCCGCTAAACAACACTGCAAGTTGCGATGAACCTAGAAATAGTGCGAGAAGGTTGAAAACAGTGTAAGATCCGTCTTGTCATGTCAGCTCATGAAAAAGTTCCACTGAAATTTTTTTCCTTACATGTTCTGCCCCACTTTGTGGGGATGAAATATTTTCTCCATTCTATTTTTTTATCGATAGTATATGATATTAGTATATGAATGGTTATTTGCTGTTAGCAATTGAGTACATTCTTTTTCATATTTTAAAAGGACAGGTTTATTAGAAAAAGGAGAAAAAGGGAGGGCACATAGTCACCAGCGGGCAGGAGAACTGCTCTCTTAATGCACATAATGCTTGATGGGACATTTCCTTTGTCCTATTTCTTTAATTATGAGTGAGATAACACTGGTTTATAGCAGATAATTCCAGGCGATAGCAGCGAACCTCAGATACATGTTGCTATGTCACACCCATCACCAGAGGAACCAAATCCCTTAATTATAGATCATTAGTCTCCTCCCCCTCTGTCTCTCCCGCCCCCAACACACATACACAATAGCCTCAGTTCTGCAGTCATATTTCTAGGTTAGTTTTCGTTTAGCTTTGTCTGTGTCTTTGCTTTGTCTCACCCTCGTCCACATTTCTCCTGTTCACCCGGCCTTTGTTTCATCCTCCCTCCAGCTCATTTTACCTCCAGGTCCACTTGTGTCACCAGCGACAAGGGTCCCCTGTTGCAATAGCTGATAGTATCTCGTAGTGTATAATGACCACCTCTGCTCAACCCACTCCCCTGTTGGGTGCTTAAGTAGTGTGGACCCCTGTAAAGAATGTGCAGTGGATTCAGGCATGCGTAGATCTCTTTGAATTAGTACCTTTGCTTTCCTGGGATAAATACCAAGGACTGGAATTGCTGGGTTGTATGGTAGAGCTTTTTGCAGAAATCTGAGAAACCTCCGTGCTGCTTTCCACAGGGGTTGCCAGTCTACACGGTCACCGATAGTGTGTGGGATGGCTTATGGTCATTCATCACAAGGTGATAGCTCATTGTGGTTTTGATTTGCATTTCCCTAATGGTAAATGATGCTGAGGAGTTTTTCATGTGACTATTGGCCATTTGTATGTCTTCTTTAGAGAAATATCTATATTATTTTGTTATGAAAAACTTTTTTTTTTTTGCTATTGTTTGTTTTCTCTTTGTTGAGTTTCTGCACTATCCATTTTTTATCTACTCTTGGACTTAAGACAAATTTCACCTTGAAGCGGTCAGTCACAGGAAGGCTAATGACATACATGACTCACTCCAGGACAGTTCATGTTTCTGCTCTTGGATGGTCCCACCTCTCTGGTTTCTATTTTGTTTTGCGGTGGACTTGAGAATGTTACGAACATATCTGGGGCACGACAGCTATACAGATGGCTTTGTTTCCACTTGGTTGATTCCATGTTTGGTTGTAGCCCGTTCACTGCCAATGGCTGTGCCAGTTAGGTGTGGCGTTGATGAGGTGATGGCCGGGCATCTTCACTGGGACATTAACTTGCCGTGCGTTTAGCTTCCTGCGCTTTGGAGTGGCCTGTGTTCCGCAGCCATGGTAGGATAGGCCAGGCCCAAAATAGCTACTCAGCTGAGTTGTCCAGTGGGTGAAGAGTCTTGCCAGTGGTAGAACTACAGATTTTTCTCCTTATTGACTGATTAGATTATGAAAATGGCCCTGACCAGGAAAATTCCAGCAGTGGTAGAAAAATAACTAAATAGAAAAATAACTAAAAATTATAATAGAGAAAGGATAGACACAGAACGTGGTTGTTTGACACTGAAGGTAGCTAACAATGCTTTGCAGTAGCTGTGGGACCTCAGCTAACTAGCTACCTGCAGGTAGCTTTGTACTAGCTGACTTACGCAGGTCATTGATTCTGTCTCACTTTCTCACTTGTAAAATTAGAATAGTGTCAGTACCTACTCACACATTTGTAGTGAGGAGTAAGTGAGTTACTATAGATGAGGTACAAAAAGTCTTACTCTCAGTACCTAGGTAAGTAGGCATTGAATAAATTTTAACTGCTTTATAGTCCTAAAATTCTTCATGTGTGTGTGTGTATACACACACACACACACACATTATGTATATATGTATATGTGCATACATATATGTATATATGTATATGTATACACATATACATATATATATGCATATATATGTGTATACATATACATATACATATATGTATAGACACAGAAGCTTCTTTTTTCATATCACATTGAGTGAAAGAAAGTGGCAGTTTAATTATTTTCTAGCTAATATACTTGAAAAAAATGCAACATTTCTATTGAGAAATATTAAAGTTATCTTAATAGAAATCTATAATTGTTAATCTCTAATTCTCTCTAATTGAAACTGGTAATTTTTAATGATTCCCTTTATGTAGCTCTAGTTCAAGAGATCTCAATTATATTTTATCTTTTGTGCAATTTGTTTTTTTGTGTGTGGTGTGAATTCCCTTCCCAAATGTTTAAAGACACAAATTGCATCACCAGGGAGGGCCTCAATTTGTGCCTTTTAAAAGCAATCTGACATTATTTTTTATAGTTTTTATTTATTGGGTTGTTTAGCTTAGAATAGTTTGATTTCTATTTTTACAAAATTGTAAACCCAACAAAAGTAGACAGAACAGATAACAAGGGCCCATAAATTCATCACCCAATTTCATCAATTATCAATTCATGACCAACCTTGTTTTGTTAATGTTGCACTCACTCACACTTCTCCCATAGAAAAATTTGAATCTTGTATCAATTAAGATTTTGATCAGTAATAGAAGAAGAATAACAAATATTTCAATTTTTATCTTTTTTTTTTTTTTTAGGATTCATTTATTTGTGCTTACAGAATTAGGGTACAAGCCAGAGATACAGGGGCAGTGAGAGGATTCACCAGAGACAGAGTGGGGAGCAGGACAGGCAGATCAATGAAGTACACTGCTGAGGGGAGCAGCTAGGAGACAGGAGAGGTCTGCTGGCCATGTGGGTCACCTCCGGGCTGGGATGGAATTCTCACCCAAGCAGCCACGGCTGGTTTTGCTTTAATCTGTTGCCACCAGGGAAGGCCTCAATTTGTATCTTTAAAAATAAGGACTTAGGGCCCTCCCTAGTGGCATAGCTGGTTAAAGCACAGCACTAAGAAGCTAAAGCCACTTCAGCATGAATTGGAACCCCCACCCAGGAGGTGACCCACAGGGTGTGGCAGACCTCTCCTGGCCTGCCTGTTGCTCCCCTCAGCGGTATACTTCATCAGTTGACCTGTTCTGCTCCCTACTCTGTCTCTGGTGAATCCTCCCACCACTGCTGAGCCTCTGGCCTGTACCCCAGTTCTGTATGCACAAATAAATAAATAAATCTTAAAAAAAAAAAAAAAGAACTTAAAGACCCTCTGTGGTGGCACAGTGGGATGAAGCTCAGTGCTGGGAAGCTGTCCACAGCTACTGCATTGTGGGTTCTATCACCAGCCATGGAGTGACTCACAAGGCGCAGCAGACCTCTCCTGACCTGCCCGCTGCTCTCCTCAGCAGCGTATTTCAGTCAGTCAGCCTGTTCTGCTCTAGGCTCTGTCTCTGGTGAATCCTCTCCCCTCCCTCCACCCCACATCTGTGGCCTGTGCCCTAGTCTGACTCATAAATAAAATGGATCTTTAAAAAAAAAAAGTAAAGACATAGAAAGCACAATCAGAAAGTATCACACCTACCAAAATAACAATTGTTTAACACTGTCAACAGTATGTAGTGTTCCAAGTTCCCTGATTGTCTCATGTTGTTTTTGGTTTCTTGGTATGAATTAGGGTCCAAAGGAGAGCTGATGGGCAGAGCTCTTAGGGTACTGCCAGTCAACGCCAATCACCTTTCTCTTTCCTGTGTGCTTTACTTGTTGACAAAAGCTGCAGTCTGCCAGATTTTGGTGGCCTCTATAGATGTCATTAATTATGTTCTTCCATCTCCTCATCCTGTAAATTGGTATTTAATTTAGGAGTTTATTTTAGTGTTAGCTGACATATTCATATTTATCTATTTAAATATTTATTTATTTATGCACAAAGAACTGGGGTACAGGCCAGAGGTGCAGGGGTGGTGAGAGGGCTTCACCAGAGACAGAGTGGGGAGCAGAACAGGCAGAACACTGCTGAGGGGAGCAGCAGGCAGGTCAGGAGAGGTCTGCCATGCCATGTGCGTCACCTCCGGGGCAGGTGGGGATTGAACTCATGCTGAAGCGGCTTTAGCTTCTTAGTGCTGTGCTTTAACCGGCTGCGCCACCAGGGACGGCCCTCATATTTATTTTTTTGCCATCAGAGTTTTCCCATTTCTCGGGCTCTTTAATCTCCTCCTTCCTTTCTTGATTTTTATTATTATTAGTTCTCCACGTACATGTTTCACTCCTCTCTTCTGTTCAGAAATTTTGTACTCTACGTCCAGTTTTTCGGTAGGCCCACTTCAAATGCTAACTTTTGCATAAATAAAGCAGAAGAGCTGAAGGAATTAGTGGTCACAACTGTCCGCTGGATCCAGGCAGTGAGGGAAGAATTATCTGCAAGGTTTTTGATGCAATAGCAAAGTCTGTCTGTGTGAAATCATTGCCCAGCGAGTCAATGCAAAGATGGTGATAAAACATGCTCTCCACCAGATGTCTGCTGTCTCAGTCTCTGCCGAAGTTGGCACTATCGCTCAGTAGTGATTTTTTATCCTCCTCCGGAATGGTACAATCTTTAGAATTAAAACATTATTCTACTGAATACTATTATTTTCCAGTGTTTCAGTCATTTTTAAAACATATCCCTAAGCTATAAAATGTAATTGTTACTCTTTATATGGTCAGTGCTGTTTTAGACTTATACATTAGCTATTTTTTTAATGTCTTCCTTTTTTCTGTTATTTCTTCCTTTTTTTTTTTTAATATTTATTTACTTATGCATACAAGAGCTGGGGTGCAGGCCAGAGATGCAGGGGGGTGAGAGGTTTCACCAGAGACAGAGTGGGGAGCAGAACAGACAGATCCACTGAAACCCACCACCAAGGGGAGCAGTGGGGAGACAGGAGAGGTCTACTGCGCCACGTGGGTTAGCTCCCTGGCTGGGGATCGAACTCATGCTGCAGTGGCTGCTGGTGGCCTTCACAGTGCTGCACCTTAAGCCATTAAGCCTGGGGGAGGGGGCTACTTCCCTTCCTTCTGGGATAATGCTCCTTATCCCTTAAGTGAATTTTTAAGACCTTTGCCTTGGTAACAGTTGGTGACAGCACACTCTTTCCATTTCTGTTTGTCTGAAAATGTCTTCACTTTGCTCTCATTTCTGACATGTAGTTTCTCTGTGTATAATTAGTTCTAGCAGGCAATTATTTTCTCTAACATTTGCAAGACATGATTTCAGTTTTTCTGGTTTCCACTGTTCACTCCTTACTGACAAATTACTTGTCGATGTAATGTTATTTCTTCCTACCGGATGATATTTTTATTCTTCTGACTGTTTTTAAAAGTTTTCTGCAATTTAACTATAGTGTTTTTAGATACAAAATTCTTTCACTCTTTCTTTCTGAGAATTTTTTCTTGGATGTCCTAAATCTCAGAACATGTATCTTTTATTCCTTCAGGAAACTTCTCTGAATAGATTCTTATCTGCTGCTCTCCACAACTTCCGTTATCTGCTCAAAGGTCTCCAAATAAGTATTTGTTGCACTTTCTTATTTCTATCACTATATTTTAGCAATTTTCCCACTTCTGTCTTTTGGGCTGCATTCTAGATTTTTTTTTTCAGCTACATCTACATCTATATCATCTATATCTATCTAGACCACATATTTATTAAATTTCTGATTCCGGTTAATTATTTTCCCAAATAATCCTCATTGTTTATGACACATTTTGTGTCAATCATTCTCTGTGGGTCTGATTCTGCTAGTTATTTCAGTTGCATGATCTGGTTTTTAAAAACCATCAGCTGCTGTTTGAAGAAATTTTGCTTATGGCAGTTTTTTGAGTCCTCTCTTGGGGGGGGGTCATTCTTCTAGAAAGCACCCACCTTTGATGCATGTGTGCACTCACACTGAGGAACCCTCCCCCATAGCCCACGGGCCCTCTCCACTCTGCTCTCCCACTCTGAGTGTCACAGTGAGACACTCTGGTGGCCTCAACTCTACAGTCAGCTTTTTAGGTCTTGTGTTGGGTCTCCCCTTGTTTTGTTTTTCTATCTTCCATATATAACAGACAACATGTGGAATTTATCTTTTCCTCTCTAACTGACTTCACTTAGCATTATTCCCTCCAATTCCATCCATGTTGCTGCAAAAGTCAAGAGTTTATCTTTGTGCATAGCACACATACCGCTGACAGGGGGTGGATATCCAGATCTACAAAGAACTCACACAGCTCCAGAAAAGGAAATAACCTCCCCCCCAAAAATGGGCAGAAGAGCGAAGTAGACACTTCCTCAAAAAAAGACATACAGGTGGCCGGCAGGTGTATGGAAAAATGCGTTATCGACTTCTCATCAGGGAAAAGCAACTCACAACTGCAATGAGACACCACCGCGCACCTGTGTCAATACCCAGCTCACAGACACCAGAAAAGTAAGTGTTGGCAGGGCTGTGAGGATAAGGGGCACTCTGCCACTGTGGGGGGATGGAAGCCCGTCCATCCCAGAGGCAAATGACGCAGTGGGGCAGGACGGGCCTCTCTCCCTGCCCTCTCAGATAAGCATGCCTTTCAGTTGAATTTAACAAGTTTGTCTTCTGCTTTCTGAGGAAAAGGAAGGGCATCCCTGAGAGGATAATAGGAAGTTAACATCTAAGGAAGTGAAACACGAGTTGACGAGCAAGCTGGCGCCCACTCAGGATTTCTGTCTGCTGCAGCAAAAGGACACCCGAGAATGCCCATCTCGCTTTTGTTTTCCTCCTTTGTACAAATTCCTGGGATACACTTCCTTGACACCTCCCAGCCTGGACTCTGAGGGTCAGGTTGGCCTCTGTTTTGTCCCGACTTCTGTGACAGGCAGCAAGGCAGAAAGGCAGCAAGGCAGAAAGGCAGAAAGGCAGAAAGGCTGAGCAAGTAAGGTTTATTGCTCCCAGGCGGAGCCCCTAGGGTGGGGTCCGCAGCTACTGCCAGTGCTATAAGGGAAAAGTGTCTCTTATGTAGATTCTAGGTTCAGATTCCAAAGGGGTGACTCATGGCTGTGCCACCCAAACTCTCCCCATGGGAGGCCCAGTTTGTCCCACAGGTATCTCCAAGAAGCTCAGATGCTCGGCCATTAATTATCACCCTTGGATGCTCGGCCCAGTTTATTATCACCCTCGTCTAGTCCCACCTGTAGTTGTGTGTTATCACTGCACCTGGTTGACCCTAACAGACTCCTGAGAGTTTGTTTGTATCGTACCAATTCAACCTTTCATTCAAAAATTAAATATATGCCCAGGAAGTTTAGGCATTTTGTAGGATGAGGATTTATCTTTTACTGATTTTCCACCATCCTCACTAGATAGTAAGCTAAGCTTCAGGAGTTTAAGCACTTGATATATTTTGTTTGTTGCTACAATCAGTTGCATTTTTTGACTAAACAAACGTAGAAGCACAAGATTAACCTGAGCTAGGGGAGATCAGAGCTGTGATGCTATAGTCTGAGGATTTTCTGATGGTCTCTCTTTGCTTCCGTGGAAGTAAGTCTTTGCTCACTTAATAGTTTTTATAAACACTTATTGGTATTTGTTAAATTTCAAACACCCATCTGATCCCCTGTTTCTTTTTTGAGCTCAAATCTTCAGTCCCACTCCCTGAGGCCATGGTGTTGGAAGAGAACAAGAGTAAACAAGGCATGCCTGGATGACCAGGACCCAAACTCATGGAAAATTCCATGGGGGTAGTTATTTTCCTTGGTACTGCAAATGAACCTTCAACTTCAGGTATTCCAGGAGTTAAGACTACAAAATAGTTATGGCCTAGTCAGTCCGAAGACTGACAGGCTGCATCTACCATGTTTGAGTTTATGAATGTGAACGGAAAACACTTGTCTGAGCTGTCCAGACTAGAAGATATTACATGCTTTAAACAGATTTGAAACATTTCAAATGTGTGTGAACTCCCACCAGCCCCATCCACTCCCTATAGCATTCATTTAAAATAATGACATCACTGTTTCACTTTTTGTGGGTAATCTTGCTGTTTAAAGTGCACTTTCTCTGACAAAACCCTTTGGGGTCACCATTAAAAATCCATCTTCCTGATGATATTTTTTACTTAAATCAAGACAGAAGGAAGGAGCAGTCTCCTAGCTAGATAATCGAATGAGGTCTGCCCCAGGGCCTGCCTGCTGGTGTGTGGGGCCTGGCTGGGGGTGGGGGGTTGGAGGGAGGCTGAGTGCAGGGACTGAACACTTTGCATTTCCCAGGGGCAGGGGCCCAGCAGCTGTGGCTTTCTCCACATCAAGGAGCCACTTCTGTGTCATCACAGGTTGATGTGACTTTCCGCTGGTACCAAATCTAGAGTAAAAACACTGGGGTTCAGCTATTTCTCTGGCTCTTCATTTCCTGAGGAAGGCCCCATAGGACAAGGCACTTCTAATCAATAAGTCTGTGTGCTTTTCTGTTGTAAATGTGTCTTCTGTTACAGAGAACAGGGCAAGAACTAAAGAGAGCAGGAGGGACATCTGGTTTCCTCCTGTTCAGCAGCAAATGTGGCTTTTCTTATCTTAATCTTGAGGGTCACCCAGGGAGGAAGGGAAAGGGGGGAGGGGCTGCTCCTCAGTTCTCTACAGGAGAGCAAAGTGATGTCTAAGCCTTTCTGTCTTCACTCTCTAGCTGTGGTAAAATTGTAGGTTGGAGCTAGGGGTGGGGTGAGGGGTATGGGAAACAGGGTAACAGGTAACCAATTTACCAGTAGTTGGGTGTTCTGGTGTAAAAGATGTGTGAATGGGTTATTCTTTTAGCTGACTAGAGAATGCATTAGCATTTAGGCTTTTTGAGAGGTTTTGTTATTTCCACCACTCCCTCTCATGGATTTCATCTGTATTTTTAAATAAGATTCTCTTTCCCCCAATTATTTTATACCTTGGGTATCCACAGAATATGCCTTCAGTAAAGACAGAGACTTTTACCATTTGTTACCTACCTAGTTACATACTTAAAGATTTCCTGTAGGTGACCCCTGAGCTTTTTCTAGATGAGGCCAAAAGATTTTCAGCATTTCTCATGGGATTCCCTTCCCCCAGCTTTTCAGTAACCTAAACTGTGCTTGAAGCCATTTGTTAAGATGTCACGGGAAATCCCTCAGTAGACTATGTTATGTCAGCAGCTTCAGAAATGCTCAGAAAATGGCAGAATCTCGGATGTCTCCGCTCATCCTCGTCGCTGATGAATCTGTCTGTGGAAATGCTGACTCAATTTTTATTTTTCCATTTTTCAGCTTCTAATCTTTCAAAATGGCACCTGGCATTATATTAAGTAACTCATGGAATTTCAAAAGTGTACAATCAATGAGAAGGGATTTATGACTGACATTTGGAAGTTATTAATCAATATGGCTTTATGTTCTTGGTTCTTATGTGTTTGATTCAGGCATGTTTAATTATACTCCTCTCCAAAGTCAATTTTTAAGAAACTTGCTCTTCAAAACCAAGGATTTGCCAATGAAAATAATTTATAGAAATAGAATTTCTCTTTTATGATGCCTGTGGACTATATAATTTCTGCTTCTCCTCTTCTGGCAACTGGGTAAACCAGCTCTTTCTTTAGAAGCTGGGTTTTAAAATAACCTCCCATGAAAAGACCTGCATGAAATTGTCCTAGCACTGAGATTATTGGCAGAGATTAGAAGAGAAATTATGCTAGAAATACAAAAAGTTTCAGAGAGTGCCTTAAATCAAGATTTTCCTTGGCAAAGAAGGTTAAAAAAAAAAAAAGAAATATTGAACTATCAGGAGAAACAATGGTGAAGTTGGACTTATCCTGTCACATTTAATTTTATCCCAGCTTTTGATGCTTGTGTGAATTCCCCAGGAAGACCAAACTATATTGATTTGCCAAGAAAGCAGACATTTAAATCAGGTTATAAAAAATAATGGCAGAAAGGATCATAGACAGATTGATGGGCCATTTTCATCCCAAGATCTATTTTGCTTACTCCAGTTATAGGAACTCATCAATTTCAAATTAAAGCATAATGGATTGTGGACAAAGAAAGGAAATATCTGGAGCTGATTAATGGAAAAGCCCTGAGAAAAGATAAATGCATCCTAGCAGTGTTGACTAATGCGCTTAGATGTTACTTATTCAATTAGGACAGAGGGAAACACACCCACGCATTGAATACATGCAGGACTGGCGTTTTATAGAGCGGTATTTAATCTGTGTCAGACCTCATGAATTGGATACTATGTTATCCATTTTATTGAAGAAAAAACAGAGACATTAAAAAAGGTGACTTCTCTTTTCATTCGTCAGTGGACTGTCAATAAGCAAAGAAATCAAACTGGCAAAACACAGCGAAGATAAGCCTTTGGCTCATGGCAACAGAGGGTGTGGGGGTCCGGGGAGGGGAGGGGAGTGACCTGTTAGGGTGTTGGCACTGGAGCTTTGGTGGAGGGAGAGAGAAGCTTCTGCACATCCTGAGGTATGAAGTTTTACACCTCAAATTATATAGTTGTGTAAATAAGCAACTCAATTAAATTTGATAACATGTTATATTGCTGGGGCAGGGGTGAGGATTGTTTGCAGGGTGCAGATGAAACAAAGATTCACCAAAAGAAGACGGTGACTGAAGTTGGGTGATGGATAGACAAGCCTTCATTCCACTCTTCTCTCTACTTTTAAAATTGCATTTGAATTTTCTCAAGATGAAAATTCCCCAAGAAACTTCAAGGTTGATAGCAGTATCTTTTTAAAAAAAGATTTATTTATTTATGCATGCAGAACTGGGGTACAGGCCAGGGTGTGGTGGGTGAGAGGATTTTCCAGAGACTGAGTGGGGAGCAGAACAGGCAGATTGATAAAGTACACTGCTGAGGGGAGCAGCGGGTGGGTGGGTCAGGAGAGGTCTGCAGCGCCATATGGGCACAGCTTTGGGGCGGGGGATCGAACTCGCACTGAAGCGGGTGTGGCCAGCTTGCAGTGCTGCTTCCTAACCCGTTGTGCCACCAGGGGAGGGCCAGAGAGCAGTATTGTGCCAATATTGAGCTTGACTGTCTCTGTTCTGTCACACAATAATTTCTGAAAAACTAGAGAGCAAATCACAAGCTGGATGACAAATCTGTCATTCAAATTTTATTTTAGAAGGTAACAATGGCTCTTTTTCTGATTTTAAAATTTGAGTTTAGATGAATCTTCATTTTAATATTCAACAAATAAAATTAGTCTCCTATTGAACAAGTGTAAGATTAAAATAGATATTATAAATGTGCTGATGTTATTCATTAAGCTGTTTCCTGAAACTTTTTTGTCTTTCAGTTTTTAAAGAAGATAGTCAATATTCTATTTGATATTGACTCTTCGTAGAGATATAGAAGGTTGACTGTTTGTCTAGAGACTGTGTAGCCTTATGGAATTTGTAAAAGTAGCTTTAATAAGAATAAACTTGAGCCAGAGCAAGAAAAGCCCATTAGCTAAGGCAACAAGGATCACTTAAATTAGAGCGATTCCAGGCTACCTCAGGGTTGTTCTTTCACTCTTTCATCTGCTCAGTGAAAAGTTCATATGTTCACATGAAATCAAATTAATCTTAACTGCATCACATTTATATTTTTCAACACAAAATCATGCCCTCAAAGACATTATGCTATCTGCAAGAATCCAGAAAGAAAGTCTGTGGACTGCATGATTCCATTTATAGAACTTTCTGAAACGGCCCTCCATGGTGGTGCAATGGGTTAGGACGCAGCACTGCAAGCTAGTTGCAGCCGCTGTGTGAGTTTGATCCCCACCAGGGAGCTGACACACATGGCACAGCAGACACCTCTGAGCCGCCTGCTGCTCCCCTCAGCAGTGGACTTCGTCAGTTGGCCGGTTCGGCTCCCCACTCTGTCTTGGGTGAAGCCTCTCTCTGGCCTGTACCACAGTTCTGGATGTAGGAATAAATAAATCTTAAAAAAAAAAAAATCAGATTAATAATCTTAATTCCCAGGAGATTTAGGAATATAGTTCTATAAACTATATTTGTGAACTCATACGTGAAACATTCAACATACCGTGGTAAGATGCTGTTCTGAAGAACTGGAAGAATAAATGGAAACATGTTCAGTTGCTGCACTGCTGGTTTTTGTAGATAAACAAAGGGATGATACTGGGGTACAGGCCAGAGATGCAGGGGCTATGAGAGGATTCACCAGGGACAGAGTGGGGAGCAGAACAGGCCAACTGAGGAAGTACACTGCTGCGGGGAGCAGCAGGCGGGTCAGGAGAGGTCTGCCGCACCATGTGGGTCACCCCCAGGGCGGGGATTGAACTCATGGGGAAGTGGCTTTAGCTTCTCAGTGCTGTGCTGTAACCTGCTGCACCACTAGGGAGGACCTTATATGCAGTTTGTAAGAAGCATGTAACTAAGTTCTATGTCAAAAGACCAGCGCAGCACAATCAATTATCAGTTGCAAAAGCATATGAGAAATAAACAGCTGGCATCTGCACTGAGAGGCTTCCCAGAGCCAAACCTCTGGCGGACCCCAGTGGCCTTCACACAGCCCAGCGTGAAGGTCACCTGAGCCCTTGTAAAGGCAGGAATCAAAATATTGTGACATCTTGTTATCTTACAAATAACAATACAGCACCTGGCCTTGCTAAAATGAATATAAACACTGAGGCATTTCTAGGCTATGGTTAAAAAAAAAAAAGTGGACTTGTGAAGTCTGACTGAATGAAAAATCACTTTCTCCAACTCTGTGATCTGTACATATTTTTTTTTCTCTTAAAGTTTGAAATAGATCAAGTGAATTTGGGTTTCCATACACCCTAGACTGCAAAGGACCCCTAGAGGCCATTTATTTCTTTCCTTGTCCTTTTGCAGAAGCTCAAACTCCAGCTTAGCAACCTGGTGTCAAATAAAAATAAGTTCACTCAGCTTGTCAAATAGGGAAAAACTCTATTTAGAAAAAAGACCAATCCGACAGGGAGTGTGCTCTACATGCTGAAATCTGTGAGTGTCTCAAAATCAGACAGAAATAAGCTTTCTTCAGAGGGTAAAGGAGGGGGGAAGCAGAGATAAACAAGGTCTTCTCAGGGGAAGCTGGACAGGCAGGGGAAATGGCCAGTGGGGTTACAGGAAAGTGTCCAGCTGTGGTCAGCCAAATTCAGGGGAAGCTGATAAGGGGAGGTGGAGCCCATTAGTGGCCATTCTTTTTTGGGTACTTTTTCAGGGTTGGGGACAAGCCAGATTTGGGGACCTAAAGGAAAGAAAGAGCCTGAGGAACATTTGGTCAAGACAGAGAGAAAGAAACAGACAGTTGTGAACCCGCAATTGTGAATGCTACTGGCTGAGCGGAGCGCAGTTTCCTAACCCACCAGCTGAAGGTCTGGCCGCTTTCCCACCTTTTCCTGCCTGGGAAGCAAGCAAGATAGCTGCCCATCTTGACTCCGATTTCTCCATCTTTGCGGTACAACTTTTAAAAAACAACTTCCTCAAGATCCTTAACGGGTACAAGGTGTCTCGAAGAATTCTCTTTACACACTTGCTTTGGTTTGTTGATCATTCACTTTTATTTGTTCAGTCATTCATCAAGGGCTTATTGGCTTCTTGGTGGGGAAACAAGCAAGCTGTTGGATCTTTCCTCTTGAAAATAATACGGTGATTAGGTACATGAGTTTGTAGCTTCAGTATAGTGTGGGAAGGTAAAGGTCGCAAAAGCTCTACCCTGACTCAAGTCTGGCCTCGCTGTGACTCAGTTGCTCTCACCAGGGGATGCCTGCAACAGACAGAAGCAGCATCTGAAGATGGCTTGTGGGTTGTGCCCAATGCAGGGGTTGCCACGGATTCTGGCGGGTCGATTCTAACCATGTTGCCCTTGAGTTAGGAGGCCTAGCTCAGCCTCTGCTCATCACAAGGTGTTACTGAGTGCTGAGCATGAGAAACCTTGATCCAAATCTGAGCCAGCCGACCAAGTGTTTGGGGCACATGTAGCCATAAGGCCAGTCCCCAGAAGAATCCAGTTCACAAAGTGAGCTATCTGGTCAGACCTCAAACGTGCTGCTGCCGGGTACTGTGAGCACAGTCATTCATTTTCAAGTTCTTATGTGACACAAGCTATGCAACATCTATCGTCTGACAGATTCCGGGTAGATCGGGAAAAGCTCTGAAAAATCAGACTTTCCACTGCTAACTTATGTTATGACCTCCCTTTTTTGTATAATCGTAATATCAAAATATTCTGAGCAACTTTCAGCTTACAATTGGATGGCCTCAGCCACATAAGGCCTGTCTGCCCTGACAGCCAAGCACTGCACCAGGGTGAAAAATTCCCCTGAAGTCAAGTGACTTGACTACTGACTGATAAATAAACGCAAAAGGACTATTTTTGCAAAGTCTCTCACTGCCGGATGGATGGAAGAAAACCCAAATCTTATCATTCTATTATCTCACCTAGCCTTCTATTCAGCTTCTAAAGAATTACTCAAACTTCCTATT
>NW_004567103.1:5619290-5676635 GCF_000260355.1 Condylura cristata | reverse complement strand
CTCGCCGACGCCTTCCCACCTTAGGGTCCTGCCTGTCTTGCCTCCAAACACCTCAATAGTTGGAGCTGGTCTCCGACACTTATGGTTCCCAGCTTGTTCTCTTAAAGATATGATTTAGTTTATGTGTGGTTTTAGGCCAGCAAACTGTAACAGGGTGGTCCCCAGGAAAAAGGGGAGTTCTAGGTTCCCTGTTCCACCCAGAGGGAGCTGAGCAGGGAGGAGAAGATGGAGAGGAGACAGGAGAAGGAAGGAACATGATGGAGGCCAGAAGGAGACTGGAGGAGGCCCGTGGAGCAGAGATATGGGAAGAAGCCACCGGCTTCTTGGATCTGGACTGGTTAAAACAGACGTGGGTGAGAGACTGTGGGCAGGTTAACAGTGGCAGCTTTTTTTAAAATCTTGGTTTTGATTTTGTTCTTTTCCTCCCAGACCTGTCTGACTGTTCCTGACCCTGTTTTATGGGTCCCCCTGGAAGTTGCTTTAGACGTGAGGCGGAGTTTCAGGCCTTTCTTTGGGCCAATCTTTTGGTGAACTTTTACTCACATGGGGATGGGTAACTTTGGGTGTTTGAAACTGTATTTTTTTTCTTTTCTGTATTGTACTCTCATTGCATTAAAGTTCCTTCCCACTTCGGGTTGTTTAAGTTTTTGTCTGGATACTGTAGATGGCAGAACCTATTTAGAGCAGGCAGATTTGGAGGCCCTGGGGTGCCCTCCCCCTGTCCTGTAACAAAATTGTAAAAATGTGACTCTAAACAAGGTGCTTATAATCACAGAGACTGCAGAATATTTGTGTGGAAAGGGCTTTAAAATAATAACTTTCATAAAAATTTGGCCTTTCTGTACCCAAGTAAGGACAGGTGATGACAAAAACGATTCCTCCCCTTCTGCCCAGTAACAAGCAGGAGACAAAGAGTTCAGGGGAACCAACCCCGGGGACAAGGAGTAGGAGTTAAACTGGAATACTCAGAAAGGGAAAGGAGAAGAATGTCCGCTCAACAATGGCCCCCGGAAGATTAATAAACACACGGGTGGAGCACCCCTGGCTTCAAAAATATGTGCCTTCAAAGTCCCGTTTGATGTGGATGCTTGGACCGTCAGGGAAGTGGACGCTTTGTGAGGTGACCGTCACAGGCTGCGTGCAGGGCCTTCTCCTCCCTTGGCCCAGCACCCGTCTCTCGCTGACGTAGTTTGTTTTATGTCCTAAACTTCCCAAAATATGTTCTGGGGAAAAGAACAGAGCTCAGATCAAGAATCTAAAACTTGCAAGACACCTCGGGAATCCATCTGTAGGTAAGTAAGGCCCAAGGTGAGGCGCACCAGCCAACTCAAGGAGAATAACTTCTCCAGGTAAACAGGCGTCCTCCTGAAGACCCTGGCCTAACCAGACTCAGAGCTTTCTTTCTGACCTTTATCTTCTGCTTCCATTTTCTCCATAACCAAGGGCTTTCTTTGTTAAAGGCAGCTGTGGGTCTGGACCTTCCAGAGGATAGGTGAAGAAGAGTATAATATGTTTACAAGGGCGGAGAGAAAATTGCACAATGAAAGGACAGCGTTGTGGAGAGAGACAGGGTGTAAGAACTCAGTGTGGTTCATTATCCAGCAGAAACCTGCAATGGGGGAGAGGGTTGTGAAAAATAGTATCACTTAGAAGGCAGCCAGCTTTGGCAAATTCACACATGTGGAGAGAAGGTGCAGACACATTCTTTAGGTTGTCTCTGAGGGGAATCTTTGAAACCTGGGAAACCAGCTCACGGAACATCCATTCACAGTCCCTGTGTTAAGGCTCTATTGTCCACATACAGTTTTATCAACTTTCTATACTATCACTTTCTTTTTAAAATCTTGGGATAAAGACTCTTCTCTTTTTCAACGTGTTTGGAATTCAGTGTTGAAATCACTACAAAACGTTCACCTAAGAATATACTTTGTGCATATGATAAATCAAGTCTATACTTACCCCAGGGTGTCAACATGTCTGCCTCTACCTTGCTGTGACTTACAGTTAAAGTTGGGATTGTGCCTTTGAATTGCCACAGGATTTGAACACGGTCCCCAACTTGGCTCAACCTGCTGTGGAAGAAGCAGTAACTGCTGGCTCTGATCTGCTCTGGCCTGAGCTCCCTGCAAACGGGGGGTGGTGTGGGCGGGGGGTTGGGGCAGAAGACCACCCTGGAGGTGCTGATCATCTTGGAGAAGAATGCTGTGGCTCTTAAGCTCCTAACCCTTAACCATTATGGACAGCAGCCAGATCATGTCAGATGAAGCTACCTCCTCGTAGGATGATGAGGGCTTGCCGTGGGGGTGAGGGTAGTTGGTTGGGAGCAAAAGCCCCACATAGGAGCACGTCCCGAAGGAAAGATCTCACTTGTGGTTTGTAAGATTAGATGGGTTGACAGTGAGGATAAGTACCCCAGGAAGGGTGTATGATCATACGTGTCCTTACATATGCTGGGTGGATTGGCAATGTGGACCAGACCCAGTGCAGATTCTCTGGCTGGGCCAGGGCAGGTCCCCTTTGGTACTGGACGTGAGCTCCTGCCAACACCATGGCGTGAAATCCAAGGACACAAGCTGCCAGGCCGAGGGCCACATTCACTTCTGAAATGGTTAAGAAGTGCTGGTATTTTCCTCTCACTAATGACTTAGACACTAGTTCTCAAGAGACTGAAATATAAGATCAACATGTTAGTTAGTTCCCCACCCGAGGCTGATGGAATGACCTGGTTCTGTTCTCATGGTTTCATCATTGAGAAAAACCCAAATAAGGAGAGATCTACTGTGGGAAAGGCCCAGGACCCCAGGACGTGGCTTGGTGATGTTCAGCACAATTCATGGTTGGTTAAACTGTTGTATTAAAAAAGGAAAAAGCAAATCCCATTGATTTCTTTTCATCAAACATATGGTTTCTCTCCCTCTAGTCTTGAAATTAAAAATTGACCCACACTGTGGCAGTGAAAATATAGCACAGGTCAAAGCACGGGGTAGGAGTCTTTTCTGTTGGTTTCTAAGACCGAAAAGGAAAACTGATGATTACTTGAAAACGCTGCAGTAAAGAATTCAGCCTCCTCTCTGTTGGAGAGGTGTGGTGCCTGCAATAAGCACTCTCACACATTACAAAATGCTTTGGTATGAAAGTCTCAGATAGGTCCTACAACCTGGGGCAATTAGATCTCCAGTGAGCTAGAGATTGAAATTGATAGGGATCATTCCTGCAGGAATTTTTCCCTAGCAGGAAAAGCTAGAGGCGTTTTCATTCATCAGAAGTAAATCCTCCTCCAGAGTGGCATATTAAAACTGTGTATTTTATAAATATGTGTAATTTCTCATTGTGGACGTGATTTTTTTTTTAGAACATAGTAATTCTTGTAGCCCTAATAATCAAATGCAGAGTAGAAGCAGTTTCTCACATAGGTTGTTACAGTAAAATCTCAAATCCTCCTTCTGACTCCCAGCCTGTGGTAACTGGTGTGAGGGAGAACTCGCCCCCTTTCCGAGAACAGGCACTTCAGAGAGACCAGGCCTTCAGATTTTTACGTGGGAAATAGCTTCCTATCCTATCCCACTAGATAGAACAGATGGTTATGAAAGCAAGATGTTGGATTCAAAATGGATGGATTGTCTGGTTTGACTACATTAGGGATTCTGTTACCCTCACGGAAGGAGCCTGGTAACACGTGACGGGGGAGAAACAGCAGCCGCAAATCTTGAATGAGATTTCACTGCTGCAGTGAGGGCGGACGCAAGCCTGCCCCCTTGTGGTGTCTTTATTTATTGTAACGAGAACATGTGATATGTGTGTAGTGTGTGTTTAAGATTTGTTTATTTATGCACAAGAACTAGGGGACAGGCCAGAGGTGTGGGGGAGGGTGAAAGACAGGGTAGGGAGCAGAACAGGCAGAGAGACTGAAATCCACTGCTGAGGGGAACAGCCGGGAGTCAGGAGAGGTCTGCTGCACCCTGTGGGTCACTCCCTGGGGGAGTGGGGGGGGGATCGAACTCTTGCTGCAGTAGCTGCGATAGCTTCATAGTGTTGTACTTTAATCCGTTGCGTCACCAGGAAGGGCCCAAGAACGTGTATTTTTATCTTACCGGTTGGTTTTGTCTACACAGCCCTATTGACACCCTAGGGAGAACTCTGAGACATGGGCAGCACCACATTTCTTAGCCATGTGGTCTCTGCTGAGACCGAACGGAGCAGAAACCCAACATGAAAGATGAAAACTCTCCTTAGAGCGCTCAAACTCCTAGCATCTTTCTCTTTTTGAAATTACTGATAAAATGATGATGAATATATACATATTAATGATATGAACTGATAAGCTAATGACAGAGACCAATAATGAATTTTATAGCCCAGGGGTGTAATTTCTAATATTTCAAGCAAGTGGTCGTTTTCAGTTAAATTTTAATGTGTTGCTTCAAAGGTCATGGAGGATCAGTTATAATGTTACCAAGCAGATGCCTGATTTTGTCCTAATTATGTTGAAATGCAAATTTCTAGATTTACTGAGGAAACTGCGTGTGTGGTGGGAGCTGGGGTTCAGAACACTGATCCAGGCCAGAGCTGCTTGAGCCGGGCAGCCTGGTATTTGGGCCTGGCTGACCCAGAGCTGCTGGAGGCCGCGGGGAGAAGGGCGGTATGGGGGTGTGGAGCGGCCGCACGTAGTGAATAGTCCGGCTTTCGCTGAGATGTGACCTGTCAGATTGTATGTTGTTTTCCACTGGGCTTATTCATAGCTGGTTGACGTTACTACAAGATCTTAACCTCTCTGAGTCATACGGACTAAAAGAAGATTTACTGGTCTATTTACTGAGTATGAGGAGTAAGTGAGATCGAAAAGACAGGCCTGGGGCAGCTGAACACAATACGTGACGCATCGTCCCTTGCCTTTCCTTGAGAATCTGGTTTTATCCCCGGATCCTGAAGATCAGAGGAGCAGTGGATTGCTGATACAGTAAAGCCCACAGCAGCAAGTCCCGCTAACCTGATGAGCTGTTATCAGTATAGAAGTGGCCCGGGAGCTGACGGTTCCTTTTCTCCCCAACCACTCCCCTCAGCAGTGCATTTCAGTAGCCCAGTAAACCCGCTTATTCTGCTCTCCAGTCTGTCTCTGGAGAATCCTCAACCCCCACACCTCTGGCTTGCACCCAGTTCTTCTACACAAAAATAAAACAAAATAAAATGTGTAACTAATAGAAAGTAAATCTACAGTTTAGGTGAAGTTGTAAAAAAGAAAACCTTTAAAAAAGGAATTCCATGGAAAGTATTTCTACTATCATTTAAATAAGAAAAATAAGAAATCACACTTATTTGCCTTATAATCAAATCTTTTAAGTTTTTTGTTTCTTTATCTTACAAGAGCTGGGGTGCAGGCCAGAGGTGTGGGGGTGGGTGAGTGAGATGATTTACCAGACACAGAGTGGGGAGCAGAGCAGGTGGATCCACTGAAATGCACTGCTGAGGGAAACAGCCGGGAGACAGGAGAGGTCTGCTGTGCCATTGGGTCACTCCCTGGCTGGGGATCGAACTCAGGTTACAGTGACTGCTGATAGCTTCATAGTGCTGTGACTTAACCCCTTGAGTCATGCAGGTGATCTCTTATAATCAAATCTTTATACTTTTCTATTAAAGGAAGTGCTTAGTCATTTAGGTTGGGTTCTGCTCAAAATGCAAGGTGTACATAATTCTTCGTTCATGTATCTTGGTAATTTATTTAGGTTCTTCTCCACATAGTCTAAGTTAGTGGCCATTTACTACACATATTTTTTTTTAAATATTTATTTATTTATTTGTACAGAACTGGGGTACAGGCCAGAGATGCAGAGGGTGAGAGGATTCACAGAGACAGAGTGGGGAGCAGAACAGGCAGATCGACGAAGCACACTGCTGAGGGGAGCAGCGGGTGGGTCAGGAGAGGTCTGCCACACCATGTGGCCACCTCCGGGGCAGGCGGGAATCAAACTCATGCGGAAGTGGCTTTAGCTTCTCAATGCAGTGCTTTAACTCACTGCGCCACCAGGCAGGGCCACACATATTTTTTTTTTTTTAAAAAGATTTATTTATTCATATAGAACTGGGGTACAAGCCAGAGGTGCAGGGGCGGTGAGAGGCTTCACCAGAGACAGAGTGGGGAGCAGAACAGGCCTACTGATGAAGTACACTGCTGAGGGGAGCAGCAGGAGGGTCAGGAGAGGTCTGCTGCACCATGTGGGTCACTTCCAGGGCTGAGATTCTACTCGCCTTGAAGCAGCTGCAGCTGGCTTGCAATGCTGTTTCCTAATTCGTTGCACAACCAGAGAGGGCCAACTACACATACTTCTTAAAGACCTGAAGAAAATGATGTCTGTATTTCAGCTCATCATGGCTCAATAATGAATAATTTTGAACTAGATCACCTACATCAAATTCCAGCCAGGATTTCCCATCTGAATCTTGTCCTACCCTATCTAATCAGCACACTTGGCTGATGCACACTTACTATGTCATCTCATCACTTTAAAATGGAGGGTGTGTGGATTTTATCCTGGTTCAATTTCTATAGTTAGAGGACTCATCTTGCTTTTTGGATACTATAAGCCAGGACGAGGGACTCATTTCAACGGTAGGCTTCCCTTTCATCAGAGAGTTTCAGAGGTTAATGAATTATTGATACCAAATTTGGTAGTGGAAAGTGGAGTGCTATTGTACAAACATCTAAAAATGTGGACGTGGCTTTGGATCTGGATAATGGGCAAAAACCGGGAGAGTATTTGGTAGACAAAACTTAGACTGCCTTGATGGTTTTTTTTAAAGAAATATGGACACTGAAGGCAATTCTGGTGAGGAAAGCTAAAAAGAAAGCTTCTATTGTCTTAGAGCAGACATCAGTCATTCAGGTCAGAAGGTTGCCAGAAAGATGGACAGTGAGTCTCAGATGGAAAGAAGGGACATGTTAGTGACTGTTGGAGGAAAGTTTATCTGTTATAGAACAGAGAAGAACATGGTTGAATTTTGTTATTATGATGTCATGGCTGAATGACACTGGGAAGAATGAAGAACTTGTAAGCAATGGTTTGACTATTTTGCTTGGTGACTTCCAAGAAGTATGAAAGATAACTCCATCTTATCTTTGCTGCTTCTAATAAAATGTAAAAGCGACAAATTGAGGAAGGAGCCCCCAAGCAAAAAAGAACTGGTGCTTGATGACTTGAAAGATTCTCAGCATATCAAGATAATGTGCTTAGAAGCACCCTAAGAGTATGACCTGACGTTCCTTTGTTAGAGATCAGTTAGGTGGCCACTGGATCCAGTCAAGCATCTCAGCAGGAGCCAGGAGCAGAGATGGGTTATCTGGGAAGGCTCTGTGGAGGATCCTTGTCTGGTGGTTTAGAACTCTGTGTGGGCAAGGTTGCTGAGAAATTGGTACAAGCAGAAACACTGAAGAAAAGGGTCAGAGAGAGCAGGAAATGAATTAAAATAGGTCCACGGACTCAGGCCTTCCCTCTGGAGCTGAGAGGGTGGAGCTGGCTTCAAGTCTGGCCCAGAGGCTGAGCAGAGGCCTGTTGTCAGGCCTTGAAATCTGACAGGCAGAACTTTCCCGCCAGCTCTTTAATGTTATTACTGCCTGTGGGCCCTTTTGCCGCCCCCCACCCCCGGTCATCTCTCCCTTTCGGAATGGGAATATCTATCCTATGTCTGAATGTTATATTTTGCAAGCAGAGAGCTGGTTCTCTGGCTTCACAGATGCACAGAAGGAGAGAAAGTTGACACCAGGATGAATCATGGTCATACTGGTTTTGGTGATTGAGTTGATAACCTTTCGCGGAGAGACTTAGAGCAGAAGTGGTTGAATTTGAGAATGTGGGGAGGAAAGTGAATGCAGTGTACATGTGGGAAAGACATGGACCCTGTAGGCTGGCTTGTGCACCTCCTGAGATATGTTGAAGTCCTAACTCCCAGTACCTCAAAGTGGGAGCTTATTTGGAGATCGGGCTGGTTTAGCTGAGGTCTACACTGAAACAAGATGGTGCTGAAGTAGGTTGTCCTAGAAATCCAATATGACTGCTGCATTTTTTTTAAAAAAAGATTTATTTATTGATGCACACAGAACTGGAGAACAGGCCAGAGGGGCAGGGGCAGTGAGAGGATTCATGAGACAGAGTGGGGAGCAGGAGAGGCCGACTGATAAAGTCCACTGCTGAGGGGAGCAGCGGGTAGGCCAAGAGAGGTCTGCTGCGCCATGTGGGTCACTCCCATGGAAGGGGTTGAACTCATGCTGAGGCGGCTGCAGTTAGCTTTGTAGTGATGAGCTTTAACCCACTGTGCCACCAGGGAGGGCCCAGATTGATGCATTTTTAAGGAGAAGAGACAAGATGCGAGGACACATAAGGACAAGGTGACCATTGATGAGGAAGGCAGAGACTGGAGCGAGGGCCACATCAAGGAACACCAAGTGCTGCCAGAGAACTATGGAACTGGGAAGCTGCCGAGGCACAGAGGGTCGTCCTGGGTGGCATCTTCAGACCTCCCTGCATGGCCCTGCAATATCCTACTGACATCTGCGTTTTGGGCTTCTGGGCTTCAACTGTGAGACGGTCCTTTTCTGTTGGTATCAATCACCCAGTTCTGTGGTACTTTGCCATCGCTTCCCCAAAACTGACCTAGCATTCTATACACCTCATTTGAATTTGTGATAATTTGGACAAAATGTATAATGCATTTCACATTGGAATGTTGTAATTGAATATGCTTATCCTAGACTCTCTCATCTATCTACTTTTTATTGTTAAATATTAATTGAACAAACACATCTTGATTAACACCTGCCATGGAATTTTCTGGTTTGCTTTTTCAGTTACCTATAAATATCTTCCAGGAGGTGCTGAATGTTGAACACTCATATCCCATATAATGGTTGTCTGAAAACTTAAGTGTTCTCATAACAGACCAAAATGTTAATTTAAAAAAATGCGACGTCCTAGGAAATCCAGAACTCCTCTCTTAGGGGAGATGACTTTCTAAGCCAATTGTGATTTTTAAAATAAAAATTTGCAAGCTTCCTTTTAGTGTTCTTGTCTCTTTTACACTGATCCCCCCCCCCAAGATACTGATTTTCTTTTAAAGATTTTATTTATTTTTGCAAAGAAGAAGTAGGGTGTAGACCACAGGCGTGGGGGGCGGGGTTGGGGTGTGTGTGTGACAGGAATCAGCAGAGACAGTGGGGAGCAGAACAGGCAGATGCATTGAAATCCACTGCTGAGGGGAGCAGCATGAGAGACAGGAGAGGACTGCTACCCCACGTGGGTCACTCCCTGGCGGGGTATACAACTCAGGCTGCAGTGATTGCCAATGGCTTGATAGTGCTGAGACTTACCTCCTGCATCACCAGGGAGGCCCAAGAATTTCCATTTCTAATGTCCCAGGTGACACTACTCTTTGGGAGTCGCTGCTTAGCTATCATCAGTCCTGATCACCTTCAGGCTACAAATTTGAATGTATCACAGGCTGTAGGTTTGGAACCGCTCAGATTTAGTAGTTATGTGAACCTGCTCTGTGAAGATTAGACACCAGAGGGCGCAGTGATCTCCACACCCTGGGAAGACCTCGGAGGACTCCGCAGCAAATCCACACCAATATTGAGCCACAGGACTAAAAGACCCTGCTTCAGCCCAGGCTTCTTTGATTTCTCTCTGTACTGTTCGTTCATTCATGTTTCACATGGACGTTTCTATGTAAAAAAAGGTCCTTCTGCTGAGAACCTTCTCTTTTTCTTTCTCCGGTCTCTTCATAGAACACGTAAGTTAGAGAACATGTAAACTGGACTGTGATGGCGTGTGCTTTTATGCCTCCTTATTCAGACAAACTTAGAATGGAAGGATAATTGGACTCTTGGAGTCTTACATTTACAAGTGTTCAAAAATCCTATTAACTTGAAAATTTATTAAGAAATATTTCCAGATTCTACTAATAATGGGAGTAAGGTTTGCATACCAAACAAGTTTGGAAACATTGGGTTAAATTATGTTATATAAGGACCTTTCAGGAATATTCCTTTGAGGCTTTCTATGGACAGTTTAAGTGCTGGGAGGAGGACGTAGGATGCTGGGTGCTGGGCATTTTTTTCGGTTGTTTGTTTTTAAGATTTTTACTGATTTTATTTACCTGGCATAGAAAAACTGGGGTCTAGGCCAGAGGTGTGGGAGGTGAGATGACTCACCAGAGACAGTGGGGAGCAGAACAGGTGGAGCTACTGAAACACTGCTGAGGGGAGCAGCGGGGAGATAGGAGACGTCTGCTGCACCATGTGGGTCATCTCCAAGGCCAGGGATAGAACTCAAATCTTTGTGGTGAAAATATGATAGTGTTGAGACTTAACCCCCAGGCCACTACGGAGGTCTTCCATGAATAATGTATATACAAGTTAAGTGATGCTAACAGAGTATGTAATATAACATTGATTATTTTATCTTTAGGTAGAAAAACCAAACCAGTAGGTACCACACACACACCCACCCACACACACACACGGTGCTGTTTAATGTTATTTATATGTATTATATAAAATACGTTAAAATGGTAAAAACTGTTATTTTTATAAAATATTCTAATGTGATCTACATAATCTCAACACCATAGAAACCTTTAGAGAATTTCCACTGCATTTCTGGTGTTAAAGTATGGTTTTGGATACTTTCCAGGAATTGTTTACATTTGATTGTGTTTTATTTATTTATTTTTTAAAGATTTATTTATTCATACAAAACTGGGGTACAGGCTAGAGAGGTGGAGGGTGAGAGGATTCACCAGAGACAGAGTGGGGAGCAGAACAGGCAGATCAACGAAGTCCACTGCTGAGGGGAGCAGCGGGTGGGTCAGGAGAGGTCTGCCGTGCCATGTGGTCACCTCCGGGCAGGCAGGGATCGAACTCATGCGGAAGCGGCTTAAGTTTCTTAGTGCTGTGCTGTAACCCGCTGTGCCACCAGGGAAGGCCCTGATTGTGTTTTTTCTTTTTATATAATCTGATTATATGGAGCATTTTCTTACAGGCATCAGGAAGTTTGAGTTGAGATACCATTAGAGCAGCCAACATTCCTACCTGTCTGCAGGGCTCTCGGGCTTGACTGTCATCGGGAGCGCTGACCTCTCCCTGGGCCTCTGCTGCTCCCTTGCACCCCAGCAGGCTGGCTAGGGGTGAGATGCTGGATGCCTGCCGGGTACGGGGCAGTGCCCTGTCCAGAGATGTGGCCACAGGAAGCCAGGAGGTGTGTCCTCTGCCTTGCAGGCTGCCATGCGTGCTGCTCCGGGTGGGCTGGGTCTTTGTTGCTGTCTCGTGTGCCACATGGATTCTCAATTAGGGGGAAGTGTGGAGAAAGCCATTCCTTACTCAAAACTGGAGAGGCTTCTAGGTTCCCCCCCAGTAATGCTCTGTTGCCAGAGAGGCTGATTCAGCCTGGTCCACCAGAAATCTCTAGTGTAACGGCAGCAATGACGAATCTACAGTCTCACAATGGCAGAAAAAAAGAGCAAGACACTCCAGCTTCTACTGCAGCTCTAGCCACGCTCAGAAGAGGCTCTGAACCAAGTGCTTGCTACTGAGTGCACCCCGGAAGCTGTGGCCCAGAATGTCCAGTACTGTGCAGGCCAGTGTACTCCAAAAGCTGCTGTTCAAGCTGTCTATCACTATGTGGGCCAGCCCACCCCAGAAGTTGTGGCCAAGACTGTCCACTACTGTGCAGGCCAGTGTACCCCAAAAGCTGCAGCCTAGGCTGTCTACATAAAGCAGGGTCTGCAAGCTGCTGTGAACAACTCTGAAGATGCAGAAATTGTGGGCTCAGCAGCACCCCATGGCCGTGTGTGGGAGGGTCGCAGGAGGCTGCTGTGGCCCTTGTCTAAGCCAAGGAAGAGGGAAGGTGACGGGAGTAATTGCGAAGCCAAGAATAAGGCGTCCCATGACCAGCTGCGGGGCAGACTGCCGGCCGCAGTGAGAGGTGACCTAGTGAGGGCCCGCGGGTCCCACAGCCTGTCAGCACCGGGCGCTGGTGGTCCCGCCCGGGGTGACGCTGAACTCGACCCGGCCAGCGGCCCTCCGGGGCCTGCCGGCACTGGGTGAGTCCTTCTGACGGAGCCCGCAGGCGGTCAGCTGCTCTCGCCCCAAGGAAGCGACGCGGGCGAAGCACAGCCGCGGAGAAGGCGGCGCGAGGCGCTGGCCTCCCGGGAGAGCGGGAGAGCCGGGTGGGCAGCAGCGGCCACCACGCTGGAACGTCGCAGCGAAACGCAGGCCCCGGGACGGGGCGGCAGAGGGAACGGAGAGGCCAGGAGAACCAGAGGAACTATCACTTCCGAGACTTCCTCAGGGCACAAGAAGGGCTGACAGGGGGGCGTGAGCAGGACTTGCCGAGAACCTGGCCGAGCGGGACTGACAGTTTCACCGTGGCCTGGGCAAGGGCAGGCTGACAGCTTTGCTCAGGACTCAACACTGCTCGCCAGGCTCCAGGAACCAGCAGGCTGGGCGGGTCTCGCAGTCCCAAGCAGGAGCCCACGGCCTGTTCTGAGAGCCAGTCTTCTGGATGTACCCTCAGCCATCTCCCCAGGACCCCAGCCCCACGGGGCGCAGTGATGAGATGCTGAGAGTTTGCGTCTGCGTCGTGAGACACTGCTGCGGCAGGCTGGCTTCCGCAGAACTTCTGACTTGCAATTCTTGTTTCTACTGCAGCATCTGCAGCGGCCCAGGCCGCTTCTCAGGGGAGAAGCAACTTTGCTACCAGAAAGATAGGCAGAGCCACCAGCATGTGGGGTTCAGAGAGAGCCCGGTTCTCACAGCATCAGAGGGGCGCCCTGGTGCTTCCACCTCACCCAGATGACCTTTCTCCTCAAGGCTGCGAGCTGCTGGGGCTGTTTCTGGAATCCGCCGACCTCTCACATGCTCAGAGGTGGGCACCCTCCAACGTGGTCACCTTTGTCCAGTGTTTGAGTAGCTGGCCCGGATGGACCGTCTAGATGCTTGCTCCAGCCTCGGCCCTTTCCCACCCACGCAGGCCATTAGCCAGGACTGTCATGAATAGCTCTTGGCAACAGAGTAGCTTGGGGATCTGGGTGGAATACACTATCCTGTCTGAGGGAACAGGCCAGGCACGCAGCCCAGGAATCTGCATGTTGAGCAAGCTCCGGCATTGCCATGTGCTGCATTTGATGCAGGGGCTGGGGAGCACCCTTCATCCTCTCCCGGGCATCCTCTCAGTGCCCACAACCGTGGCCCTCACAACCGTGGGCGGTGAGGCTTCCATGAGAGCATTCCCCCCTTTCCTGGAGAAGCCTAGAGTCCCCTCCCCAGAGGAGCAATTTTCAGCGATTCCCTGGCCTCTTTTTCTTTTAAAGATTTATTTATTTATGCAGAACTAGGGGTGTAGGCTGGAGGGGCAGGGGCCGTGAGAAGAGTCACCAGAGCCAGAGGGGGGGGCAGAATAGGCGGGTAGAGGAAGACACCCCTGGGGGGGGGAGTGGGGGGGGGGTGGGGAGGGGTCTGCTGTGCCCTGTGGGTCACCTCCCTGGCTGGTATCAAGCTCGTGCTGCAGTGGCGTCAGAGAACTTCTAGTGCTAAGACTTAACCCCTTGCACCACCAGGGAGGCCCTGCCCATCTTCTTCTAATACTTCTTTGAGTTGAATAAACACCCGTAAGACATGGCTTCTTGGAACTCAGCTCAGTCTGGCTGTAGCTGTCTCTCTGCATTTCCTGAGAGCCCGGGTACTCAGATTACATGACAGCAAGATTCTCCATCAAAACCAAATCAATTCTGAGCCATGCTGACACTATCAACAAGAATATGAAGCTCACCCGGCTGCTGGCGGCCTCATTTCTCCTGACCCTGTGGGGGCAGGTGCTTGTATTCTGCTTTCCTGCCCTATTTCTGAACTTTTGAAAGTTTGCAAAGTAACTGTCTCCATTCAGTGGATGAGAAAGCAGCAATGCAGGGAGGTAAGAGTTGAGGGACACTTTTAGGCTGGCTTCCGTTTAAGGCTGTGGCCCATTTTTGTTAGTTTGCTCTTTGCTTTCTCTACCTGCTGGTGTGGAGCACATTCACTCTTTTCCCCTTACTCCATGGTCTTGGCTACTCCCCCATCCTTGCTGGGGACCCCCAAAGGTTGCCTCCGTGCGGCATGTGGCTTTAAAGTCACCATCCAAGTGGTGATGCTAAGTATTATGGAAGAGCATGGTTACCCCAGATGACATAAATGCACCATTCATTCTTGAAATCAGTTCAATGACCTTTTATAATTGTTTGTTAAATAGTGGGAGTTTCCAAAGGCTGTTCCTTAGGCCACAGTAATTCTGAGCACTTTCTGTCTCTGGTGCCTACCAGTGAAGTTTTAGCAACTGGCTTCTCTGTTCCTGTTTGTAAAGTTCCTAAGTTGAATGTTGGGGGGGGAGGAGGGTATTGCACTTTCGGCATTGAAAGTGGCTCTATCTGTGTGGTCTAGGGAAGCAACAAAGAAAAGTCCCTTCTTTTCCCTTCTAACCTGCTGCTGGTGCCAATGACTGAATTTGGAGATAGATGCAAAGATGCTTTCATTTCCTTATTGCACCAAATAACATATTTTTTGAGTAAATGTTGCAGCTTCTTTCTAAATTGGGGCAAGTTATAAAAATCAATTACATTTTAAGTATCAGGTGACTCCTGTAAAACTTCTTCTCCATAACAGACACTGAGGACTAGAAATCAGAATTCCATATAATTTCCTACTTCGCTATTGCCTTTCCTGTTCCGAAACATTTTTTTTTCCTGTCTTTTCTGGAATCGTTAATTTTCCATACTTTTAACTTATTAGGACCGAGCAAGATTTGTTTGACATTTTGTGAAACCAATGTTTGAAGTAAAAACTAGACAGTCTTTCATCAGCTGCATCTTCAGCAGATAAGTAGAGGTGATCTGAGCTTACCTATGTGGTCTTGAAAGCAGAAGGAAAGGAGACACTTTACACAAAAGGAGAGTGTTAGTCAGCACAAAATGGAAAGAACAAGGTGAGTTCTGTATTCTGCTCCATCAACACACAATCAGCCAGAACCAGCCAGTATCTTAGCCTGGTCATGTCTTCGAAGGCAGCTAGATAACACATCACAAATTCCGATTGAGCAAACAGCATGCCACAGCATGCCACCATGTTCAGCAGCCAGGAGACGGCAAATTCAAGTTCTCCTGAATCTCATGAAACCTTTGCCTTGGGAACTGATTTTTCCTTGCATTAAAAGTAATGCTTCTAGGAGAAACCAAGTTTTGTATTTTCTCAGCAACTAATTTTGTTACAGAAAAAAAGAGTGGTCACATTCCTACCATTTTACTAGCTTCATATTTTAATCTCATGACATGGATTTTTTGTAAGTCAAGATTTTCATCCTGAAACACCTAATTGAGCTATTTTTTTTTAAAGATTTATTTATTACTTATTCGTACAGAACTGGGGTACAGGTCAGAGATGCGGAGGGTGAGAGGCTTCACCAGAGACAGAGTGGGGTACAGAACAGGCAGATCAATGAAGTACACTGCTGAGGGGAGCAGCGGGCAGGTCAGGCGAGGTCTGCCGCGCCACGTGGATCAGGTGGGAATCGAACTCATGCGGAAGTGGCTTAAGCTTCTTTGTGCTTTGCTTTAACCCGCTGCACCACCAGGGAGGGCCCTAATTGAGCTAATTTTTAAGAGGCTACCCATTTGCTCTTTCTCTCTGTGACATTTAACCTTAACCCCTACATAACTTTAACCTCGACCCTTCACCAACAAAGTTGTTTTTCCCTATGTCATTTTCTTTAATAAAGTCTCCTTTTCCAAGTTCTCAAAAGTGATTTGGTCTTTTAGGATTCAATTTCAAACATCTGCCTTCTTTGTTGCAATTATTAGGGCACAACAATTATTAGCACTGGCTAAGATGTGGAGAAATTGGATTCCTTGAGCACTGTTGAGACTGTAAAATGGTTCTGCCTCTACCTCTGAAATAACCATGAAGTTTCCTTAAAAAATTAAAAAGAGGGCCCTCCCTAGTGGCGCAGGGGGTTAAAGCACTGCACTAAGAGCTTAAGCCACTTCCGCATGAGTTCGATTCCCGCCTGCCCCGGAGGTGACCCACATGGCGTGGCAGACCTCTCCTGACCCGCCTGCTGCTCCCCTCAGCAGTGGACTTCTTTGATCTGCCTGTTCTGCTCCCCACTCTGTCTCTGGTGAGTCCTCTCACCCTCCGCATCTCTGGCCTGTACCCCAGTTCTACATGAATAAATAAATAAATCTTTAAAAAAAAAATTAAAAAGAGGGTCCCTCCCTGGTGGCGCAGCAGCTTAAAGCACAGCACTTTAAGCTAGCCGCAGCCGCCTCAGTATGAATTCAATCCCAGGCCCCAGAGGTGATCCGCATGGTACAGCAGACCTCTCCTGTCTTTGCCCGCTGCTCCCCTCAGCAGTGTACTTTGTTAGTCTGCTTGTTCTGCTCCCCACTCTGTCTCTGGTGATTCCTCTCACTGCCCCTGCACCTCTGGCCTGTACCCCAGTTCTGTATGCACAAATAAATCAATCTTTAAAAAAATTAAAAAGAGAGTAACCATATAAAGCAGAGGCTTGAAGAGATATTTATATACCATGTTCATAGAAGCATTATTCACAATAGTTAGAACATGGTAACAGCCCAAGTGTTCATCAGGTGCTGAATGGATAAGCAAAATGTGGCTCAGAAGGCTATATATCTGTAAGTGTGAGCATGGAAGTGCATACGTTCCATGTTAGAAAGGAAAGAAAGCTGATATGTGGTGCTATGGCTGAATTGGAACACATGCTAAGTGAAATGTCAGTCACAAAAAGATAAATATTGTTTGTTTCTACTTACATGAGATGGAATAATCAAAAACATAGAGACAGAAAGAAGAATGGTGGATGCCAAAGAGTGGGTGTGGGGGGAAGGGAAGTGTGAAATGGGGAGATATATATATTTTTAATTTTAGAATATTTTATTTTTACATATTTTTGTGCATTTTTCCATCTCAGTTGCAATCCCCCTGGGTTTCCCATCACCAAATCACCCATGTGCCATCACCATAGTGGAGATATTTTTTAATGGGTACAGAATTTCAGTTTTGCAGTTTCAATTTTAGTGAGGTTACATAGCAAAATGAATATCTAATAGCACTAAACCACACACTTAAAAATAGCTAAGATAGTGCATTTAAACCTGTAATTTGCTATAGTAAATATAAATATATTGATATAAATATATAAATGAAAAAAGATAAATACACCAACTCTCAGACGTGAACTTTTAAGAATTCAAACATACCTGGGAAACTTGCTGTTGAGAAAATCACGAAAATTTAGAAATAAGGCAGATGAACCTGCATCATGAATAACTAACAGATCCAACTAAAAAATTTGTGTAGAGGAATCCTCCTTTATTTGATTTGCTATTTCTTCTTCATTAGGCTCCATTTTCAGTGCGGCTATGTAAACTCGGAGACTTTGTCTGGTAGAAATGCAAATGACTTCCCTGTGGGTGAGAAGATAATCCCAGTGGTTACAGTTTTATTGCCCTGCGGTTGACTGATCAAGTTCCTCCTTAAGTCAGCAAGCTGATTCTCTGTGTCAGTGCTGGGAGGCTTTGTCCTCTCTGTTCTAATTCTCCTCTGAACCAGTCTTGCAGGGTGCTATGTAGATTGTTGTTATATATCCATGCCATATGGGAATGAGATTTTCATATTTAAATTTTTGAAAATTATTTGATGATATGAATTCAGGGTAAGAGCTAACTTGAATGACCAAATGCTGTTTTAGGGGACACTTCATTTTTTTTGTAAACTGGCATTTTTTTTTTAACTTTGAAAAAAGACCAGTGCTTAGAGAACTGTCGAGAACTGGGAAGGCTCTAAGACTCTAAAAAATAGCTGAGTAGCTGAGTTGTTTTCTTACCCCCTGCCCTTAGGGCCTTCCCTGGGGTAGCTCTGCTGACCTCTCCTGCATGAACCACTTCTCCTCATGTCTAATTAGCAACAGGGCCTGGAACCATCATGGAACTTTCTTCAGTTCTTTTCATTTAAGCACAAATGTCATAACAGTAAGTGACTTAGACAAGAGAATTGAGAAGTTTCTTGCTCCTCTCCTTATCCTTCAAAGCAATTGCTTTTGGATGTATCTTTCAGTGATAAACAATACTTTGAAGCTTGGTGAAGTTAACATGCTCATTCTGTTATGCTTGAGTAGACTAGTTACCTTGACTCCTAAAATAGGTCTCTTAGACATGCCATTGGTACATAGTAATGATAACTCCTGTTAAAGGATAAACTGAAGCATATTAAATTTTTTATGAGTTTATTTGAGCAAAACTCTATTCAAATCCAAATCACCAAACTAGAAGTGGTTGGAGAGCTCCATGGACTGGAGCTGGAGGAAAGATATTTCTAGAGGACGGGTGGGAGCCAGGTGAGGAAACTGATTGGCTACTCTACTGTTTAAACCTGTCTTATTTGGAAAAGCCGAGATGTCTGCAATTGGTTGTGTTCAGGTTTTGATTTCTTAACCTTTGGGCATTTGTAGCTTGGATTTTGGTTTGTTTATGCAGGCTGAAAAGGTATGAGGTCCACTTTAGTCTTATGGCAACCTTGCTTAACTAACTGAATACCTCTATCGAGATTATGTTCCCTGGTTATAAGTTCTTGTGGAATCGATTTCCTCTGCATAACCACAGGTGGGTTAGGAAACCTAAATGTCCTTGTGCACTCACTTCCCTCACAATGGAACAAGTTGACTTCTACTTCTTAAAAGTGTTGAACTGGGCTTTCCTTGTTGGTGCAATGGGTTAAAGCACTGCATTATGGAGCTCTCCAAAGTCATTGCAGCACGAGTTCGATCCCCACCAGGGAGCTGACCCACACAGCGTGGCAGACCTCTCGTGACTGCCAGCTGCTCCTCTCAGCAGTGTACTTTGTCAGTCTGCCTATTCTGAGAAATTGTAGTTGGGATTGATTGATAATCAACTGACAACTCAAAGCGGTTTTTATTTTCTTAAAGATTTATTTATTTATTCATACGGAACTGGAGTACAGGCCAGAGGCATAGGGGCGGTGAGGGGATTTACTAGAGAAAGTGGGGAGCAGAACAGCAGATTGTTGCTCCCACTGCTGAGGGGAGCAGCAGGTGAAGACAGGAGAGGTCTGCCACACCATGTGCATCACCTCCGGGCCGGGGATCGAACTTGCACTGAAGTGCTTTGTCTTAACCACTGTGCCACCAGGGAGGGCCCTAAAGCTGTTAGTTTTTTTTTTTTTTTTTAAATCATGGCTTTTATTTTTTTAAAATTTATTTATTTGTGCATACAGAACTGGGGTACAGGCCAGAGGCTCAGGGGCAGTGAGAGGATTCACCAGAGGTAGAGTGGGGAGCAGGACAGGCTGATCCACGAAGTACACTGCTGAGGGGAGCAGTGGGCGGGTCAGGAGAGGTCTGCAGCACCTTGTGGGTCACCTCCAGGCAGGGATCGAACTCATGCTGAAGTGGCTTTAGTTTCTTAGTGCTGTGCTTTAAGCTGCTGTGCCACCAGGGAGAGCCCAGCTGTTAGTTTTTATGTGACGTGTTTGCATACTAAAAGAGAGTCTGTAACCCTTTAGTGAAATTGTTTACTTCCACATTGGCTTAATTTTTCTTCCAATGAACATTTAATTATTCATGCACATTGCAAAGATGTGAAAGCATCAGGATAGTTACATATAAAATATCCTCAGCTCTCTGTAAAAGATCATGCTTAGTGAGATAAGCCAGAAAGAAAAGGAAAAATACCGGTTTCACTCATAGCAGGAGTATAATGGACCAGGCGAGAAAATAATAATAATGAACAGCTATAAACCAGCGACATTTTATGGGGGTGGAGTGGGGAATGGGATCAAAGACGTGGGTGGGGAGGTAGGGGTGGGGTGAAAAGTACACTGGACTATGGTGATGGCACATGGGTGATTTGGTGATGGGAAACCCAAGGGGATTGCAACTGAGATGGAAAAAAAATGTACAAAATGATGTAAAAATAAACTATTATATTATTAAAAAAATATCTTCATCTCTCTATTATGCAATGTTAATATATTTCCTCAGAGATCACTTTTTAAAATTAAAATACTAATTAAAATGCTAATTTTAAAAAGTGGGAGGGTAATTTTCTAGGGCGCAAACATCAAATCTCATAAAAAGTGGCATTTCTTGGCCCTCCCTGGTGGCGCAGGGGGTTAAAGCACAGCACCAAGAAGCTAAAGCCACTTCAGCATGAGTTCGATCCCTGCCTGCCCCGGAGGTGACCACATGGCGTGGCAGACCTCTCCTGACCCGCCCGCTGCTCCCCTCAGCAGTGGACTTCATCGATGTGCCTGTTCTGCTCCCTGCTCTGTCTCTGGTGAATACTCTCACCCACCACACCTGTGGCCTGTACCCCAGTTCTGTATGCACAAATAAATAAATCTTAAAAAAAAAGGCATTTCTCTCCCAATTGTCATCCTTTCACAGCAGGGAGTCACTGTTACAGTTTTGCTTGTCCTTCCAAAAAGTTATATATATACATCTATATATATATAAATATATGTTTATATAGTTATATATATATATATAGTTATATGTACATGTGTATGTGTGTATATATATATGTATACACATACAGATGTATATATTACTATATATATAGCTATATAAACATATATAGTTATATATATAAGTATATAAACCAGTATGTATATACATTTTTCTCTTTACCTTTACACAAAAGGTAAGTTTTTGCATTTAGTATTAGACTTTTGAGTTTTAGTCCATTTAATAGTATATTTTTGAGCTCTTTCTATATGTCTTTCCTCATTTTTTTAAATAATTGATATTATTATAGGTGAATACATTATTGGATTATACTTCTCTGTATCAATTTAACAAAACTTACACTGGTCCCAACCATACTATAATGAAAATCCCTTTCTATAGCTCTATTTCCAGGTATGGAACTATTATGGGAGTGTGGACATCCGAGAGAGAAATCTATAGGAAAACATCTACCATTTTGAAAATAATGAATTTTCTTTTGTAGCAATGAAATTAATTTACACTGTCACCAGCAAGGTTTGAGTCTTCTGTGACACATTCTCAGGAAGGACATGTGTTGTCACACTGGACTGTACTCCCTAGTCTGACGAGTAGAAAATCATATCTCATTGCATCTTTAAATTACATTTACCGGTGAATTAATTTAAGCATCTTTTATAAGTCTGAGTCATATGTATTTCTCCAAACTTTCTGCTCATATCCTTTGCCCATTTTTTCTATCAGGTTATTGACTTTTTTCTTATCAGCTTGTGTTAGTTCTTTATCAATTCGGGAAAGTATCTGATATATGAGTTGCAGTTATTTTCCTGGGTTTATCTTTTGTCCTTTGGCTTTGCTTATTGCAGTTATGTTCTGCATAGGTTTGCTTTTACTTATTGGGGGGTGGGGGGTTTAGGCTTTATGTTACTTTTGAAAGGTGTATGTTTATAATTTTTTTTATTACTGCTTTCCTTAGCACTTTTGCAGTTTCTTGTTTTTTTACATAACTGCTTATACATGACTAATTAATAGAGTCATTCTAGCTCTTTTTGGTCAAGTTATTATTTTTTCCTTTGAAATATTTATTTCATGTATGCATACAAGAGCTGGGATGTAGGCCAGAGGTGTGGGGGCAGGGGTGAGAGGACTCATCAGAGACAGAGCGGGGAGTAGAACAGGAGATACATTGTTCAGGGGAGCAGTGGGGAGACAGGAGAGGTCTGCTGCGCCCTGTGGGTCCCTCCCTGGCTGGGGATTGAACTCGTGCTGCAGTGGCTGTAGACAGCTTCACAGTGCTGAGACTGACCCCTGTGCCACCAAGGAGGCCCCCAAGTTACTATTTTTTTGAAAAAAAAATTCAATCTTACTTATTGAATATCACATCTTTTCCCCCCTCCCCATGGCATATTATATTTTTCGTGATATGAATTTTCATGAGAATTAGGGACTTATTTAGAACTTCTATGTGTTCCTTTGGACTCTCATTCATGTTTGGAGGGTTACTGGAATTAAGAATTTAGAGTAGGATTTTATTCTCCGTGAAAAGTTGAATTTTCCACTTAAAAAGCATTTTCTTTGTTAATTTTCCGAATGGAATTTGTAAGAATCTTTACTAGTTCTGAAATAAAGTGTGTTTTCTCTCTGGCATAAAATTCAACTTATGACTTTATTTAGGGGAACTGATATCTTTATATAATTTTTCTTCCTAACCAAGCATAAGTAGATTTTATTATTATTTTAAAATATGTTTTAGATATTTAATTTGCTTAAAGATTATTTTTAATCCTCAAAAATGTTTTCAGCCTTCATATAAGTCATATATTTATTAAATTACTAGATTTTTTTTTAGAATCTCATTATTTTCATTTTACTAATAGATGTGGTCTCTTACACCCATGTTTTCAAAATAGTTGTATTGTGAAAACTACTGGTTTCTATATATAAACTTTTTATGCTACTACCTCAGCTTTTATTTGGATTTCTTGAATAGATACTGCAGACTCTGCAAAGTTGATAATTTTACCTCTCTTTTCCAGTTGTTGAATTCCCATTCTTTTCACTTGTCTCATTGGGTTGGCTAATAACTCTGGTACAAAAAGTTAAGACAGACTAGTAGTCATCCTTAATTTCCTTTGACTTATGTATGAATATTATTAATTTTCTCCACTACGTGGGTTGACTTTTGGGTTGAATTTTATTTTCAATACAAACACTGAATTTTGGGATTTGGAAAAAAATATATTTGAAGCACAAATCTTGACTTAGCATTTTTTATTCCCCAGTGGCAGACTACTCGACGCATCAATTATTGAAGTTTCAAAGGACAGAAAAGCACAGACAATTTTCAGCACAACCCATGAAAAAAATAGAAAGGCTCTTTAATATTTTTACAAATGTTATTTTACTTAGCAGAATCTCTACCCTTTAAAAATTGGGAGTCCTTCCACACATCAATGTTTTCTTATTTACAAATACATATAGACCCCCCTGGGGGCATTGCTATTCAGTTTTTCTGTGTAGGCAGATATCACACGGGCTTAGCACCAAAATGTGTACCTGGGGTTACATGGGGGGGAAGTTCAGGGGCTCTGGGAGCTCACCTGAATGCCATTTTGTGGACACAGACGTGTCTGGAGATGTCTTGGGCTATTCCTGAGGTAGAGTTACAAAGCTCAACAGAGCACAAAAAGGAAAATACCCATGAAAAGACAAAGTGGTGATATGATAACACAGTAGCTTGTGAATGCAGACAGGTTATAGAGGTGTCCTCAGAACTGGGATGAAACCTTGCAACTCTCTCAGAGAACTTGACAATATACAGAGATATGCTTAGTGAAAGAGGAAAGAAAATGTGACAAGTCACTTATGCTGTGTCTACTTTGGTAAAATAAACATACAAGATAAGTCTGGGGTGGCAACTCTAGGCGACTGGACGTGCCTCGTGGTTTGACTCTATCTGTTGTCATGTCCACACGTGACCAAAACCAGCATGTTCCAGTCGGGACCACTCACCGACATGGCTTGGTTAATTGACCGGCTATATCCAGTTCACGGTGGGGGGGGGGCGGCCATGGAGGTCCAGTCCACACCTGGGTTTGCTGTAGTTTTGTGTAGGCTCCCAAGATGGGGTTTCCAAGTTCCCTGTGGAGTAGCTGAATTCATGCTATTCAGTGACTTGGTGAACAGCACAGACCTCCCTTGAGGCCATCAGTTAGAGTCTTCTTCCCTTGGTGACACTTGTGGGTTCCTCTGGTTGTGGCCCATATGGATTTTGCTGTGGAGCTAAGATCTGCACTTTCTTCTGGCATTTAACAGAGGAGATAATGTATATGCTTCTCATTAGGAAAATCCCAGCAATGACAGCAAAATAAGTACCATAAACTAGAAACTGGAGAAAACATAGAGTTAATTAGACTCAAAGTTGACCATCCATTTCATTGGCAAGTCTGTTGATGCTGTTGATTTGTATGGATCATGGGGTCACTGACACTTAGGATGTTAATGGGGTCAATTAGTTTCCCACAATTCCTTCTCTCATCTCAGATGACTCAGGCACGAAATTGTAAGAATTGCAGGAACAGGTTAACTGTGGTTATGGGGCCAGGTTGCATGGGCTCAGACGTAGCTGACATCACCCATAGTGAGAACAACAAATCCTGCTGATTCAGTGTCCATGCTGGGAGCACAGGGCAGCGCTATGTGAGGTCCCCACGAGTGAACTTCCACAGTGAGGGTATCTCATAGCCGCCTCACCTCCCCTTTTTTCAGATCCACACACAGACTGAGAAATGGGGCTAACTTTGTGTTCTTAATGGAGCAGGCAAAAGGGGACAAGAGTTCTGCGATTGTGAACCCCACCGCACCCCAGTAAAATGCAGTGAGCATGGGGACCTGAGGGCAGGAAGAGGAGACATGGGGACACGAAGGGGAGCGTGTCACTGTGACACTGTAGGAGTCAAAGGTAAGTGCTGACCTGTCATGAGAATGTCAAACCTACTTACTGTGTTGATGTGAGGAAGGGCCGATTTTGGTGTCTGCCCAAAGGTGGAACTGAAAGGCTCTAATGACTGGCAGTGGTAAGGCTGAAGGACACCTTGAGATTGCCTAGCTACCCTACACCCCACAGCGACATGGGAGGGAGCCAAAGTTGTGGCAGCTCACCTGGATGTTGACTGGCAGGTTGAGTCCCCTGGGATCCACCACAATCACAGTTATGATGGTCTGAATCACCAGGGCCAGGAAGGTGTTGATGCCAAACACCAGGGCGTAGCGTTCCACACTCAGGTTAACCGCAATCTGGAAGCTACCAGGAGACATAGCGCACGTTGACAAGACACACTTGAGACTGGCTTCAGACAGAAGCTGAGAGGAAGTGTTTCTTATTATCAGAGCTTTAGGCTTCATCAACCCAGTATAGACAAACCAGAGCAAGATGTGAGCGAAAAAGTACAATTACAGAAGAAAAATATGTTTAAAGGAAATACGGCAAATTCCTCCTCTCCAACTTAATATTTCCTTAAATCTAAGGGTTCTAGGTTCTCATGACTTGTGAACATTGGGTGATATCTGATTCTAGATTCTGTTTCACGGTGAATTTTTAGGGAAATGCACGCAATATCCAAAGATGAATTTTTGAAGTTATTTCTTACAAATACCATTTGTTTTGATGGTTTCTAAGTTTGGTAAGTAAACTGTTCTTAGTAAAATCCAGTGATAGGTGGGTTGTACAGTTGAGTGAATTTGTAATTTATAACTTACTTTTAATAATTGCAAAGACATTGAAATCTGATTACAAAACACTATGGAACCTGCCAGCTTTCGGTAGTCAGAGTCCACCTTTGGCAAACAGGTAGAAGACTGGGTTCTTGGTGTCTTAAAATGGAATGGACTAACATAATCTTACCTTAAAATCCTCACACTCAACACATATGAATTTGATTTATTAAGCTGACACAATTCAGTGAAACTGAGTAACTGCTAACAAGTTTTATCCTGTTCCGTTTCTTTATAATTTCCTCCCATATACTCATATTTTTATGTTTTATCTACTGTGTAGCAAATATTCTCACAAATTAAAAACCAAAATTTATAATGCTTTTGTCTATGTCTCCCATGTGATTTGAAATCCCAATGTTTCTTTTCTTAGGTAAATATCAAAGTACATATTCTATAGTGAGCTTTCTCTGCATTTGCAAAGGAAACCAAAATGTTAGTGGTTTTAAAAAGTGATCTCTGGTATTTACAGTTTCTTTTTTTTTGGTAACTGTTACATCTCTTTTTTCCTTATCCAACTGTTAATATTTCACACACATGCATGTGCCTGAAATAACTCAAGCAACTATTTGAAATCAGGGATGAAATGTACACTTAATCAAAGAGAATCATGTGGGACCACATCACCACATGAGGGTAAGATACTCCAAAAGACTCATCCCAGCCTGATGATGGCTGTTGCTACCATTTATGGGCCTGTACAGCAAGCTTTCCTTGATGACAAATCTCAGCAAGACTCAGAAGACTAATGGCTGACCCAGAGATGGTTTAATTGTACCTAATTTGAAAGGAGTAATCAACATTTAATACTGCAATACATTAAAAGTCTTTGGAAGTTCTCAAAGGACCTATAGGAATCAGAAAAGAGAATGTGATTTAGCTTCAGGAGGGGAAGGCAGTGCTGGGATACTCACGCCGCTATGGTTATAAGAAGCATGTAGCTGGACTTGAAGATCAGATAAGCAGCGTAGCACGCCCAGATGCTGGTGGTGTGATGCATGAGGAACAGAGAGGCTGCGTTGACAACCGAGAAGATGGCCAGCGCCAGCTCCCCCAGGAGATCCCAGTTGACGTTCACATGACCCACTGCCAAGGCGGCCACAGCCCCTGAGAAACAGACACCAGGAGGATCGACCTTATGAGAGGTACACAGGAGGTGCCAACACGCTCCTTTAACACCCAGGTTGGGCCTCCCTGGTGGCCAGGGGTTAAGTCTCAGCGCTCACACCAAGGCCTCAGTTCGACCCCTGCTCAGGGAGTGACCCCCAGGGTGCAGCAGACTTCTCTGCCTCTCTGGCTGCTCCCATCAGCAGTGGATTTCAGTAGGAGGATTGGGCTACTCTGCTCCCACTTTCAGCCCCTGCACCTCTGGCCTACACCCCAATATCTACGCAAAAATAAATGAGTAAACTCTTTAAACAAAACAACTTCCAGGTTTCCAGTAATTGTGAAGGTGAATACATTATTTTCACAAAACAGCATGACCTGCTGAAAGGTCAATTTCTCCTTTTCTCAACTGTTTCTTTTTGGCGCATCTCTTTATTTCTTATTCCTTCAATCATTGAGTTGCAAAAATGTAATCAGCATCAAATTCATTGCAAGCACTGCACTAAGAGGGGGGCTCTTAGTTCCCTGCCTGGGAAGAGAGGACAAGGCTGGCTGTCACTTAACACCAGCCTCTGAGGGAAGGGTCGCGGGTAAGCTAGCTGCTCTGCACAGGCGCCCAGCCGTCTGCTCCTGCCTCTCCTTTTTGTTTTACATTATCATATTTTAAAGGCTGAGTAACAGATATGATCCATTGGGCAATAAGTGTTAGTCTCCATCATTAATTGTAATCTTACGCAGTCTCCTTCCTTAAGGCCTTCAGAGGCTGGCCTATTTAAAGTGTTGGGTGAACAAACCTAGATTGATTGGTAGTGTTGAAAGACTGAATAATTAGCAGCAATTAAAGGTAGTAACTATATATTGATGCAGAAATCTATTCATGCTTTCAAGTTATTGATATTTTATGAACCTTTCTATCAATGATCTAGGGTAGAAGCATTACTACAGAGGAAGCAGAACAATCTCCACGCAGAATTTGGAATGAAGGCAGAGGTATCTCAGTGAGCACATTCAGCACAGTCCTGTTTCCAGGAAGCAACTGAGGCCTCCCCAAAGGGAGGCAAAAATAAAACAGATGCTACACACAAGGTCCCTGGAGCATGTTGTAAACAGGATGTGGAAATCTTCTACTTCCCAGAAAACACCTTCAAACGCTGCTAAATTTAAGTTTCCACTTACCAGGATAGAAATATTGTAAATGCAAAGGCAGGTTTCCCTCTGACGTTAGGAACCCCACTCTCATGTGCCTCCCATTTAAATCTCATAAGAAAATTTATGAGAGATTTTTGGTGTCTACCCCAGAAATTGCTACAAGCGACTGCAAGCTAAGTGAAATCACTTACTAACATACATATTCCAGCAACAATTTCAAAGTCATCATACTTCAATCCACTGTCTAAAATAATAAAAACCTATAGACAAGATGTTTCTTTTCCTTCTGATATTCAGAACAATCCTGGAAGCATGGGAGACTCTCCTAACTCATTTCCTGACGCCCACACAGAATCCTAGGATTGCGTCGTATGAATTTAATTGCTGCTTTGTCCTGAGCTCCTGAGTTACCTATCATTGTTACTTTAAAACATAAAATAGTCACGTTATTTTCCAGTGCCTTCCACTCCTAAAAAATATTGCCATTCCTTCTGAATTTCCAGATGTTGGCTAACTGGCGCCATTAAGCACATGAACAGCCTATGAAAGCCGACCGGTGCCCGGTGCGCACTCACCCCCGAAGGTCGCCAACGCCTCCACCGCCCCATTATAGACCAGAGAGTCTTGCGAAGCGGCCTTGGAATCCCACAGGACCTGGATGTAGTTCACCACCTGGTTGTAGCCCGCCGTGGAAGACGCCCACCACAGGGACCAGTAGAGCAGGCGCCGGCAGGAGTAGCATTGCCTCAGGTCACGCACCCACCGCACACACACCCCCCACGCCGAGCTGTCGGCCCTGGCGCTCCTCCCCCGGCCGCCGGCCAGCTGCCCCGAGACGGTGGGCACCCGCGAGGTGGGCTTCTCCTCGGCCCAGCCGGGCGCCTCCCACTCAGGGGCCTCCTCCACCGCGGCCTCCCTGCTGGGCGACTTCTCAACTTCCAGGCTGCGCTTGGCATGAAAAAACAAGCTCTTCCTGGGCATGGGGAGAAAAAGGGAGCACAGGCAGGCCAGGGAGACCGAGGCCAGGGAGATGGCGTTGAGGTAGAAGTAGGGCAGGCGGGCCAGGGACACCAGGAGCTGGGCCAGCACCGAGGCCACGGTGTAGGCCGCCAGCGTGACGCTCCTGCAGTAGCCGCTGACCCTCTGGTAGTGCTCGGGGCTGACCACGCTGTAGATGTAGGCGTAGTAGGCCACCTCGGTGGCCGTGACCATCCCGAAGAAGAACTCCATGACCTGCATGGCCTTCACTCCGTGGGCGAACAAGAGCATCAGCCAGGTGACGATGAAGCTGACCCCCTGCAGGATGATGACCGGCTTGTAGCGCAGGTAGTCAGTGAGGATGAACACCGGGAGCAGCAGCAGCAGGTAAGAGTACGTCCACACTGGGAAGACCTCATTTGTGATCTGCGGAGTGGAAGCATCAGGTGACCGCGAGCCGCAGAGCGAGCAGGGTCACCTCAGACATGCGCTCCTCGGACCTGTGGGGCCCACGAGCAAGTTCTGCGTCCCCGACTGGACAGGTAGTCTGTGATATCATGGAAAAGCACAAAAGGAATAATAATAAAAAAATCCCTGGGGCAAGAAAACTACCTCTTTCTTACAATGAGAAAATATTTCTATATTTATAGGCACCTCAGTGGAATGTTGGCTTAATGTTCAATCAGGACTGTAGTAAGTAAGCAAGTATGCACATTTGAGTTAGCTGAACATTGTTCATAGGCTTATTACAGTTATTTAGGGTCCTGAAAGATGGCCATTCCCATCTCGTTCAAAGCTTAACATTAGATCAAACACCTATAATATTAGGAAATTCAGTGACCTCCAGCCTTCCAAGGTCTGCTTTGAACAGGTAAATCAACCTGCAGAATTATGATGTGGAGACGATGTAATTCATTTTCTCATGGTCAGATTTCCTGTGCTCTGATGTTGCTTTGTGGGGAAGCAGCATTGGGAGCAGGATGGAGGAAAGACAACTCAAAGTCTAAGAAGGGAGAGGCCTAGAGGGGCTCACACCTGTGGAGGGGTGCCTCTCCCTGGGTCTCCCTCCAGCCTCCAGGCTCACATTTACTTGGGGGTGAGACTCCAGGAAGGTGGGCAAATCCGAGGAGGAATAGGTATGTTAGGGATGAGGACTGGGGATGCGTAAGTGTCTGGCACAAGCTGGGGGGTTGGGGGGGTGAATAGGGGTTGTTGTTTGGGGGAGCTTCTCTGTTGCTGCTGATCAAGACATCCTATCTCTATTCCCTGTTTACACGTCACTTCCTGTGGTCTTGCTGATTGTGCTAAAATGGCCATCATGCTGCCTGCTGTTTTCAGCAGATATCCTCATACCAAGACGTTGTGCTGGCAAGAGTTCCCTGCCAGACTATATTTTAGCTCGACCAGCAGCAACTTTGAGCAATAAGCAAAATGATAAGAACAATTGAAACCTCTTTCCCCCCAGCTACAATGATGTCACTCTTCCTCAGTCTGGCATCTGTTTACTATGGGTCTCTGGGGACTGAGTCAGAAATGCACGCGTCTCCCTGTTCAGTCCTAAAGGGAAACTGCAGAGGCTGTTGGTCTTGGGGGCAGGGTGTTTGCAGGGGAAGACTCCCGCCTTGTTCTGTGCCCCCCGCTTTCGACAGCGCCCTCAGCTGGTCCCGTTGTCAGTGAAGAGGAACCCTCAGCCATCTGAAAGTCTGGAGAGCTGGGCCAAACTTCTGAGGGCGGCCCAGGGACCAGATCCTAAGGATCACAGAAGCAACCCAGTGGGCTCCGGGTCCACCCTGCACCTGTGTATTTGCATGAATCGTGACACGTGACTCCTGGCACCGTGGGCTAGAGTTGTCTCCACCTGACTTTAGCACAGCAGAACAGCTCCCTCTGCCCTCACCACTCACCACCCAGCAGCCCCGCCCGCGGGCCTTCCAGAGGCCTGGCACCCTGCAGTGTTTTCTGAGCTCTGGTCCCAAAACCAGCTGGGGTCATTCTCCAGCCGGGCCAGTGCAATTTCTTGTTGTAAGAAAGAGGGAGAGTTAAGTGAGAGAATTTGACCTTCTGGGGGAGATAAAGCTCCCAGGGAAGTCAGCGTCTTACCTGTGGTGGCTGTTCACAGCCCCACAGTGCCCCCAGCAGCTTCAGCCCCGCCTCACACTCTGCTCACCCTGAGGCGGCCTGAGAGCTTCACCCAACCTTTCCTGTGTGGGCGACTCGGTGTCAGCCCGGTGCCACAGGGCCGCGGGGACGGGGCTCCCCACAAGTTACAGATCTGCGTCCCGGGGCACGTGTTTGGTTTCTCACTTGCAGTGTGAGGACGAAGGAGGACTTTGAACAGTTTTCCTACCTGACAGATGCGTGAAAGGGGCTGATGGAGGTCGGGGTAGCTACCTGTTTGCAGGGACGGGAGTCCCGGCCCTCTCTCCTCGTCCATGTCCTGCACACTTTAAGCACAGCACGACGTGTGTATTTACTTACCTCTTCGCTGGTAAGGTTTTTACTTGGGCCTGTTAGGTATGGGGCAAGGAACGGTTCCGAGGGCCTCATGGTGGAGAAGAATCCATATAAGCAGAGGATCACAGTGGGATAAATCCAGGAGGAGCTGGGCGACGTCTGGAAACAATCCATGACTGGTCACATGGAACAAAGCACAATGACCCGTGTTTAATCCAGCCGTGGGCTCGTGAGGAAACCTGACACCGTACAGGAGCGAGGGGGGTACACAGACATCTTCACAGCTGCGCGCAGCTGGCAGGGAAAGCCGAGTGATGAGCAGCTGCTCTCACCTGTCCTAAGGTGAGTCAGTGACTCGCACTCTGGTGAGGACTGTGTCATGCATTACTGCAGGTGCAGCTCACGTGTTAGTGTTCTCGGCGCACACGGGGATGAGCAGCTGCTACGAAATGGTAGAGAGAGACCGTGAAGGCTGAGGGGCAGTGAGCAACATCTAGCAAGATATCGGTGGCAGGTAAGCTGTCTGCAGGAGGCCCAACCCAAGAGTACCATGGGCGAGCAAGCCCTCGATGTCCCTCCATCTTTGTGCTGTGCTTCTGAAATGTTTGCACACACAGCAACCCCTGTTGGTCACACCCTTTATTCTATTAGTCTGCCCTTGGTCCAGATTGGCCCAGACTGACCTCCAGGATGATCTGCTGCGTGTCTGTGAATTATTCTTCAGTTTAAAAAGCAAATATTGAATTTAAACCATACCTTGACATTTTTTAAGATATGAAATTCCATAGTCCTCCCATTTACATACCAGAACTAAAGCTATGTTGGGAAAGGAAAGTGTTTCTTTTTATACTGCACTTTTTTTTTTTCTGGGTCCATTTCTCCTGCAAGTCCACAGTTTCATCTCCAGTGAGGAAGGTAGAACATTAATCCTTCTTATCTATTCTTAACCCTGAAATAAACTTGCTTCAAACTTTAAACAAGAAGTCTGGTTGGAGATTTCATTAGTTACTGCACAGAAAACAAAACAAACTGAAAATATCTTGCTTTTTCATGTGGGTTCAGTGTGCACAGGAAAACTGACTCTTATCTGCTCATATTTTGGATTGGATTGTATTCTGCTAAGGTTATATACTCTTTGTGTTCTTGGATGTGGTCAAGTTCTCTGGCATCATTTACAGAAAAGAAAATATCCTGCTTTCTGAATCCTTTCTTTTTTTGAAGCTTTATTTATTTATGCACACAAGAACTGGGGTACAGGCCAGAGGTGAGGGAGTGAGAGGAGTCACCAGAGTCAGAGTGGGATCAGAACAGGCAGACTGACAAAGTGCACTGCTGAGGGGAGCAGCTGGTGAGACAGGAGAGGTCTGCCATGCCATGTGGGTCACTCCCTGGCTGGGGATGAACTCACGCTGCAGTGGCTCTGACAGCTTCCTAGTGCTGTGATTCAACCCCCTGTGCCACCAGGGAGGGCCCCGAATCCTCTCTACATATTATTTCTTAAATTCTTTTAATATTGGGGCCCTCCCTGGTGGTGCAGCAGGTTAAAGCACAGCACTAAGAAGCTAAAGCCACTTTCACATGAGTTCGATCCCCACCCACCCGGGAGGTGATCCATATGGCCGGCAGACCTCTCCTGACCCGCCCGCTGCTCCCCTCAGCAGTGTACTTCGTCGATCTGCCTGTTCTGCTCCCTGCTCTGTCTCTGGTGAATCCTCTCACTGCCCCTGCACCTCTGGCCTGTACCCCAGTTCTGTGTGCATAAATAAATAAATCTTTAAAAAAAGTCCCTATAATATTGGGCAAGCTTATATCGTTTCCCCAAGTGAGGCCATGGATGTTTATAAGATGGTTTCAAGCCATGTAGCCAAGTTTGGATCCCAGGTAGTCTCGAGCCACCTGGCCCTTCTTGCTGCCCCGCTCTTCCGAATCCAGCGTCCTGTCATCCCGATGCTGGTATTAACCCCGTGCCCTGTCCTTCCGGTGGGGAAGAAAGTATTTATGACACACCGACACTAAGCACTGTGGCTTAATATATGGAGAGCTCCAGGGGAAATGGGCCTGACAGTGGGTCAGAAGGAAGTTCATGCTCGCTCCAGAAAAGCGTGGCCCCCGGGCAGAGATCCAGGCAGCCTGGCGGGAGGGGGCTTTTCGAGAGACTGGAGGGGTACCCCCGGCACGGAGCTCTCTTCCCACTCCCCTTAATATTGTGGCCCAGACAGCGCTCGGTTGCTCTTTTAGTTAAATCAGGGAAAAGCAGTTTCTTTTTAGTCAATAAAACCTTCGGGCCCTCCCTGGTGGCGCAGCGGGTTAAAGCACAGCACTGAGAATCTAAAGCCGCTTCCGCATGAGTTCGATTCCCGCCTGCCCCGGAGGTGACCACATGGCGAGCCAGACCTCTCCTGACCCGCCCGCTGCTCCCCTCAGCAGTGTACTTCATTGATCTGCCTGTTCTGTTCCCCACTGTGCCTCTCACCGCCCCTGAGCCTCTGGCCTGTACCCCAGTTCTGTATGCACAAATAAATAAATCTTAAAAAAAAAAAAAAAAAAAAAACCTTCGAAGAAGCAGGGCAGTGACGATGGGCTGATCCCAGTCAGGCCGGCTTGTGAGCAGGACTGTGATCTCCCTTTCGGTCCTCACGTGGAGGAAACGCTGCTCCCCACTCTGTGCCTGTGACTCTGAGCATCCGATTCCGTGAGCAATTTCTTCCTATATTTACAGGTGCAGACTTACTAAGCTTTTTAAAAATCATTTTGTCCGTTGGCTGGACAGTGTTCGTGTCCTTGTTTAACAGATGGGGAAACTGAGGACCAGAGGGGAGGAAATTTTATGATAGTTGTTATGTTTTTTTTTTACTCAATGCATGTGCTGATGTAATCCCACTGCTTAAAAACATAAAATAAGAAAGACCTGCTGAGACTGGCAGCGGACGACACCTGCACCTGCATGAGTGTTTGTGATCCTCACTCACCTTCACCGACGCCGTCATTTCCCACAGGGACTTCTGTCACTCCAACTGTTGGAGCTGGTCTCCAGTAGTCACTGGCACTGAACTTGCCGAGGAAAGAAGAGGACCCAAGGTCTACTGGAGTTCCTCACAGCACACCTGTTTACATCCTCTCAGACCTGCTCTGTCTGGAGCATCACAGCCTTAGGATAAAACACCCCCTGCAAAGTGTCTTCTACCTAGAGCAGCAGAGAATACGCCTCTCCCCAAACAGTCCACTCGCCATGCGGATTATTTTGAGTGGAGAGCCGTGTGGACCCAGCGGACTCGGGAGCACTTTCCCTTCTGTCTCCCTTAAGAGCCTGAGCTAGGCCACTAGAAAGCCTATTCCAGGAAGCAGCTGTCACCAGCGTGACATACAAGGATTATGAGCTAAGTGTAACAGACTGGGAGGAAGTTTGCAAGACCTGTGGTCAAATCCTTCTCTGTTCTCATCTCTCCATGGCACAGCAAACAACTGTTTACCAAACACTGGTTTTCTCCACCGTCCTGCATATTTTCTTCTGCCCTTTTGAAGTCCCAGACCCTGACTCCTTCCTCCCTAGCTCAGGAGCGTGTGCGATACCCAGCCCCTGATGATCAGGCAGCCCCACGTCTTTGTGGGAGTGCCTATAAGCGTGAATTAAGTTAGTTTTTCTCCTATTAATCCTCATATCATTTTGATACCAGACCAATCAAAGGCAGAGGAATTTTTTTTTCTTCTCTTAGACTACTTTTGTATTGCTTCATGTTTGCCGCACAATTTTGTTCTTCTCCAAAGAGCACCTTAAACTGCCCTTTGTTTCGCTGTATCCACCCTGGCACCGTGAGCTGGGTGGTTCTCTGAAATGAGCACTTCCAAACACAAGACGTCTCCTTACCCTTTCGCAATTTCCAAATAAGATACAACAGAGTCTAGATTAAAGTTCATTCATTTAAAAAAAAAAAAAAAGATACACCTTTCCAGGGTTTCTCTTGTGGACTGACTCTTCTCTCTCACTCACTCACAGGCTCTGGCACCACTTTTAAAAAGGCTCAACAACACCACACGGGCCTTAGCTTAACAGAAGGACAGCGAAGGACATTCTTCTCCAAACCTAAGTCTGTCTACCAGGCCAGGGAACTTGAAATCTAAGTGAAGATGCCAGAAGGAACAAGAGGATCGGCTGCTCCTTCTAGCAGAGACTTGGTGCCGCTGAACCCACCGCGCAGCTTACCTTGGTGGGGTGGGCTTCTGCGCTTCTGGGGAGAGAGCCCTGGCTGGTGGGGGCGCGAATGCTGACCTCAGTCCCTGGTTCTCTGGGCTGCTGTGGCCCCAGGGAAGGTCCCAGCCTTCCAGCTCCGCCCACCCAGCCAGCCTAGCACCTCCCTCCGTCTCGGTTGCGCCATCCACACTAAGTGCAGCCTGTCATGTGCTCTTGGGTTAAAGTTGGGGTTACCATGCAGCCTGCGAGGCCTTCATTGACCCAAAGAGTACCCACACTTTGGCACTGGAAGTGACCCATCTAAATTAATTTGGAAACGTGTTCCTTTCCCTTTCTGCTGTCAGAGGCATACTGATTATTTTTGCTAAAATCTACAGCTTTGCCACCAACACTCTCTAGTGTTCCACTACGAAGTCTCCAGTCTCTAATTTGGGTTGTTTCCAGAGGGACCTTTCTCACCGTATGTAACACTGCAGACTCTTCAAATTAACAACTGCTTGCTAGCACGTTTCATTTTTTAAAAAATAATACAATAGTTCATTTTTACATCATTTTGTGCCTTTTCCCGTCTCAGTTGTCATCCCCGTGGGTTTCCCACCACCGAGTCACCTGTGTGCCATCACCATCGTCCCACGCATTACCCTCCCTCCCCCATTTTTGATCCCGTCCCCCAGTCCACCCCTGTAAAATGTCTCTGTATACAGCTGTTCATCATTATTACTCCTCCCCACCCCCACCCCACTCTGGCCCTTTATGCTCCTGTTGTGACTGAAACCATCTGGTATTTTTTTTCTCGTTCTTTACCTGACTTCATTTAGGTGTTCATAGATGCTTTCTTAATCTCCAAAGTTTATGATTTATCTCTCCCGTCCTTTCTTATTCCAATTGTGGCCATGTCCCTGAATATCTCCCTTTCCTTCTTCTTTAACTTTCTTTACATCCTTCCAACAGGCTTCAATCAATGTTCTTTTCTATAAAAATGTGCATTTTCAATAATAATTGTGTTTTTTTGATTTCTCATATCATCTCTGAAAAGTCCAATTTTCTTATATAACTGCAAATGTTCACTTCTCATAACAATACTATGATTTAAAAAAAACATTTCTTGACTGGGAAAGAGAAAAATGACGACCGGGAACTGCAATGTCATGTCAAATTATTTTTGTATATAATTTGCATATTACACAGGGCCCTGTGTTGGGCGTTTGTCCATTTGCACCTTGTCTAAATTTCAGGCATCACCAGTGGCCGCTTTCCTAATCCACACATAGTGTGTTAACACAAAGTTAACACAAATGGCCATAAATACTAAAAAATAAGTATGTCTTACCAAAGGGAGACTTCAGGCGATCAGATTCCTCCAACTATTCCACAAGATGGAGTTTTCCTCCTACAGTCAAAGCTTTTAGACTGTGGGGCTCCCTGAAGCAGGAAATCAGAGGACCCAGTCAGAGCAGAGCTTCCCCAAACCTGTTTGGCAGCAACTTCCAGACCAGAGCATAAGGCTCTAGGCCAAAGAAAGGAGCCATTTTATCAAGTCCTCTGTGCTTGTTTAGATTGGCCAGAACAAGCCCCTAGCCTTTGGGACACTTCACAATCCCACCTCCCATAAACTTCTGTTCACCTCTCCCGACTAGTCCTGCCAGTCGCCTCTCAGGGTGTCTGACTGTCTGCACTATTTTCACATCACTCCCCAGAACCTTGACCATAGTAGAAATAACTGACTCAAATGGCAGAGCAATAGATTGATATTTCAGAAACAGCCAGGAATTTCACAGCCATTAAATGCCAAAGCACTTGGGCAGTTGGGCACGAAATGATATCTAATGACTTCCTGCCTCAGGTCAGCACCTTTGAGAGCATCAACCGAGGGTCAGGATTTGGTGCCAAACAGGCCCTCAGTAAGCACAAGCAAACCACACATTTCCTTACTGATGGATGACACAGTTGCTTTGTCCTGAAATCAGAATGTAACAACTAATTATGCTTTTTAATTTACATACTAGTAAAGTTTCAGGGAAACACTTCATGACTGTTCCCTGGCACAAACCCAGGGTTGGAGTGGATTTCCCAAATCTCTAATGCATTCCTGTATTTTAACTGTGCCTTTGTCCTACTTCATATGCATTTATACTCAGCTCAACCTCATTTTCACACACAACTAAATGATATAACAAACTTCAGTACCCTAGAGAGTATATCTATCTAGAAGAAAACAGATCTTCGTGACAAGTGAGAAAGTATTTTATTGAAATGATAAAAAGGGCTAAACTTGAAAGAAACATATTGATAATGGATTGGATTAAAAATGGATATTTGACCAGGTGAGAAAATAATAAGAATAATGAACAGCTATATACCAGAGACATTTTGTGGGGGTGGAGTGGGGAATGGGATCAAAAACGGGGGTGGGGTGGGGAGGGAAGTGCACGGGATTATGGTGATGGCACATGGGTGACTTGGTAATGGGAAACCCGCGGGGATTATAATTGAGATGAAAAAAAAAATGTACAAAATGATGTAAAAATAAACTGTTATATTATTAAAAAAATAATAAAATAAAAATAAAAATGGATATTTGGAAAGCAAATCACCAAAGAATACTTCACACAATCATGAATCCACCTAAGTACAAAAGATGAGCAAATCAAATTTTGGAAAATATTTAGAGCAACTGAGTTCATATGTGTGCTGGGGGAATGTGTCAGGGTTCCAACTGTTCGGTGATTTGGCAAGTTTACAGGAAAGTTCTAGTGTTCATAGTAGTGAAAACATGTCTGGCAACTGAAATGTCCATTAAAAGGTGAATGAGGGCCCTCCCTGGTGGTGCGGTGGGTTAAAGCACAGCACTAAGAAGCTAAAGCCACTTCAGTATGAGTTCGACCCCACCCCAGAAGTGACCCACATGGCGCAGCAGACCTCTCCTGTTTCACCTGCTGCTCCCCTCAGCAGTGTACTTTATCACTTGGCCTGTTCTGCTTCACACTCTGTCTCTGGTGAATCCTCTCACTGCCCCCGCACCTCTGGCTTGTACCCCAGCTCTGTATGCACAAATAAATAAATCTTATTTTTTTTTAAAGGTGAATGAATAGATGACATAGTAGCAACTACTGCCGCATTGCTCAGCAATAGCAAGGAATCAACTACTGCAAATGCCTGAGTGAATATCAAACACCTCATGCTGTACTAAAGAATCCAGATACAAGTCTGCAAGCCTCCTTATTCATCTATATTCCAAAAAAGTCAAATGAATCTATGCGATAGAGATTGAATCAGTGGTTGTCTGGGGTGGGAGATTGAGGAAGAATCGACTAGTAGGACACAAATAGCACATTATTACATGTAAACTACCTCCACAGGGATGATTCTGAAAAAGGAACAAGTCACTGGTACATGGACTAAAACCAATGAATATTAAATTGTGCTGCATGAAATAGAATCCAGACATAAAGAAGAGTTATGATACCATCGCTGGTAAAATTCACAACAGTGATCACCTATGATGTGGGGTGAGTGGGAACAGGTGGAAAGGGTTCTGAGGGTCCTTTCTGGAATGTTGAAACATCCTGTATCTTGATGGGATATAATTACATGGGTTTATACAAACAGTCAGCCTTAAAAGCTATGCTTTAGTGGGCCCTCCCTGGTGGCGCAGCGGGTTAAAGCACTTCACTAAGAAGCTATAGCCACTTCTGCATGAGTTCAATTCCCGCCTGCCCCAGACCACATGGCGAGGCAGACCTCTCCTGACCGCCCGCTGCTCCCCTCAGCAGTGTACCTCGTCGATCTGCCTGTTCTGTTCCCCGCTCTGTGTCTGGTGAATCCCCTCACCCTCCACATCTCTGGCCTGTACCCCAGTTCTGTATGAATAAATAAAATAAATCTTAAAAAAAAAAGCTATGCTTTAGAATGTAAATTATATCTCAATTAAACAATAATATCCTAATGTCCCTCTTACAAAACATTTTACTTTGTATGACTTCTCAGCTCTAGATAACTCTATTTTTTCCGCATTCTACAAGGGGGCAAGGCCTCTATTTAATTTGAACCCAAAACAGCATCTCTGAAATTAGGTCTGTCGCAGAAAATTAAGAATGGACATAGTGTTTCTAATTCAAATCTAGGGGCAGTCAACAAGCTTTCTAAGTCTTTCCCTACCGAACATTCTTGAAAATAATTCAGATAGAATCAAAGTTACCTGCTTTTTCCCAGCCTGGGTTTCTTTCTTTGTAGAACTAAATCCAGTCTCCTGCCGTCAACGTCCTTCTATTGCCAACAGTTGCTCGTCCCAGTCACAATGCTCCTTCCACCAATTGGGACTTCTGGTGCTCCTCCTTCAGAACTGGGCTGTCAAGATCAAAGGTTTTATGCACCAAAGTCCACCCATTTGTCTGGCTTTACTCCCCATAGTCTGCCTTCTTCCGGAGCTACCTTCTTTGAAGCCCATTTCAAAAAACAGACTACCAGTTTCAGATCTTTCTAAAGCACAATTAGAGAAATAAACATTTAAAAAAGTCACCTGAATGTTAGTATAAAACCAATCTATTTTATTTGCTCTAGAACTTTGTATTAACTTAGAACCTCCAAAAACCAGGAAGCAGCCTTAGCAACCACTCAGAAATTCTTTGTATATCCCTAGCACCCACCTAAGCAAGCAAGCAAGCAAAGCTGAAATTTAGCAATTTCAACTTGAATTAGGTCCATATGCTTAATTTCCAGGTCAGAGCAGGTGTGTGTTGGGCCAAAACCACTGTATGTGTTGTTACATGCTTAGGATTCCACGTTACCAGCTATGGCGTCATTACTTTTTTACTTGCTAAAATATTCGCTGATGTAATCATCTCCTCCCAAGCTGTTTACTCTCTGGAGAGCCAATGGCTAGCTCAGTCTAGCCTCAGATGCAGCAGGAGGACTGGTCTATTAAAGTCATAGCACTGGCAAAGCTTGGACAGAAAGTCAGTAGGCCACTTCTATTGCATTGTGGGTAACTGGTCAAAAGCCAGGGGTGAGGGTGGGGATGGGGACATTGTGCTCTTCAAGGTAAAACTGTGCATCCTTTGAGTTGTTTGAGGACTGTAAATTATGATAACGGATTCCAATGAGAAAGAATTCTTGTCCATACACATGCAAATGAGTCCATCCAATCAAGAAACAACCTGTTTCACTGTTTCTGCATAGAAACCAGTTTTCCCCCATTTAACATTCCTGAGCTATAAATGTACCCCTTCTTTGCATTCTACTTTTATCTGGTTGTGACACTATCACCAGTTTCCTCAGGGGTGAGTTAAAAAAAAAAACCAAAAACTGATATATTTTCATTTTCCTATCAGCATGAAGTCATAAACTTACTCTCTCTTCCAAATTATCTTTTAATAGTGTTACCATTCATTGAACCACTGCCCTTTCCAAATAACCTACAATTCCCCCTGCTCCGCACTGTATTTAATTGATATGCTAATAGCCACTAAAGGATAGAGTCAACTTTAATACTTGGACATCTCACGGCAGATCTAGTTTCAGGCTGGTTTTCTTTTCTCTCTCCAGGTCTGTGTTTGCTGTGGCCATTGTGTCCACTGGGAAGGACAGAGCTTTGGTGTCTGTAGCTCCTAATTCCTGTGTCCTAAGCCCATTTGTAATGAGAATTTAACCTTGCAAATCTCCTCTTAAATGTGGATGATGACACACCTTCAGAAGCTTGTTCAGGAACTGCTTCTTGCACATAGTAGATGCTCAATAAAACTCCCCTCTCATTTTGCATGCAGCACTGTACATTTAATCAGAATCAATGTGGCAGGCCATTCATAGTTCAGAGACAGTAGCTTCAGACAGCTACGCTGTAGACACTTTTACTCAAACTAAGCAGCAGCAGGCAAAGGAATTCATTCATTGAATCTTTTTTTTCTTTCTTTATTTAGATGTCATTCTTCATTTTGTTCATTTTTCCATCTCGGTTGTAATCTCTGTGGATTTCTGACCACCAATTCACTTGTGTGCCATCACCATAGTCCTGTGCACCTTTCTCACCTCATTTTTGATCCCATTCCCCTCTCCACCCCCGTAAAATATCTCTGGTATATAGTTGTTCATTGTTTTCATTTTTTCTTTATTACAATTGTTCCCCACCCACCCACCCCTTGAATCCCTTACACTCCTGCTATGAGTAAAAACATATGGTATTTTTCTTTTTCTTTCTGGCTTATTTCACTAAGCATGATTCTTTCCAGCTCCATCCATGTTGGTGCAAAAGGCATACGTTTATCTCTTTTGATTGCTTAGTAATATTCCATTGTGTATATGTACTGTATCTTTTTTTTTTTAAGGATTTATTTATTCGTACAGAACTGGGGTACAGGTCAGAGATGTGGAGGGTGAGAGGATTCACCAGACAGAATGGGGAGCAGAATGAAGTACACTGCTGAGAGGAGCAGCGGGCGGGTCAGGAGAGGTCTGCCGCGCCATGTGGATCTCCTCCGGGGCAGGCAGGGATCGAACTCATGCGGAAGTGGCTTAAGCTTCTTAGTGCAGTGCTTTAACCCGCTGCACCACCAGGGAGGGCCTGTACTGTATCTTTTTAATCTAGTCATCTAACTTTGGGTATTTGGGTTGATTCCATGACATACACCTCAGTAACATCTTTAAAGTTACAACACCCAAAGTAAGGATAGTGAAGGAAAGGATAAACAGCTGGGATTACATCAAGTTAAAGGACTTCTGTATAGCAAAAGAGACATTACATAAAACAAACAGACACTCCACTGATTGGGAGAAAATTTTCTCACATAATACTACTGATAAACGATTGATTACAGAGATATACAAATAGCTGATGGGACTCATCAAAAATCAAGTGAACAGCCCCATCAAAAAATGGGCAGAAGAGGGCCCTCCCTGGTGGCACAGCGGGTTAAAGCACAGCACTAAAAAGCTAAAGACAGTTCAACATGAGTTCAATCCCTGGCCCCGGAAGTGACCTACATGGCATGGTAGACTTCTCCTGACCCGCCCACTGCTCCCCTCAGCAGTATACTTCATCAGTCGGCCTGTTCTGCTCCCCACTCTGTCTCTGATGAATACTCTCACTGCCCCTGCACCTGTGGCCTGTACCCCAGCTCTTTATGCATATATAGATAAATCTTAAGAAGAAAATGGGCAGAAGAACTAAAATGATACTTCTCTAAAGAGGAAATGCAGACGGCCAATAGGGATATGAAAAAATGTTCAACATCACTTGTAATAAGGGAGATGCAAATTAAAACCACAACAAAACACCATCTGACACTAGTGAGAATGGCACACTTTAAAACAACTAGCAACAACAAATGTTGGCGAGGCTATGGAGAAAAAGGAACTCTCCTGCACTGCTGGTGGGAATGCAAACTAGTACAACCACTATGGAAAACTGTTTGGAGGTTTCTCAAACTACAAAATATGGAGCTTCCACATGACCCAGCAATCCCACTCCTAGGTATCTACCCAAAGGACACAAAAACACTGATTCAAAAGGACACCTGCACTCCCGTGTTTATGGCTGCTCTATTTACATTCATGAATCTTTATGCTCCAATTGCACTCACCATTACAGACTGTTGTTCTCTAACCAGTAATGACTGTGTAATCAGCTGTTACTAAGATAGCTAAGCAGTGAAAAAACCAAGCATTCAGTGGTCAGGTTTTGGACTACCTACAACATGTACCTTATTTTAAAGTGCCTTTTGCCTTAGGAGGCACCAATGTGTTCCATATCGGTAGGAGCAAAGTGCTTCTGTGTATTGTTAGAAAACAATTTCCTCCACCCTTTTCAAACTTTAAGCTCTGCATAAACTCACACCCTTTGCATGTTTACTGCAGCAACTCCTACTCCACAAATCAGGGGATGAATCTGGTATCCTTTCTAGCAATATTTCCAAAAAGGACAGCTGTGTTTTCTTTTTAATTTCAATAAAGTGTAGCCGGATCCCCTCAATTTTGCAACAACAAAAGACTTCTCTAGAGTAAAAACTCAGAATTAAGTGGAATTAAAGTGTAACCAACCTTTGTCCCCTCTTCCCTCCCTCTTGATTAACCATTAACTGGCCCCACCTGCATTCCTGGGAACTTGGAACATTGGTGTTACATCCCTAATCAATCCTCTGGGGTTGATAAGTGGCATCAAAAATGAACACCTGCTGAGAAAACACCCTGCTGGGTAAGCTCCCAGGCTCACATCTCCTGGACAGTCCAGACCCTCCTCCCACCTGGAACAGCGAGACCCCACACTTCGCTCCTCCCTGTTACTGTCAGAGGACTTCCTCCATTGGGGCACCCAGCCTGCTTACTTGATGACCCTCTCAAATAAAGCTTGTAAAGACAGTTCCCATGGTTCAGAATTTGGTATTCTGGGTGCGCCGGAGGGCCTGGTTTGATCCTTCCTTCTTCTCAGTAGAGCCCAGGTCTCCTACCTTCAATTTCTTCTCTTTTCCTCGCTTGGACCTCTCTGCTATTCTTGGGTCTGGATTTTGGAATTCTGAACTAAGATTTTCAGTGAAACTTTGTGAACAGGGTTGTAACCAGAGGGGGTTCTGGCTCTTTACTAGTATCTTGGCCTTGTATAATCCGCCTTTCCAGATGACTGAGAGTGAGAATTCTGCCTGAAGTTGTTTGGGTGCGTCTGGCCTGGGTTGACCAGTTGTTTGGGTGCGTGTTTGCCTGAGCTCAGAGCCGGCTGCACAGGGCTCCACCTCCTGCTGCAGGAAGTAATCAAGGTGGGTCCCTACCACCGCTGCAGGCACGTACCAGCCCTGCCAGCGCTCCACAAACGGGGGGAATGTGCGGTGACCACGGAATCACAGTGCCTCTTCAATTCGTCCACCTTCCCGAATTATTCTTACCTATATCAGGGGGGTTCTGCTCTTCTGAGCTCTCAGATGCTTGGATAACAAGCCCCAGGGACCAGCACCCAAAGCCATCCTGTCCACTTTGGAAAGCCGTGTGCAGCAGGTGGGGGTGGGGGTGGAGCCTACCTTCACCTCCTGGGGTTTGAGGCCCCGCCCAACTGCTTGCATATGCTAATTAGGGCCTTAAACTTGTGGTGGGCATGGTCAGTCTGTGGGCAAAGAGCTGCTACACGTTAGAGAAAGCATCAACTGCGAGTGACAGATGCTCTAAACCAACTTAGTAAAGCAGGATGAACTGAATGTAGGGTCTGTCATTTGCTCTATTTGTAGTATGCTCTCCCTGTAGGGTTTCCTCCCGAAAACCTAGGGGTGAGACCACTATGATCCCCCTTCTGCATTAAAAAAGCGAGGCAGAAGGCTGTAAAGATAGTAGAGTCTGTATTTTTAAATTGGGACACTCTGGTTCCAGGGCGGTTGTTTGTAATCACTATGTATACACTTAATGTATATTTATCTATTGATAATCACTATATAAAAACATATATTAAAGAAGGTGCAGCGGCTGGCTTTGAATATTTTCTAACGTAAACAATTCCTATATTCACATACTTTTTTATCAAGTGGAGGTTTCTTTTAAGCCTTATAAAGATTTCTGATTAAAATGGAATTAAAAAATTCCTTTTATCTGTTGGTGGAAATGGAAGACCCCACCCCCACAAAGACAAACACTTCTGGGGCTGTGAGGGTTAAGAGCTAAAATAAAACTAACCGTCTGCCCCGATGTCTGGGGTCCCTCTCTCATTGGCTTGGATTTTCTGTTGTCTCACCTCCCTAAGATTTGGGGAAAGTCTACTTAAAAGTGACTCAGATGCTCCCAGGTGCTGAGTACCCCGCTGTGTGCAAGAGATGGTGAGTGGCTGGGCCCTCTGGGAGGTCAAGGTGAACGTTTCTGAAAGACCCAGGGGGTCCAGGGGTCCTTTGCACTCTCACGGAGCGATGACTTGGGAGAGCACCTTGGCCATTTGTTGCTGTATTTCTCTGATCTTGCAGTCATAGCCCAGGTCAGAGAGGGGAGAAGAATCTGTCCAGTCAGAGACAGGTAGACATATTTTTTTTTTTAAGATTTATTTATTTATTCATACAGAACTGGGGTACAGGCCAGAGATGCTGAGGGTGAGGGGATTCACCAGAGACAGAGTGGAGAGCAGAACAGGCAGATCGATGAAGTACAGTGCTGAGGGGAGCAGCGGGTGGGCCAGGAGAGGTCTGCCGCGCCATGTGGTCACCTCCGGGGCAGGCGGGAATCGAACTTATGTGGAAGTGACTTAAGCTTCTTAGTGCAGTGCTTTAACCCGCTGCGCCACCACGGAGGGCCAAGACATATTTTTTGATGGTTTTCAGGTGCCATGAGCTGTGGATTTGGCTCCAGGGGGTGGTGTGTCACACAGGCCCCTGGCAGTGGAAGTGCTGCCTCACCTCCATTGCACCTGCCGGGAGCCCAGAAGTCTTGACCCAGGCTGGACACCCAGGGACAGCTGGACATCCTGTTCCCCAGGAGAAACTCAGGCCACTGAGTGCCTGCAACCCAGGATTAAAATGAAAAACTCAAGACGCTGGTTAAAGGAGAGGTTTAGTGAAAAGCTACAGTGCAAAAATAGAGTCCCAGGGAGACCTCCTTCAAGGTGCCAGGGCTAAGGGCGTTACAGAGGTTATGAGGCTGGGATTTGAGAACAAGGGAATGAAACTTCACTGGCTGAGACAACAGGGAGAGTGGACTTGGCCGAAGTCCATTGTCTATCTGAGTGTGGCCCACTTCTTGTTGCTAATTGCGAGCCATGCTGTAGTCATGCTGCACTTGTGACTGTCTCATGGGTGAGTATTTCCTGGACACTGTCTGGCCTGACCTGCTCTGGTCTCAAGGTCTGCAGCCTCCTTCCATAGCAGCCTGTTTGAGAAGCTACAGAAAGATAGTCCAGGAATGCAAGGGCTGAGGAAAAATTAGTCAAGCAAACAAACAAACTACGGGCCAAGGAAATTTATGGAGTCATGAGATTTGTTTAACCTCTTGTTTACCAGCCCAATAAAACAGTGGGAGCAGCAAAATTCTGTGCTTGAGTCTTGTCCCGTGTCTGTCCTGGGACCCTTCCTGCCGCAGGAGGGGCGTGGGTGAGGTCACAGACCACAGGCAATTGGCCATGTTGATCATTGTTGGCTTGAGTTAGTTGGTCCTTAGGAGTTTAGTGTAGTTTTTTTTTTCTTTTGTGTATGATTATCGCTTTACACAATAAAAACATTTAAGATATCATTTATTCATAGTGAAGCTGTCTGTTGCTTGTCTCAGATGCCATTCTAGTGCTTGAGCTATATAAGTGGCCAATGGAGGGAGAAAACTTTGGTTGTAGAATGTACGTTCTAGTTGGATGTGGGGTAAGGCAGAGCGGAACTGTTGGATAAATGTGAATAACTCGTATAATTTTTGGTATGTTAGGAAAGAAAAGATAGAGCAGGCGTCAGATGAGGAGGGGGGATGATGGAAGACAGGGCTGGAGCTCAGGCTCTGGGGTGGGGAGGAACTGATAGGGCAGCAGAGAGCAGAGTTGGGGGGGGTGGAGGTGGGAGGAGAGTTATTCGATGGAAGTGGTCAGCTGTGCCGCTGGGAAGGCAACTGAAAATCTCCCTGTAAAGAGTCATGACTCACTGGGTCGGCTTACCTACCAGTGGGTTTGGTGTCTATATTGGTGTTCCACCATCTGGCTGCAACCATGTCCACAGAAATCTGTTTGAATAAATGACGTAGAAGTGGAGAAGTAACCCAGGCCAAGAAAATGACAAAGGATGTTGTCCTGGATTGACTCTGCTCCTATTTGTGTTTTAACTCCTTGAAGGCCAGTCCTTATTTATCTTTAGATCACTAGTGCTTAGCTGACGTGTACATTTCCTGATGAATGAATGGATGAGTAAAATAATAGAGTAATGCCATGAAGCTGTGACCTGTCATATTGCAGCTGTCCACACTTACACAGTTACAGGGGCCCCGTCAGTGCATCTAAGAAGAGCACAGGATTTTTTTTCGATGATATTTATGAACTAAGGTTGAGATTTTTTTGTTCAATTACTACTTTTACTATAAAAAATAGTATCAGGTCAATTGTCTATCTTTAGTCCTTATATAGCACTTTTTACTATTTTATTCTTTTTTTTGGCTTCAGTTTTATTTATTATTTTATTTAACTAATTTAAAAAATATTTATTTATGTATTCGAACATAACTGGGGTACAGGCCAGAGATGCGGAGGGTGAGAGGATTCACTAGAGACAGAGTGGGGAGCAGAACAGGCAGGTCGACGAAGCACACTGCTGAGGAGGGCAGCAGGCGGGTCAGGAGAGGTCTGCCTCGCCATGTGGTCACCTCCGGGGCAGGCGGGTATCGAACTCATGCGGAAGTGGCGTAAGCTTCTTTGTGCTGCGCTTTAACCTGTTGCGCCACCAGGGAGGGCCTAACTAATTTTATTTTTATATTTAATTTTATGTATTTTTTTAACATCATTCTTCATTTTCGTACAATATATTCTTTATCATCTCATGTATGGTCCCCAAGAAATTCCCACACGAATTCACCTGTGTACCATCACCATAGTTCCTTTTACCTTTCCCACTACTGTTTTGATCCAATTTCTTCCCTCCCAAGGATGTCCCCCAACCACTTATTTGGGTCCCCTACATTCCTCTCATAAAAGAATCTATCTGGCATTTTTCTTTTTCTTTCTGTCTAATTTCACTGAGCATGATCCCTTCCACCTCCATCCATGTTGGTGAGAATGGCAAGAGTTCATCTTTTTGATTGGTGTATAATATTCCAATTTTTATATGTACTGCATCTTCTTGAACCAGTAATTTACTTTTGGGGTCTGGATTGTTTCCATAGTTTACATATTGTGAACAGTGTTGCAATAAACATAGCAGTGCAGCTGTTCTTTAGATTAATGTTTTTGTGCTTATTCCATTATTTTCATCCATAAGAGGATACACATTTTACAGAACCACGAGACACATCAGAATAATGTAAGATTAATTTTTATTAAGAAAGTTTTTTTACACAAACTTTAATGTAAAAGAAATTAGTGAATGTCCAATATAAAAAAATTAAATAGTTCATTATAAATAAATTTTCCGCATGAAATATTATAGACTATGATTTCACTTTACTATGTTCACATCAACAGATTTTTACAGCTGTGTTTCCAACCACTGCCACGGACGATCTATGCTGGTTCTTTGTTTTTGCATTTTTGTCCCAGATGGAAACAAGATGGTAAACATAACAAAGAATAGATACCTCTTTGATGCTAAGTTCTAGAAGATACAGAGAGAAGCTGAGGTCCTCAGGGTAGCACCTCCATGGATAAAACCAGCCCGTCCTAAAAGTTTAGAATATGAAGGACAGAGCGAGCAGCTCTAGCACACTGAGGCACATGCACAGGACAAACAAGCAGGTGGCTCGGAGGAGAGACTCACCGAGTCGCCGCGTAAGCAACCAAGCATGTCTTACCCTGCACACAGTCAGGGCCGGCCGCCTAGCAGCAGCACTGCTTCTGCTGGCAACACTTCTGCTGGCAACAGCCCTTGCCGCAGCCACAGCCCTTGCCGCAGCCACCGCCAGAGCTGCAGCAGCAGGGGACGCAGCAGGGGGTGCAGCAGCAGGTGCGGCGGCGGCAGCAGACCACGGGGGTGCTGCAGCAGCCCCCACAGCAGCCTCGGCAGCAGGGGCAGCAGCCAGAGCAGCAGCCCACCCGGTAGCACGTGCAGCTGGTGCAGCTGCCACAGCCGCCACAGCCGCCACAGCCACCACAGCCGCCACAGCCACCACAGCCGCCACAGCCACCACAGCTACCACAGCCACCTCCACAGCCACCACAGCCACCACCGCAGCCACCACAACCACAGCAACCCATGGTGTCAAGAGAGAGGACTCAGGAGAGGTGAGGAGAGAGACTCGGGAGGTGAGGAAGGTCTGATGCCCCTCTGCTGGGGAGCCCTTATATACCCATAGGACAGGGGGCGGGAGGACACGTGACCACTTCCCTGTTGCTGTTTGGGTCAGGTGTCATGGAACAGTCTTATAATTCACAAATAACTTTCCTGGTTTAGAATGCCAGCTAGGTTTGTTAGAATGCTTGCATATTTTTTTCTGAGTCAAATGCCAGAAAGGCACCTGAGGCCCCAGGAAAGGGGGTGCCGCCACCAGCCACGTGTGCATCATCAGCCCACACGACCCCACATGCTGTGTCCGAGCTGATGCTGTGGTTTCTGAGCAATCAGCTTTCCCAGGCGGCCGTTCCTGGGGCAGCCGGGAGTCCCAAAGTCAAAGACTGCAGAGCGGAGGGTCTGGTTCAAGGGCACTGTCAAGTGCACAGTCTGCCTTTACCCTCATGGGGGTTCCCTGGGAGTAGGGTCCATCTCTGGGTTCTATTTTTTAGTATATTTCACATTGTGTGATTGCCTAGAAAGCAAAATTAACTTTAGCAATGCTCATCTTTTTTTTTCTGATCATTCCTATTGCATTAAAGTCACAAGATATTTTCTAGTTAGAATGTAAAGTGAATTGGAATTGTGAAGTTTTATCTGATATCTAACAGGAAAATCTACATGGCAAACAGATAGAGCAAAACATATTAACTGTACATATATTTTTACCATTAATGTTCAGTACCAAGGGGCTGACATGACCCATGCTGCACAGTTTGATGTGGTCTGGTGTTGGGGTGCTGCTTCAGAGCCTTATTTTCTTCTCTAACTCAACCCACATAATGACAAAATGAAAGCATCTATCTCACAGAAATTGCCATCACAGAACTTTGGCAGGTCAGGGCCTTGATGAGTTAATATCTATTTAGACAAGTCTCAGCAACAATGTGGTTTGGAATGACAGAGGGAAAACTGCTTCAGTGGGATTTCCCGTACAATGGACATGCTGAAGCAGACAATTCCTTGTTGGGTGGGATGACCCTTGGGTTGGAGGCTCTAAGCACACCCCAGGTCTCCAGCCACTGACTGGTGATGACAGCCTGTTTCCCACTTGTGACAACTAACAAGGTCTCAAGACAAGGCTTGATATGCAGGGCCCCAAAAGTAACCCCTGAGGTTGTAAAATGATATTGCACGAATATGTTTTTCTTTCCTTTTTTTTTAAGATTTATTTTATGCATGCATACAAGAAGTGGGGGAACAGGTGAGAGATGTAGGGGTGAGAGGACTCCTCAGTGACAGAGTAGGGAGCAGAACAGGCAGATTGACTGAAATCCACTGCTGAGGGGAGCAGCAGGTGAGGTAGAGAAGTCTGCTGTGCCCTGTGGGTCAGCTCCCTCAGCAGCGATCCAACTTTGGCAGCAGTGGCTGAGGATAGCTTCACAGTGCTGTGCTTTCACCCCGTGTACCATTTTCATTTGAAATATTTAGGGAGAGTCCCAGGGACACACGATGGGGCTGGTAGGAAGAAGACAGGAGAGGCCCATTGCTCGGGTTAGAGCCGACACCGTATTTACAAGCAGCCAGTATGCCAAACATGTGGCCGTAAGTGGCTTCATTTTTCCTTGGTGTCAGAAGCCAGAGGCAGGCAGGTCTCCACAGTAATAACACCACGAAATCTCCCCCTCTTTAGAAAGTGGTAGAAAGAGTTGGCAGGAGAACAGCTGCCCCAGGATGGCTGTTGTGCCAGGGGAGCCTTCTTTTAGCTCCTGTCCATCTCTTTTTGATGCTTTTCCCTTCTCCCCGGTCTCTTACGTTCAGAAACCTCGCTTCATTTTGTAGCTTCTGCTAGCTTTTCCGTTTCGCCTTGCTGAATCGCCTGATGTATCCATGTTGCATATTTGTCTTTGTGTCTTGCTGTACAACACACAATTCCCACGACCTCCTTCCATTTTGCTGTAAATAGTAGCATTTTGTCTTTCTTGATGGCTGCATAGTATTCCATTGTGTTGACTTCCACACCTTCGTGGTTCAGGCATCTGTCATTAGGCACTTAGTTCTGTTTCCATGTCCTGGCTGTTGTGAATAATGCTTCAATAAACATGGCAAAGCATATAATTTTTTGGACGGAAGGTTTCGAGTTCTTTGGATAGATGCCCAAGATATTGATTAGTTGGAACTGAAATAAACAGAGACAGAGAAGATCCAAGAATAATGTCTTTCTAATTATCTAGCTCCCTAAAAATAGGAACTAACTCATCTCTTCTATCCCTGGAGGTGAGAGGCAGTTTTATCATACCAGACTAGGATTTACAAACTCTGTTTCCAATGCACTGTAGTTATTCTGCAATACTTCTTTTAAATTGCAAAGTTCTTTCTTTTCTGTTCTGTTGCTCAAATTTTATCACCGCTTTCTAGAAGCTCTGATGACACTGGAATACACTTTTTTATATGTGGCTTCCAAATCTACTTAATTAAACTATCTTTTCTCTTGCTAATTTCCTCTGTGTCAATTTAATTATTTTCTAGCCTTATGGACTGACTAGGGTAGAGAAAAATTAGCTTCTTCCCCAACAGTTTTGCCCACACAGACAATCAGAGGCTGAGTGCATGTTGTTCCCCAGATGGCTGAGGAGGACAAGATGTATCGCTTTTGCAAGGCTCGCCATCAAGCTAATGATCCAGATTCCGGGGTCACCCTCTGTGAAGTCTAAGAAAACACAGTGGTAAGGAGTCTTATATCTCTCTGTAAATTGACAAGAGAGAGCTGGAGGGGTACATCTTTGGGTTTAGCCATTCTAATTTAGAATCAGGGCTGATGGACTTCAGAGCAGGCTGCCCCAAACAATGCCACTTTGACTTACTACTTTGAAGTAAACTAACTTAAGAAATTGCTTGTAAAAAGTAACACCATAAAACTAAACCCTTCTGTCTTTGAAAACAGGAGATAAATTTGTTCTTTCCATTCTTGTTATCCTAAAATATGTAAAAAACTGGATGCTCTCGCCATTTTCCTGGGCCCCATAGCTATGGCATCTTTATACCTTTGAAATTATTTTTTTCTCCTGTTAATCTGCCTGGTGTCAATATGATGATTAGACTAGTCAGAAGAACTGAGAGGGGAAGGGGAAAATTTCCCCTCATGAACAAATTTTTGCCAAGTCAGCCAGGTGAGTTGCTAGCCAAGAATGCTAAAGACATTCTGGGCTTCTGAAAAATGTTGCCAGAAGGAAATAATTCCTACCACATCAGCTTTCTAGGTCTCTGTTTGCAGGCCTGGTAAAGGTGAGAGGGGTGATAGTCCTTTTTCCTGGCTGGAGAAAATACTTATGGAATTAGTTTCTTTTCTTTTTTTGAAGATGTATTCATTTATGCATACAGAACTGGGGTACAGGGCAGTGAGAGGCTTCACCAGAGATAGAGTGGGGAGCAGAATAGGCAGACAGATGAAACACACTGCTGAGGGGAGCAGCATGTGGGTGAGGAGAGGTCTGCTGTGCCAAGTGGATCACCCCCTGGGCCAGGGATCGAACTCGCACTGACGCGGCTGTGGCCAAGTTACAGTGCTGTGTCCCAATTTACCACGCCAACCGGTAGGGCCAGAGTTAGTTTCTTTTTAAAAAAATGTGTGCGTGTATGGCCCTCCCTGGTGGCGCAGCGGGTTAAAGCACTGCACTGAGAAGCTAAAGCCACTTCAGCATGAGTTCGATCCCCGCCTGCCCCGGAGGTGACCACATGGCATGGCAGACCTCTCCTGATCCGCCCGCTGCTCCCCTCAGCAGTGTACTTCGTCGATCTGCCTGTTCTGCTTCCCACTCTGTCTCTGGTGAAGCCTCTCACTGCCCCTGAGCCTCTGGCCTGTACCCCAGTTCTGTATGTACAAAAAAAAAAAAAATGTGTGTGTGTAGAAGAATTGTGAGGAGGCATAGAGAAGACTCACCAGAGACAGAGTGGGAAGTAGAACATGCAGATCCATTGAAACACTCTGCGGAGGGGGATGTGGGGAGACAGGAGAGGTCTGCTGCACCATGTGGGTCACTCCCTGGCAGGGGAGCTCACTCAGGCCAAGGGATGACAGTGCTGAGACAACCCCTGGGCCACCAGGAAGCCACATGGAATGAGTTTCTTGGGCACTGGGACCTGACGAAATCTGATGAGTCTCCTTGTATTATGATTCATGATTCTTCTTTTTTTTTTTTTTTTTCCCTCAGAGAAGGTCTGTTTCTATTCCTTTCTTTGTCTCATGTGTTTGTTTGTCAGGAAGCAGGAAAACTCTAGGGTAGCATAGATATCCGAAGCTTGCCTTTAGCGCCAGCGTAGGGACTGGTCATTTCTCAGTTCTCAGAAACTGGCACTCATGTGGATGAACCCTGCCGCAGGTGCTGTATAAACCCGGCCGGTCTTTCCCTTTCCTCTGGTCTGGGCCGTGGGGCGCTTATCGGGTGCCTCCTAATAGCTGTCAAGGTGACTGCATTCAGGATGTGAAGTGACAAGCAAGTCATTCTTATTGTGAGGAGCTCGTCATAAGAGACACCCACCCCAGGGGGGCCTCTGCCGTCTTACCCTTCTCTGCTTGTGCGGGAGGTGTCATTCCGGTATCATCTCTCCTGGATACAGCTCAGCAGGTCTGTAACTGAAATTGTCTTACGTCCTCTTGAGACACTATTGTCACTATACTAACCTTACTTGGTGGTTTCACTTTCCTAGACTAATTGCGTAGTAGCTGTTCATCCCCGTGTGGGCCGAGAACACTAACACGTGAGCTGCACCTGCAGTAATGCATGAGACAGTCCTCACCAGAGCGCGAGTCACTGACTCACCTTAGGACAGGTGAGAGCAGCTGCTCATCACTCGGCTTTCCCTGCCAGCTGTGCGCAGCTGTGAAGATGTCTGTGTACCCCCCTCGCTCCTGTACGGCGTCAGGTTTCCTCACGAGCCCACGGCTGGATTAAACACGGGTCATTGTGCTTTGTTCCATGTGACCAGTCATGGATTGTTTCCAGACGTCGCCCAGCTCCTCCTGGATTTATCCCACTGTGATCCTCTGCTTATATGGATTCTTCTCCACCATGAGGCCCTCGGAACCGTTCCTTGCCCCATACCTAACAGGCCCAAGTAAAAACCTTACCAGCGAAGAGGTAAGTAAATACACACGTCGTGCTGTGCTTAAAGTGTGCAGGACATGGACGAGGAGAGAGGGCCGGGACTCCTGCCCCTGCAAACAGGTAGCTACCCCGACCTCCATCAGCCCCTTTCACGCATCTGTCAGGTAGGAAAACTGTTCAAAGTCCTCCTTCATCCTCACACTGCAAGTGAGAAACCAAACACGCGCCCCGGGACGCAGATCTGTAACTTCTGCAGAGCCTGGCGCACCCCAGCGCGGGGAGCCCCGTCCCCGCGGCCCTGTGGCACCGGGCTGATACCGAGTCGCCCACACAGGACAGGTTGGGTGAAGCTCTCAGGCCGCCTCAGGGTGAGCAGAGTGTGAGGCGGGGCTGAAGCTGCTGGGGGCACTGTGGGGCTGTGAACAGCCACCACAGGTAAGACGCTGACTTCCCTGGGAGCTTTATCTCCCCCAGAAGGTCAAATTCTCTCACTTAACTCTCCCTCTTTCTTACAACAAGAAATTGCACTGGCCCGGCTGGAGAATGACCCCAGCTGGTTTTGGGACCAGAGCTCAGAAAACACTGCAGGGTGCCAGGCCTCTGGAAGGCCCGCGGGCAGGGCTGCTGGGTGGTGAGTGGTGAGGGCAGCTGTTCTGCTGTGCTAAAGTCAGGTGGAGACAACTCTAGCCCACGGTGCCAGGAGTCACGTGTCACGATTCATGCAAATACACAGGTGCAGGGTGGACCCGGAGCCCACTGGGTTGCTTCTGTGATCCTTAGGATCTGGTCCCTGGGCCGCCCTCAGAAGTTTGGCCCAGCTCTCCAGACTTTCAGATGGCTGAGGGTTCCTCTTCACTGACAACGGGACCAGCTGAGGGCGCTGTCGAAAGCGGGGGGCACAGACCAAGGCGGGAGTCTTCCCCTGCAAACACCCTGCCCCCAAGACCAACAGCCTCTGCAGTTTCCCTTTAGGACTGAACAGGGAGACGCGTGCATTTCTGACTCAGTCCCCAGAGACCCATAGTAAACAGATGCCAGACTGAGGAAGAGTGACATCATTGTAGCTGGGGGGAAAGAGGTTTCAGAGAACAGAAAGTCTGACCAAGGGATGATGTTCTTGTTACATCTGAGGAGAGAAATCAAATACTGTACAAAAATGGAAAACAATTCAAGAAAATTAAAGAAAGAAAGGAAGAAAATGGTCTTTATATCTTCGCCTGTGTGTTCATCCAGACTTTGGGAAGGCTGACATATGTGACCCTATGATGGATGAAATAAAAAATGAAGGAGGTCAGCGTCTCTGACCTCGTAGATGTTTGATCTATGAACAAGATGGGGACGTCTGATGAGTTTAAATAACACACAAATGTCTTTGCAAGTAACTAATTTACTCCACTGTCCATTCCATTTGAACTTACCGTACTTCGGATGGTACACTAAGCCAATATTCTGCTGGATGCGGGCCAATACATACATGTTTTATTCTGTTGTTGTTGGAGGAGACATCTCTAGTTTCCTAGTGAGTTTCTTGAAAATCTATTTCCTTTTGTGCTTTTCCATATGACAAGCATTCTACTAAGTCGGACGCAGAACTTGCTCGTGGGCCCCACAGGTCCGAGGAGCGCAAGTCTGAGGTGACCCTGCTCGCTCTGCGGCTCACGGTCACCTGATGCTTCCACTTCGCAGATCACAAATGAGGTCTTCCCGGTGTGGACGTACTCTTACCTGCTGCTGCTGCTCCCGGTGTACAAGCCGGTCATCATCCTGCAGGGGGTCAGCTTCATCGTCACCTGGCTGATGCTCTTGTTCGCCCACGGAGTGAAGGCCATGCAGGTCATGGAGTTCTTCTTCGGGATGGTCACGGCCACCGAGGTGGCCTACTACGCCTACATCTACAGCGTGGTCAGCCCCGAGCACTACCAGAGGGTCAGCGGCTACTGCAGGAGCGTCATGCTGGCGGCCTACACCGTGGCCTCGGTGCTGGCCCAGCTCCTGGTGTCCCTGGCCCGCCTGCCCTACTTCTACCTCAACGCCATCTCCCTGGCCTCGGTCTCCCTGGCCTGCCTGTGCTCCCTTTTTCTCCCCATGCCCAGGAAGAGCTTGTTTTTTCATGCCAAGCGCAGCCTGGAAGTTGAGAAGTCGCCCAGCAGGGAGGCCGCGGTGGAGGAGGCCCCTGAGTGGGAGGCGCCCGGCTGGGCCGAGGAGAAGCCCACCTCGCGGGTGCCCACCGTCTCGGGGCAGCTGGCCGGCGGCCGGGGGAGGAGCGCCAGGGCCGACAGCTCGGCGTGGGGGGTGTGTGTGCGGTGGGTGCGTGACCTGAGGCAATGCTACTCCTGCCGGCGCCTGCTCTACTGGTCCCTGTGGTGGGCGTCTTCCACGGCGGGCTACAACCAGGTGGTGAACTACATCCAGGTGCTGTGGGATTCCAAGGCCGCGTCGCAAGACTCTCTGGTCTATAACGGGGCGGTGGAGGCGTTGGCGACCTTCGGGGGTGAGTGCGCACCGGGCACCGGTCGGCTTTCATAGGTGACCCATTAACTTGGAATCCACGTGCTGAGCTGTCCCGTGGAATAATGGAAAACTCAGGAGTGGAAGACACTGAGGGAGAAAGAGGCACCCGACTCTTCTCTTAAACTGTAGGAGTGACCAGAGGTCAGTCAGGAGCTCAGGACTTCGCACCACAATTTAATTCATTCCAAATTCCTAGGATTCCGTGTCAGCTTCAGGAAATGAGTTAGGAGTGTCTCCTATTCTTCCAGGATTGTTCTGAATATCAGAAGGAAAATAAACATCTTGGTATAAGTAGGGAGTTTTTATTTTAGGCAATGAACTCAACTATGATGGCTTTCACCTTATTGCTGGAATTTATCTATTAATATGTGTACTAATGAATGATGTGACTGCTTGTACCCACCTACAGCATTTCTGGGGTATCCACCAAAAAGTCTTTCAAAAGGAGTTTTCTCATGAGGCTTCCATGAGGAGTGGGGGCCATGTGAGAAGCAGGATTTTAATAATAGTCAAATCTGTCTTTGCGTTTACTCTCTAGTAAATGTTTATACTTTGGTAAGTTTGAAAAAAATTATCTGATACTGTGAAGCTATTTTCTAGGAAGTGGAGATTTCCATGCCCTCATATACAAGGAATTTTAGAAAACTTATGGAACTGCTGTTCTATTTTGTCTTGCTTTTGGGAGATTT
>NW_004567103.1:5614002-5619155 GCF_000260355.1 Condylura cristata | reverse complement strand
TGCATACAGAACTGGGGTACAGGCCAGAGGCTCAGGGGCGGTGAGAGGCTTCACCAGAGACAGAGTGGGGAGCAGAACAGCCAGATCTACAAAGTCCACTGCTGAGGGGAGCAGCGGGTGGGTCAGGAGAGGTCTGCTGCACCACGTGGTCATCTCTGGGGCAGGCGGGGATCGAACTCATGCGGAAGTGGCTTTAGCGTCTTAGTGCAGTGCTTTAACCTGCTGAGCCACCAGGGAGGGCCCCCTGTGTTTTTTAATGGTTCTTTCTAAGTCACATATGGAAAATTAAATTAAATGTCAGTAATGTGAAGCACAAGTGGCTTTCATTTAAAATTACCATTATAATTACTACTTTAATTATTGACCTTCAATAATTATTCAAGCTTTTAAATTCTATAAATCAAGATAGTTGTTTACCTAACACCTCAACTAAAATTTGGATAGACCTTGAAGACTTTAAGATGGAGACTTAAATAAAATTAAAATTAACCAAGAGATTAAAATCACATGATTTATCGCTGAAAAAAAAAGTTAAACAAGCCCAGCGTTGAGGGCCTGGGCGCATGCGCAGAGCAGCTGGCCTCCTCGCTGGCCCGCCCTCAGCGCCTTGTCGGCAGTGACGCGCTTGGTGTCCTGGTCTGCTTCCCTGATAAGCAACCTTGCTGACCCCTCTGCTTAGCACAGAGCTTGGAGTGTCTTTGATGCTGATGAAAATGTTGCAACTCCATGATTGAAAAACTAGGAAATAAAGAGAAAAGCCAAAAGATATGGTTGCAAAATGGGGGATTCATATTTAAGCAGATAACACTGTTTTTGTGAAAATAATACATTCATCTTCCAGAATTACCGGCGACCTGGGTGTTTAAAGGAGCGTGTTGGCACCTCCTGTGTACATCTCAGTAAGGTCGATCCTCCTGGTGTCTGTTTCTCAGGGGCTGTGGCCGCCTTGGCAGTGGGTCATGTGAACGTCAGCTGGGATCTCCTGGGGGAGCTGGCGCTGGCCATCTTCTCGGTTGTCAACGCAGCCTCTCTGTTCCTCATGCATCAGACCACTAGCATCTGGGTGTGCTACGCTGGCTGGCTACCTGATCTTCAAGTCCAGCTACGAGCTTGTTAAATTATAAGCGGGCAAGTATCCCAGCACCGCCTTCCCCTCCTGAGGCTAAATCACATTCTCTTTTCTGATTCGTATAGGTCCTTTGAGAACTTCCAAAGGATTTTTTTTTTAAAGATTTATTTATTTATTTACACAGAATCTGGGTACAGGCCAGAGATGCGGAGGGTGAGAGGATTCACCAGAGACAGATTGGGGAGCAGAACAGGCAGATCCACGAAGTACACTGCTGAGGGGAGCAGCGGGCGGGTCAGGAGAGGTCTGCTGCGCCATGTGGTCACCTCGGGGGCAGGCGGGAATCGAACTCAGGCGGAAGTGACTTAAGCTTCTTAGTGCAGTGCTTTAACCCGCTGCGCCACCAGGGAGGGCTGTTCCAAAGGATTTTAATGAACTGCAGTATTAAATGTTGACTAGTTCAGGTCATATCAGTCACAACCATCTTTTCAATTAGCGACTAACTTTAAGGGTGTTGTTATGGTTAGTCATGAAGTACTTAAGTTATGTAAGTGTGTGAACCAAAAGCAGTAATGTCAGGCTGTGACTTTTTTATTTGCAGTAACTTGCCATAACATGAGGTGCGGCAATCCTATTCTGAAAGATTAGGTTTGGATTCCATCCCTCGTTTTGCTTGGCTGCTTGAATAATTTCAAGCACGTATATATTTGTGAACAAAATATTCTCATGTAATTATAGAAAAGGTAGACAAGAGGATTCTGGGGAAAAAAAGATGCAAAGATTCTAAGAAACTGTTAATCCCAGAGAGCAGATGACTGAAAACATTTCCTTCCACATCCAAGGGAAAAGAGAACTGACTGATAAATGTGCTTTCTTATTTACCAAAAGAGATAAGAAATATTTGAATTTCTTGTTTTGAAATTTTTTATCACTATAACCAAAGTTTAAATTGGATGAATAAGATTTGGGTGTGTGTCATTATACTTCAATATCTTCACATGCCTCATTTGGATCTCCACCAAAAAGTCTGGTTTCTAGTCACACCATATATTTATTTATTTCACTGAAATGTAGCAGTTTAATCAACTCAAGTGTTTTGAGTGTCTTTTTATGTGAGAATTTTGTTAAGGTAGAATGATGTGATTCCCTTCCATTTCAAGATATTCAGAACCTACTCTTTCAACCTGTTTGCCAAGGAAGAACTCTAAATACCATAATTGGCAATCTTCATAGTGTTTTATACTCAGATTTAAATATCTTTATAATTATTAAAGCTAAATTACAAATTTACTCAGTTGTACAATCTATCTCTGACTTTTGCAAAGAACACCAAACTTAGAAAATGGCAAACAAGTGGCAATAAAATGAAGTAACTCTTTAAGAAAGTATTTCTGCTTGGTTATTGCTTGCAATTTCCTAAAATTTACTGTGAATCTAAATTTACAGAATCTAAAGTCAGATATCACCCAATGTTCTCAAGTCACCTAGAACACTTAGATTTAATTTCTGGAAGTATTAAGTTGGAGAGGAGGAATTTGCCACATTTCCTGTAAGCATATTTTTCTTCAGTCTGTAACTGGGGTGCGGTGGGGTTCACAATGCAGAACTCTTGTCCCCTCTTGCCTGTTCCATGAAGAACATAAAGTTATCTCCATTTCACAGTTCATGTTTGGATCTGAAAAAAGGCGGGTGGGGGGCGGCTATGAGATAACCTCATTGTAGAAGTTCACTCATGGGGACCTCACACAGCGCTGCTCTGTGCTCCCAGCATGGACACTGAATCAGCAGGATTTGTTGTTCTCACTATGGGTAATGTCAGCTACATCAGAACCCATGCAATCTGGCCCCAGAACCCACAGTTAACCTGCTTCTCTTATATTTCATGCCTGGGCCGTCTGAGATGGGAGAAGGAAGACCCTCCATTAACATCCTGGGTCTCAGTTACCCCATGATCTACACAAATTAACAGCATCACTAGACATTATCAGTGACCTAGATGGTCAGATTTTATGTGTCTAATTAATTCTATGTTTTCTCCAGTTTTTAGTTTATGGTAGTTATCTCGCCGTCATTGCTGGGATTTTCCTAATGAGAAGCATATACATTATGTATGCAGTCAAATGCTGGGAGAGAATGCAGAGGTTAGCTATGACTCAAGATCCACGTGGCCTGCATTCAGAGGGACCAGGGAATGTCATAACAGGAACATTTGGAAATGTAAACTTGGGTACCAACTGTCACAACAGTAAAAGGAAAAAAAAATGTATTTTTTTAAACGCTGGTTTTTCTAATGAAGTGAGGCTCTCTCTCTTTTTCTTTTTCCTGTAAGTTAGCACCTGAGTAGATTCATAGAAAGAATGATGGAGTAGGAGAAAGATACACTTAATTAATGACAGGTATCCTCAGTGACAATATTGTGCATAATTACAGTTCAATATAAAATCTTATTTATTAGATGTGAAAGCTTACATCATGTCAAATTCCCATATATTCCACATGGATTAAATATAGAAATATAAGAAGTAAAGCCGTAAAGTCAGTATAAAAAGTAGGAGGGAGTAATATTCAGTTCCTATGATGTGGAATGCTTTTTGGAATACACCACCAAAGCCAAAATTTATGTTAAGCCATATGATCTATAAATCATTTAAAAATCCACCAAAAACTCAACATAAACAAAATTTCCAATGTTTTTTAATGTTTTTTAAATTGGGAAAATTATATCCAGCACATGAAGATTAATGTCTTCATATGTAAAGTTCCAACAAATCCAATGGGAAAATGTGGAAAGGACAGAATTTTAAAGAGAAAAAAAAAAACAGAATCCCTATAAACATGGAATGATTCTCAATTTGTGTCATAAAAATGACAAGATCAGTCCCAGACATACTGTCAAGCTGGGGAAAAGGAAGCTACCAAGGGTAAGCTACCAACACTTCAATAATAGCCGGCAATGAGGAGAGGAAATGACTCTCTCCTGAGGTCCCCAGGACCCCGGTGGCGCTGGGGTCGTCAGCAGTGATGAAGTGAGCCCCTGTCTCTTACCAGCGGCTTCCTGGGATGCTCACACTAAAGAGGGGCCGCCCAGGAGCGAGCAGTCACCTCCAGCAGCAGCATCGCCAGCTGTCCCCCAGGACACCCCGACACAACAGACTCTGCGGGCAGGAAGCGCCCAGTCTCCTTGAGGCACGTGAGGGGCTTGCAGGCAGCATGCGGGGCTCCCGACTCTCCCGGGGGGTGCTTCCTGGCCGGCCGAGTGCTCCCCATCACGCCTGGGATGCCCACCTGGGAGCCCACCTGGGAGCACAGCCGGCAGCGGGCGGTGAGGACCCGGGCCTCACTGCGTGGACGGGGCAGCGCCGGCCGCTCCACAGTCTGCACAGCCCCGGAGCAGATGTGGGAGACAACCCCGAGGACAGCCCCATTCAGAAGGGGCTCACCAAGCGCAGCCGCGCGGGGCTCACCTGCCAGGGGCTGAGACGCGCGAGGGCGTCACGTGACGTCGCGCTGCGGTGACCTGCTGGCCGCTGACCGGCCGGCCCGCGGGGAGGAGCCGCTGCCACCTGCTCTTCCTCACAGGTGGCTCCTTGTGCCCAGGCGGATGGGCGACCGTGACCCGCCAGAGACACCCCAGCAGAGCAGGCGATGAAGGGGAATTTTCCTTCAACAGATAACAGAGGCAGGACCCCGACCCCATCCCCGCCCCCGCCCCCCTGACCGAGACCCGGGTGGACACTCGGCGTTTAAGGGGCTGGATTTCGCCCTGGCAGACGCTGAGCGCAAACTCTGCTAGAAAAGGGGAACCTGGGACTTGAAACAAGCTGATGAAATGTGCTGACCCTCGGCTCCCAGAATCCTTTCCCTGACCCACGTAAGAGGACAGGTGACGCCACAGATGTGACCACCTTGGTCAAATCCCTCACAGTCCATCCACCGCGTACTCTCAGGCCGTGTCCACCAAGAAGCAGGGTCTCACTGTGACGGTCCAGGTGCATGTTTGGGTTTGGAACACTCGATAGGAAAAAGGAGAGGAGACGAGTCTTTGGTGCCAGATTCATGGGGTTTATTAAAGTCACTGTCTTAG
>NW_004567103.1:5609984-5613498 GCF_000260355.1 Condylura cristata | reverse complement strand
GCAGCAGACCACGGGGGTGCTGCAGCAGCCCCCACAGCAGCCTCGGCAGCAGGGGCAGCAGCCAGAGCAGCAGCCCACCCGGTAGCACCTGCAGGTGGTGCAGCTGCCACAGCCGCCACAGCCACCACAGCCGCCACAGCCGCCACAACCACCACAGCCGCCACAGCTGCCACAACCACCACAGCCACCACAGCCTCCACAGCCACCACAGCCACCACAGCCGCCACCGCAGCCACCACAACCACAGCAACCCATGGTGTCAAGAGAGAGGACTCAGGAGAGGTGAGGAGAGAGATCGGGAGGTGAGGAAGGTCTGATGCCCCTTCTTTCATGAGGCCCTTTTATATCTTGTTTCAACCAGGACATGTGGCTATTTCCTGGTCATCAGCACCTTGTATCAGCTCCCTAGGGATGTGACACAAATAAGTGTGTTTCCTCATTGATACCTCTGGTCATACAATTGCTTATTTTAGTCTTACTTCTTCCTCAAGTTATGTTTCTAACAAAAACCATGTATTTCTAAGCTGTTTAATCTTGGCTTAATCTGGCTGTCTTCAGCTACAAGTGTGACCAACTTTGAGTCTCCTTTGAGGGAAGCTCATCTCTTTTCTGTGCTTGGGGTCCCTCTGCAGGAAATATTTCCCTCTCTGAGTTTCCCTCTGTGGTCCACACTTAGCTTGCAGGTATTCGCTGCTGAAGCCAGAGAAAGTCGCACCTGATGTACGAAGTCAAGCATGTCCACTTGCCTCTTCTTTCATGTCACGATGTTCTGAGACCAGAACCAGAACCAGAGATTGCTTCCCCATGCTCAGACTGTGTTGTCCTTGACCCTGGGGCCCAAATGCCGGGGAGAACTTAGCCAGGATTGCTCTGTGCCACCCCAAGGGCGAGGACTCCAGGTTCCCCTCCCAACCGCTCCAGTTCCCTTCTTCCCCTGCACTCTGGACAGTGGATGTAGTTACCTGGATCCTCTTTGCCTGTTTGACTCCCAGTGAAATCCACACTGCTCTGTGACTCACTTCCCTGGGTTTTGGTGAAGCCATCTCTGCCCAAAGTAGACAACATTTTTAGAGGAGCTTTCGTTTCACATAAGAGTTGAGCTTTTGTGTCTCTTCCCCCACGTCTACACACATACCATCATCTGGGACCAGTGTGGGCCAATAGTTACAATCCATGGACCAACACTGACACACCATCGTCACCCACAGCCCCTTGCTCACAGAGGCTCATTTGACGTCATATATTCTCTGAGTTTGGACACATGTAGAGGGAGAGGCAGCAACCATCGAGGTCACCCAGGCAGAAGCTGTTCTAGAAGTCATGTCAGATGATCGAATAGTCATATTTCCTTAAAAAAAAAATGACTTATTTCCTTCTTCTATTTATATCTCCAGGTCTGAAATAATTACACAGTGATCTTGACTGCTGTTCATTAGCTCAAAGTAAATAAAGGAAATGGCTTTACACATCACCACACTGCTCCTCTACCTGCAGAGAAGGCAGTGGGCGTGTGACACCAACCACGCCAGACACATGCTGGTAGAAAGGAGTCAGGGCTTGCCGAGGGTGACCTCTCCTGGGGTCTGAGCAGGGAACAACCCAACGCTGCCTCATGTGACTGAGCTGCTCACATGATCATGTCCGTTGTACCATGAACACACAAATCTGCCCTCTTTGCTGTTGTATGTCTCCAAAGAAACCCACTTGGTGACAACCCATGAAAGTTGGGTAAAAGGGGTAAATAGGCCTTTTCCAAAAAAGACAAGATGGCTAACAAGGACATAAGCAATGTTCGCAATCAATGATTATCATGGAAATGAAAATTAAAACCAAAGTGAGATGTGACCTCATACCTGTGAGGATGGCTCATATCAAAGAGATTAGAAAAACAAGTGTGGGTGAGGGTATGGAGAAAACACTATAGATGGGAATGTAAACTGCTTTAGCCTCTGTGGAAAAACAGGATCTCCAGATATAAAAATAAGGTCTACCATATGATTCAGCCGGCCCATTCCTAGGTACCACTAATTCAAAAGTACTTGTGCACATAGACTACTTACACTAGTCCAGTTATGAAAACAACCTACGTGACAACAACAGATAACTGGATTTGGAACAGGTGGCATTTATACAGAATGGAATACTACTCAGCTGTGAAAAGGATGAACTCTTGCCATTTTGGGCACTATTGGTGCAGCTGGAGATGATTATGCGGAGTGAAGTAAGTGAGAAAGAGGATCAATACCAGATGATTTCACTCATGTGGAATATAAAGAAATATAATATGAGAACATACAAAATGAACCAAAATACAAACCTTAGAAATCTGATAGTAGAATTGAGGCTACCAAAGTGCAGGGCTCCGACAGGCCACGGTAGAGGCACAGTGGCATTTTGCTGGCAGGTATGGCATAGTGATATGCATGTGTAAAGTTGTGAATCTGTACCCTTATATCACATACCTGGTTAGAAACTAATGTTATCACAATTTTAAAAAGGGGTGATGTTAGATCACCAAAGTCCACAAATAGGAAAACCTTTCCTGGAACAGCAGGACCAGAGAGCAATGTTCTGCAGCATACCCGACTGTTGATTGGTGATTGTTTCAGAGAAAGATCTGGGTTAAAGGGAATATATGAACATCAGTACGGAATGCTACTACAATGAGGTCTGAAGGCAGTAGAGAGAGTGTCTGTGTTTATGTGAGTCAGCAAATAACAGGACCCAGAAACTTGTGTCACCCATGGGAGGGACTGGATTCCCTTCTGTGGAATGAAGGAAAGAGCCTCAGGGCTTATTTGAGAGTGATGGGTTGTCAGCCCGGAAACAGGGATAAAGGTAGGTCTCACCATAAACACATCATTCTCCTTTGCCGATGCTGGTTTCTGAGTAAACCAACAGCAATGTAGCTAACAAATGTATGACTGGGAGTGGGACGATACCCTGTAAGTCCTTGTGAGGGTAAAGGCCAACCGTGGACTTGACAATGACCTTGAACCAGACCCTCCACTCCTCATTGACCAGAGGACTCCCAGCTACCCCAGGAACGGCCGCCTGGGAAAGCTGTGCTCAGAAACCACAGCATCAGCTCAGACACGGCATGTGGGGTCGTGTGGGCTGATGACTGCACACGTGGCTGGTGGCGGCACCCCCTTTCCTGGGGCCTCAGGTGCCTTACTGGAATTTATAGGGCATTTGACTTAGAAAAAATATGCAAGCACCCTACAAACCTAGCTGGCATTCTAAACCAGGAAAGTGATTTCTGAATTATAAGACTGTTCCATGACACCTGACCCAAACAGCCACAAGGAAGTGGTCACGTGTCCTCCTGCCCCCTGTCCTGTGGGTATATAAGGGCTCCCCCAGCAGAGGGGCATCAGACCTTCCTCACCTCCCGATCTCTCTCCTCACCTCTCCTGAGTCCTCTCTGTTGACACCATGGGTTGCTGTGGTTGTGGTGGCTGCGGTGGCGGCTGTGGTGGCTGTGGTGGCTGTGGTGGCTGTGGAGGCTGTG
>NW_004567103.1:5606743-5608574 GCF_000260355.1 Condylura cristata | reverse complement strand
TGTGGAGCGGCCGGCGCTGCCCCGTCCACGCAGTGAGGCCCGGGTCCTCACCGCCCGCTGCCGGCTGTGCTCCCAGGTGATCGGGAGCACTGGGTCGGCCAGGGAGCACTCCCGGGAGGAGAATCGGGAGCCTCCTGTGCAGCCTGCGAGCCTCAAGGAGACTGGGCGCTTCCTGCCTGCCGAGTCTGTGTCTGGGTGTCCCCAAGTACAGAGGGTGATGCTGCTACAAATGCACACTGGCCAGACATGGATTATATAGAATCCTAGAATTCTATCAGAAGTTATGTTATTAATTAATTAGTGAAATATTTGCAAATTAATTCCAGAAGAAGCTCAAAGTGCCTTAGAGCCAGAGACTTTTGCCACTGTTTTTGGTGCCCTTGAGGTCCTATAAAATGCCATCTGTATGAAAATACAGTGTCTGGAGAAAATAAATAGGATAGATTGGAGTGTAAGAGTCTGGATGGGACTTCAGATTTCACTGGAATGGTCCAAATAGGATTCCAGGAGAAGGTGGCTTCTGAGCAGAGATTAGAGCATGAAGGCCAGCATCTGGCTTCCCCTGGAGAGCCAAGACATTGGGGAATCTGGGGGCTGGCGGGGAGAGTTTGACTGGGCAGGGAGGGTGTGGGGGGGCCTAGGTCTCTCTCAGGACAAGCTGCAGTGAGAGGGTGGGGGGCAGCCACGCTCTGTGGATCACCAGGAAAAAACACTGGCTGGATCCACCCTCTGCACCATCCCAGGGGGCATTTCTTTGAAATGTGTCCTTCCTCACAGTAGAGGGTGTGGACTTGTGGTGCAGGAAGCTCCTATCTACAGTTTCTCTTTGTTTGGGTCAAGTCATGCTATTTCCCAGGGTGCATTGGCATCAGACTCACACAGATGCAGAATCTGTAAGTTTGAGAGTAAAATGTACTTGATATTTCATGTCTCTCAGTGGCATGGAGTTGTTTATTTGGTTAAACTTCTGTAAGTGGCCATATAGGTATTTTCTAATGTGTAGTTATCATACAATGATGCTGTAGTGAATGTCCAAAGTTAAGACACTGGGACACGACGCCAGATTCCCGGGGTTCAAATCCCAGCTCTGAATGACTACTTTCTTCAATAATGCCACTTCTTGGGTCTAATTTCTAAAATGGGAATTATGACTATAGTGCCTAATACACAGGGCGAAATGCATAGAAAGGAACCAGCCTCTGGTTTAACAGAGATCAGCAATTTTAACGCTATCTTTTCCCTCTTCTGATTATTTCCTTTGGGTGGATTCCTAGAGGTGAAATTACTGGATCAAAGCCAAAGTACTTTAAATCAAAAAAGGTCCCCACGGTGGGAAGAGTTACAATATTGCCCTCTATAAAATGTATATAGGTTATCTCCACCCACTGTGTATGATGCTTGATTTATAGCCTGCAATCAGCAATAGGTGAAATGGTAATTATATTTTAATAGAGCACATGAAAAAAATTAGTATTTTTCTTGACTATTAGAGAAGTTGAACATCAGTTTATGATTATACACTCTGTCAACCTCTGAGATTTTTCAGCTGTTAATTGTAAAACTATTTGAACACATAGAATGAAGTTATATCCAGGTTCACCAACGACGAACTAAAGCCTAAATCCTTTCATGTGGGTTCTGACGCACCATCTCATGCGCACCTATCAGGATGTAAGAGAAAGATTTGGTTGGACTCAAATATAACCACACTACTATTAGCGTGGCTAAAAGTTAAGGCTAAAATGCCTGTTTTTCTTAATTAGTAATGTGAAGCCCGCAGTCACCTCATTTCAGGAGGCAGTTTTCTAGCTTCATTAGCTGGTCGTAAGGT
>NW_004567103.1:5605609-5606643 GCF_000260355.1 Condylura cristata | reverse complement strand
ATGTTTTCCTATTACAGACAATATTTGGATCATAGGTAGGTTGGTATTGGGTAAATCACTTCATGAGTTGACCTTTTGAAATTAAACCAGGAATTTAAATTCAATTGAGAAAATCTACTTGTAAAACAGGTACCATCCCCAAATATAATTTAAATTATATAGTAAATCCTTACTTTACCTAAGAAGAAATATACTTGTATTAACAAGGTGCCCAAAGGGGATTTTGTCATACTTTGTGTGTTTTCTTACCTATTATTGTCAATTTACTTAAGGCTTTCTTGGGCAAAGAAAATATTAAAAGTTTTTCAGTATAGATGTCACAGAGATAAAAATTTGAAGATGGGGTGTTGACCAATGGGCGCCTCCACTACAGAGGGGTTCATGGAGGACAAGTCTTCCCCAGTCGGCACCGCCCGCCACCCTCCCCCAGAGGCACCCGCCGGACAGAAGCTTCTGTGAGTCAGAGTGTGGAGGATGATTTAGCGTCTTTATTGAACACTGAGAAGAAATCAGAAATACATGCCAGCAGCTGAGGACCAGAGCCCGAGTACTCACAGACGGGAGGGCGACCGAGCCTCTGGCCTATACCCCAGTTCTGTATGCACAAATAAATAAATCTTAAAAAAAAAATCTATCTCAGGTGGTGTGGCACTCATGGGCAACTCCTCCTGGCTGTTTCTTCTTGTGTGCTTTAAAATAAAATGTTAAACTTATTCACTTTCTTGCATGGATGTTAACTTCTTGTGTGACATTGATATTGTTGGTCTCTGCCTACAGCCATTATCTCAGCACGATTATAAAATGGGGTGATACATTTCCTTCCTGTTAGCCATAGGATGGCATCAAGTCAGGTTTTTCTTTCCAAACCTTCCCTAACACCTTTTGTTGCCCTCAGGAGGCCATTTAACACCTCATAACTCAGATCAGCACTCCTGGACCACATGTTATAATCATGGTTTAAATTTCTGTTTACACACCTGATTCTGAGCACAACATACTCTACCTTACATTTGGAGCATTTAGTAGCTCTGAAG
>NW_004567103.1:5602985-5604884 GCF_000260355.1 Condylura cristata | reverse complement strand
AGCCCTCTAATTTCCTTCCTTGTTGAAATCACGGCAGTTAAAAATGCTAATTTTAACCTTTACTTTGCCTTAAAATTATATTTGTATGAGGACATTTGCTAAGACCTCCTAGTCCATGACAACTTAAATGTGTATATATTCCCCTCTGCCCCGGGCCTAAAATAGTACCTGACTCATTGGAAATATTCCATAGCTATCTTTTGCATTAAACATCCACCTAGAGTATTTTATAATAACCTTTATTTTATTTTTATAACTGCAAGAATCTTAATCACTAGCTGGGAAAGTCTTGTGCTTCTATATTTAATTCTTAGTCATCACAGGTTCGATCAAAGGTTATCTTCCCCTCTCTGATTCATTAAACATGCTTAAATTGCCAAAAATCTCTTGAAATGTAAATGAAAAATCCAGATTCAGAAGAACAAGAGTAGGCATCCATCCTGAATGTATTTTATCACAAACTTTAAAATTCAGATTTTTATTTTGTACCTTTTGGAATCTTTTTATTCACAAGAGGAATTACATGATCATGAAAGCTTACAAAAGAAATTGTGCGTTGTCATAATCTAAAAGATAATTTCTGCAACCTTGTCATGAGCCCTATGTCAAGAGTGCCATTTCTGATAGCTTTTTTTTCTGTTAAATAATAGGAAATCTAAAACATAAAGTTTCCACCTGGTGATGGGTCTGGTCCTGGGACTCTCAGATTTAAGAACAGGGTTAGGCCAATGTTTCAACCTGACTCATCAGGCCTCAGGGGAATGTTTATTTGGGCTTTGGCCCTTCACAGTGGGGTCTACCTGTGGGCTGTCATCACCTGTCCCAGGTGGCCCTCAGGAGTCATCAGTGGTCCATAGAGGCATGGTCATGTCTTGAGAAGTCAGGCTTCTTGGCTGGTCCTGTTCTTCCAGACAACTCACAGGAGAGAAATCACCCATGGCCAACCTTGGGGTTAGGCCACAGCTTCTGGAATGCAGAAGACCTGGTTTTGGTGTTTCTTCTTCTTCCCAGAATATTGGTGGCCCTGGGTTTACAATTGGTGTCTCCTCCACAAGCTGTTCTTGTGAAAGCTGGAGAAGAAGCCTTAGGAATCTCCCCTTTGGGGCCCTCCCCGGTGGCGCAATGGGTTAAAGCACAGCATTATGAAGCTAGTTGCAGCTGCTTCAGTGTGAGTTCAATCCCGGCCCTGGAGGTGACCCACATGGTGCAGCAGACCTCTCCTGTCTCCTCACTGCTCCCCTCAGCAGTGTACATGGTCATTTTGCCTGTTCTGCTCCCTACTCTGTCTCTGGTGAATCCTCTCACCACCTCTGCTCCGCTGGCCTGTACCCCAGTCTGAATGCATAGATAAATAAGTCTTTAAAAAAAAAAAGACTCTTCTTTGATCTACTTTGGGCAAATCAGAAGACTTTCACCATTCCTCTGGCTCTCCATGCCTATTGCCCAGTCCCCAGACAGTCTGTGTACACAGGGGCCACAGCATGGCCCATATCTAAAATATAGGCATCATTACCAGGCTATTGGGTCCAGACTCCCTCTATATTTTGGCAGTTGATTTTTCTTACTTCTGGACTAAAAATGCAGCAGTAATTTTATTCATGAGAAAACCCAAGGTTTTCTAAGGAGACTGTTGTGCTAAAAATAACAATGTTGTCATGGCAAGGGGACTCAAGAAGGATGTAAATAAAAGATCTTGTGAGATTCTTCCATGGAAACTGGGCTAAAAACAGGGGTATTTGATGGTATATAAGGGGTTCCTAGCAGAAGATAGCTTCAGAATCCACTCACTCTCCTGAGTCTCCCTCATCACCTCCCGAGCCTCTTGCCTCACCTCTCCTGAGTCCTCTCTGTTGACACCATGGGTTGCTGTGGTTGTGGTGGCTGTGGCGGTGGCTGCGG
>NW_004567103.1:5580535-5601766 GCF_000260355.1 Condylura cristata | reverse complement strand
ACCATTGCATTGCTGGATGGAGAAATGTATGTAAAGGGCAAGGTGGACTGCCCAAAAGAAATCACACTTGGGGTGTGTTCAGAAGAATTTGTAGCATTTTCACAAGATAAGCAGAAGTGGATTGGAGACAGATACTCCAAGAAGAAAAGATAAAAAACAAACAGTGGGGATCAAGACATATATATATGGTAATAAGCAAGCCATAAGTTGGACTTAAGTACAGTGTATCAACATAAACAGACATGAGTGATGAAAAGGCGATGACACCTGTAATTGGAAGGCTGAAGATTTAATTATAACACAGCAGCAACAACAAAAACAGCCAGCATTCAAGTTGTGCTTAGAGCCAGACAGTCTTCTAAGAACTGACATATTTTGATAGAAGCTTGATTATTATGCCCGTTGCACACATGGGAAATGGAACAGAGAGGTTAAATAACTTGCTTAAAACACACAGCTGCTGTTGGTGGAGCCTGGCCACACAATGATGCTAGAGGTCAGTGAAAATGTTTGAGAGGGACATTTAGCTGAGCAACAACATGCAGAATTAATTGGTTCCTGGGGAGAATTGAAACTACACCAGTAATTCTGGGGAAGCAATGAGGACCTGAAATAAGAAAAAGTGGGAACGGCAAGTGCATTGGTAGGAACAAAAGCATCAAAAGTACAAAACCCAATAAATAAGAGTGACACCTGCAGTGACAAAAACAGACATAGTAACAAGGATGATTGTGGAGTAAATTGTTTCTTTTCAGTGCACACGTGAAGTCCTGCGCCCCAGTGGGATAGTGAGATGGAACTTTCAGAGGTAATTAGTTTGACCTGCGATCACGAGGCCAAGGTTCTCATAATGGTATGCATGTTCCAGAATATTCTTGTTCTGCCAGGACACGAGACCACATGCCAGTCCTGAGGCCAGCTCGTGCCAGGACTCACACATGTTGGCATCATCATCTCCATCTTTTAGCTGCAGATTGTGAGGAAATAAACCTTTGTTGTTTAATCCACCCAGTCGATGGTAGTTCATTTTGGAAGCCCGAGCTGACAGATACATTGATGTAACAATAGTAGAGATGTCTGTTCTGAGGATTTGCAATAACTATTTTAATGAGATAAACTATTTTTAAAGTTATTTTAAGTATGGTCAACAACTCCATAATGGACCACCAATTTTAAGATTTTTGTTTCACTTTGTAAGAGGAGTTGATAAGGTAAAATAGTGACCCAATATAAACATACAAGCTAAATTCTCTCATATATCACCACAATCCTATTTATGATATACTTATTTTACCTCATTGGGTTGAGTATTTTAGGAAGAAACAATCTGGTTGATTTGCTATGCTGGTTAAACAAATAGATCTAGACTTAAAAAACATGCTTGACCTTTGCATTTGTTCCTAAGAGGTTAATTGGGATTCAGATTGTAAAACAAAACCATAGTCTGCACAACTTACATGGTTTGACACTCCTTTAGTTTACTAATAACTGTCATCAGAGTGCGTAGACACTGTATTTGGCCTATATAATCTGCATGCTGTATTACTTACATATGCATACATATTCATCATGGTTTATCGACGTCATATATTATTTATCTCTATAGGTCATATGCACAAACATATATGCACATCAAGTTACACTTGATATATATATAAAGATATACCTATATACGTGCATATATAGATACATCTATCTGTGTATCTGTATATATGGGCGTACTTTTAGAGTCTGAATTTTATGATGTAACACATGATCTTTTCCCCTTTCTTTAATTTGTGAAATCTAGCTATTTGTGGAATACCTGTTCTCAAATACAATCATTTCCTCCAGACTGGCTCTTTGCTCTCTGCTCCTTTCCCATCTTTGAGTCAGCCATGATTGCTGGCACTTCATTCTTGTGCTGACTTTTTGCTCTGTGACGTCTATCATCACAGGTAAGAACATGACTAGGGACCTTAGTCACTTGGAGACAGCACAGCCAATGCAAAGTTCCTGTAGCTGTCGGCCTGTTTCGGCTGACTGGCTGGGGACAGAGGCAGGTAAGAATAGGAGTGTGGGCAGGAGGAAAGTATGAGATTTGGGCTTAGCTTGAATTTTCTTTGACTTGACAGCTGAGTCTCTTTGCTCTTCGAGGAGAAGGAACTAGTTTTGTACAGACGCCTGAAACCCCAACAGCTATATTGATGTCTTGCCTTAGACCAGGATGCAGGTTCTTTCCGTGTGTGAGTGTCTTTCACTGTAGCGAGAGCCTGCACTAATAGCTCAGTGCTCCAAATCTAGCCTGCATTTCAATGATTTCAAGTAATGATTTCAGTTACAATTTTGTGAGTCAAATTAAACTAAAATCAGATTCTACTGAACTAACCCTCCCGCAATGTAGTGTTTTAATATTTAATTTTATTTATTTATTTTTAAAGATTTATTTATTTGTGCATACAGAATTAGGGTACAGGCCAGAGGCTCAGGGGCGGTGAGAGGCTTCACCAGAGACAGAGTGGGGAGCAGAACAGGCAGATCGTTGAAGTACACTGCTGAGGGGAGGAGCGGGCGGGTCAGGAGAGGTCTGCCCCGCCATGTGGTCACCTCTGGGGCAGGTGGGAATCGAACTCATGCGGAAGCGGCTTTAGATTCTCAGTGCTGTGCTTTAACCCGCTGCGCCACCAGGGAGGGCCCCAGTGTGCACATTTTTTAAAGTGCTTCAACTACATCCTGGGGAAGGGGAGGATAAATTTTCCTAAGCTTTTTTTTTTCTTAATAATGAAAAGGTAAAATTTTACTTGTTTTAAAAAATACTTGAAGAATAGCTCATGTAGCTGCACTATCGAGTTGCCCGTGCAAGTTCACATGCCACATACCTTTCCTTTCTGGGGCTCTTTTGGCTAAGGCTCCAATGACATTTCTTGACATGTTTGGGGTTCAGTAAGTAACACACTCAGCATATTATTCTTAGGTGGTCAGCTTTCCGTAGATTAGATAGAGATGCACAGGTGTGCACAGGTGAGTTGCACACCCCAGAGACGCTGCCATTGGCTGGAGTGCAGGGGAGCGATCCTGAAGGGTTATCCTGAATCAGGTGTGAAGGAGAACAAGGTTGATCTGGTGGCCCCACTAGGTGCTTTAGGTTGGTGTTGAGGGTTGAGGGGTGCCTTTGGGGGAGACTCACACTTTCACTGTATTCAGTGGTACTTGTGTTCATTTTCCTTTTCAAAACTTACTCCCCAAAACCACTGACACATTTTTATAACTTTTACTTCTAACCAGGAACTGTTTGCCCCTGCAGAAGGGTCATGGGGTGGGTGTTGGTTGAGATTGCAGCTCTTTTGTGGTCTTCTGCACGGTTCTAGGCTGGAGAGGAAAGCGAACCGTGTATACAGTACAAAGAAATGTCAATCCAGTTGAATGATCATCATGCAAATAAGGATTAAGGGCACTCTAGAGAATCGTCCAACATTTCTGTGCTGAACCTTTGCCGCAAAAGAGTAAAGAGCATCCGAGCCAGTTGAGGGCAATGGTTGATAATTGGCTCTAATCTTAGAGCTACATCCCTGGCTGTATTTACAGTGGGGAAAACAACTTCTTCAATGATTACAAGATGGGTAGCTCTCGTTCTTTATCTTCAAAGGAGCATGCAGTGTTTTGCTGATTAGTGTCTGGTGTGTTTGCGTCTGTGTTTTATATCAAACATTAACAGACCATGCCTTGTTATCTTGTGACATGCTTAGCCTTTTGCATGCACTTGCTTTCCAGGAGAAACAGAGAGGGATCCTGTGTGTGTGTGTGTGTGTATGTGTGTGTGTATGCACAAGCTCAAGCACGGTCCCTGTTATGTCCTCGCCTGTGTTACACAGAGAGACGCTAGTCATGGGTGAACAAGATGTGCCCCCTCTCAACTCGTCATTATTGAAATGAAGAAAGTCCAGAGGACAGTGTTGATTTAGATGATTAGGAAGGGCAAGGAAACATTTGATGGAAGAGAATAGAATCTGCAGAAGCTGTTGTATGAGAAGAAACCAAAGTTGGGGGCTGGCGTTGAGAGAGTGGGGAGAGACAAGGTGTTCTGTGCTCTGGTGTGGGAGGCACCGGAGAATGGAAGGATGAAGTGGGCTGGAACATTTTTCTCTGGCTTTGATGATTTGCTATCCACTTGCTAAGAGTTGCAATGAGGTTGTTTTTATTGGTGGTGATGAGGCTCGGGTGCGTGTGTGTGGTTCTGTTCTTAGATATAACTCTGTACTGAGATGGTCATGCAGCTTTACAAAGAATGCACACATCTGTCTAGCTACCATTTGATTTAAATCTGTGTTAATTTTAAATTGCACAAGTAGATCATGGCAGTGGAGAAATTCCAACAGTCCAGATCTAGGCAAAGCCAAAAGCAAAACTTATGCCAGCTCAATATAACCCTGTTTACATTGGCATTGTAAGGGCAGAAGGGAAGTTTTCCCTTACTTCTTGGGCTTGTTGTGGAAAGAAAATAACATCAGAGAGATTAGTAGGAGGAAAAGAGAAAATCTAATTACATGATTATGGAGAATGTACATGAGTATAAATTATAGGGTAAAGTAGGCTTCACTTGACCTTGAAGCCACATGCCAAGGTGACACGTCTTGGAAAATTCCAGTCTAGACATATTGGAGAGCCCTATTTGAACATTTTGGGGAAATTTTTTTCTAGTCATATGCTGACAAACAGTTAATATTTGCAAAAAACAACTATTTCCTATTTACTTTATGCAACTTGTTTTTTTTTTTTCTGTACTTGTTAGAGCCATGTACAATCTCAGTGGTGTACACATACCTTTAATAAATCCTTGCAATTAAATGAATCCAATAGATGCTCATGATTTCCATGGAGGTTAATTTGTCAGTGGCCGGAAATGTAACAATGGCAGGTCATGTTCCCATCAGCCCAGGCGTGTTGTGCAGCCCGTGATCAACTGAAGGAGTGAATGAGTGAATCGTTGACATGGACCTACTGGATGAGTGAGTGAGTGAATGGCAAAAAGGATGTATGGAATGCATGAGTGAATGAATGAACGATCAATAAGGACGTATTCAATGAATGAATGAAAGAACGCATGGTGTGCTGACTGTTGCTATACGATGTTGCTGCTCTTCTGACTAGGCCATGCTGGGGTGGAGGTGCCAGATGGCTCCTTCACACAGGCGCAGGGCGGAGTCCTGTCAGCCCTACACATCGATCCTTCAGCCTCTGGCACCAGCAGTGGCGATGGCCTGTGTTCCCTTTCTGTCCTTATGGTCTGAGAGCCATAGCTTGTCATTCCGTCAGGGTCCTGTTAGGTGTCATCTGACTAATCACACTCAGACTCTAAGGACACTTATTCTGAGCATTTTTTTAATTTCAGAAAAATGTTTAATGTGCTTGGTAAGTAAATGCTATCCCCTTCTCCAGCCAATCCACTTCTAAGGAATATGTGATACAGTTTTGAATGTCAATGCTTCTTATCAGGCTATTTTTCTCAATCTCTCTGGAAAGTAGAAATGGTGGACCTGGAACTCAGTTGCCCAGATGTCTGTTTTATTCACATACTTGCCTGGCACCAGCTACATTTCAGGGCCTGCGTTCGAGGATGACAGCGATCTGCCCTCGGCCTGGGCAGTGCTGTTCTATTGTCAGATCTACACATGCGGATTCTGCCAAGACGTCTGCTTTGGCCTACTGCTGCCACTTTGTCAGCCTGGGGCAGCCCCAGCAGGTCAGAATCACAGTTGTCCACCTGAGACAACAGTGTTTGAATTCTCCAGAAAACCCAGTATAATTAAGAACAACTTACTGTTTCTATTATCTGTTGTATCACAAAACACCCCAAAACTTAGTGCCTTAAACAACTGTTTTAGGGCGGTTCTGTGGGTTGACAGGGCTCAGCTTGGCAGCTTGTCTGTCCACGCCATCGAGAGGCATGGTGGGGAGGGGTCCTTGTGTTGCTGGACAGCCAACCTCCGCGCTCCCGACTGAATCCCAGGCTTCGCTGCTTCCTTTCTTTCCTCACAGGGGACTGAGAGGGGCTGAGCTGTCATGGCTCAGCCAGCCCAGCTCTGGCTTCCACCCCTCCTTCCTGCTTCAGCATAGTTTCCTGAACTTTTAAGATTTCTTTATGTTTTTATGCATATAGAACTGGGGTACCTGCCCAAGGTGCAGGGGTGGTGAGAGGCTTTACCAGAGACAAGAGTGGCAGGACAGGCCTACTGACGAAGTACACTGCTGAGGGGAGCAGTGGGCGGGTCAGGAGAGGGCTGCCGTGCCCTGTGGTCACCTCCGGGGTGGGGGCTAACCTTGTATTGACAAGCCTGCCCTCAGTTTGCAGTGCTGCGCACTAACCCGTTGTGCCACCAGAGAGGCCCCCAATTTCCTGAACTTTCAAGGTCAAATTTCTTTTCTTCCTGGTTCCAAACATCACTAATTTAAGCAGATAAAAAATGCGTTTGCATAAAACCAAAGGCTGTCTTCTTTTTTTCCTGAAAATGAATAAACTTACACTAACGCTCAAAACCATTCTTAAAAGTCAGAGAGCAAGTAGGAGTCAGGCGACTCTGACAATTTCTATTGGAGCAACCTAAACAATCTGTAGTGGAATGGGAAGAGATGTTTGGGGGGGTGTTCTGCTGGGGAAGAAAAGCCCAGTGCAGGAAAGAAACATGGTTAGGGAGAAACCAGGTAAACCCAGTGAGTGTAAGACAGGCAGGTGGAGAAGGAGGTGTGTGCGTTTGGTGTGAGACCATCTAGTTTCAACCCCCAACCCCTGGAACATCTGTCAGACTTTGCCCCCCAGGGCCAGACAGACGTTGGAGCAGGCAGTGCTGTGAAGAGAGTGCCCTCCCAGTGCCCTCCGACCACCAAGAGTAACTCGCAGGGTGGGTGCCTGCGGTGGGGTGGGATCTGTAACAAAGAACCAGAAAACGTTGCATATAGATTTGAAATTTGTAAATGGTGTCTCTTCTAGGCTAGCATTAGGAGACCCTGGCAAAATGGACTCCAGCTAATCACATTAAAACTTCAGGGAGTCGGCTGTCCATGTTGCTCCCCAATGATGCACCCCTAACTTACATAACGTTAACATGTAAAGACAAAATGAAATCAGATACATATAAACGTAAATAAATAAACAGCACGAAATTTCCATCACTGTCTGCTGGGAGAGATGGACTTCTAAACGCTGTGATCTAAGAGCAGGTGGCATTTACGGAGATTTACCTTGGACTTTCTGGCACTTTTCACCCCCTTGCGGAATCGACACGTGACTCTGGAGCAAGCCATAGGTGAAGGTGGGGAGGGGGCTGGGAGCTGTTACCCACTGGGCCCCAGCTGTCAAACGCAGCCCGGTGCTGCCACCCAGTGTTCACATGGGAAGTGCAACAACAGAGACGCCCCAGGCTCGCGGGGAGGGGTCAGAGGCTGTTGGGGCAGGTGAAGTTTCCAGATAGAGGGGGCTGCAGGTGTCAAGGCCCAGGGCTGCAGCCATGACTGCAGGTGATGGAAGGATACTGGTGAGTCCAGGGAGGGTGCCCCCTGCTGGAGGAGATGACCGCAGACCTGGGCCCCCTGGGGGCTCTGGACTGTGTCCTCCAGCCCATGGGAAACCATTGAGGAGGAACCCACAGGAGTGGAGGCATTTGCACCTCATGTTCTGAACGGCACCTGCACCCCTGTGTTCACTACAGCGCTCTTTGCAATGGGCGGGCAGCACACCAGTCCGCTGTCTAAGGTGAAATCTTGCCACGACATAGAGGGGACTGCAGGGCACCACCCTAAATTATATAAGTCAAGGGAGAAGGACAAGCACGTGATTCATTCATTGGTGGAATAGAAAGAAAAAAGCTAAGAAAAAAAACAAAACCTGGGACAAACCCCTAGACTCTGACACCAGCTCGGGGGTTTCCAGGGGGGAAAGGGGAGGGCAGGGGCTGCGACTGGACTTGGGGAGGGGTCACACCCAGGGCGCGACAGCGTTTGAACTGGGGCTGCCTCAAGGAAAAGACAAGAAAAGGGCTGAGCTTTGTCATAACAGTGACTGGGGCACCCCAGGGATGCACCTTACTCAGAAGACTTCCAGGCCAGTGTGTCCAGGGGCTTAAGGCCACTTAACCAGGTTTCCCTGGTGGCACAAGGGGTTAGGTCTTAGCAATATGAAGCTGTCTGCAGCTACTGCAGCATGAGTTCGATCCTTGGCCAGGGAGTGACCCATAGGGCTCAGCAGACCTCTCCTGTCTCCCCGCTGCTGCCCTTGTTACAGGGGGCCCCAGTGTGAACTGGGCTGCCTGTCTGTGGGGGCTCACCCATGCACCTAAAATTTAGTTGTGCTGCAGGAGCACACAAAAGGGTCAATAATGGGTTTATTTACAAAAGGGGAAAAGAAAAGGAAACAACCCAGGGAAAGAGAAGGATACAAAGTAACTGAGATATCTTACGGCTGGACTGACTTGGAGCTCTGGTAACAAACCAACTGATAGCACCCAGTCCCGTGGTCCTGAGAGCCGTTTCCTAAGGGAGAGACCACCATAGCAAATGGCGCCTTATTTACCCCCCTATGTCCCAGAATTCCTGCTAGCTCTGCCCTTGGGTCCTCGCAGTTCTCTCCCTGGTGCTGCTGGGAGTTGTAGTTTTCTAATCACTGGAGTAGGGGGTGGAGTCCAGGAAGCTGGAGTAGGGGGTGGAGTCCTCAAGACTCTGCAGAGTTCCTTTAGGACATCCTTCCCCTTAACACCGTCAGCAGTGGATTTCAGTAGATCCACCTGTCTCTCCACTCTGTCTCTGGTGAAGCCTCTCACCATCCTCCCTTTCTGGCCTGTACCCCCATTCTTTTATGTACACGTACATAATCTATTTAAACAAAAGACACTTACCAATCTGACCCGAGAGGAGAAAATCCTCCTTAAACTTGACTTTTGGATGAATTGCGAAAGGGTCTGTGCATCTCGCTGGGGCTGTGTCTGGTGGGGCTAGAGATGATAGTTCCTGGGGCCTGGCACCCCAGGATGGAGAGGGGAGCGGATGCCTCTCCAAGGGGCCTGTGGACCCCTCACGTGCCTCCGCAGCTTTGGGCCACTGATCAGTGCAGAGATACATCCCACTGCTCTTTGGGTCACACAGCCACCTCCCTCAATTGATGACCCAGCACCAACCGTCCAGATCGTTTTTCTCAACTCCTGTTCTGTCTGTGCAGGAGAACCCCAGACAGCGCGGGGCCTTAAAGGGATCCCGGACACTGAGGGAACCAGACGTCTGCGTCAACTACTCTATTATTTATTTTTTCTTGGAACAAACCAGTATTGACAAGCTTGCAACCTTTCAGAACCAGTTTCTGACCTAAAACCCATTGAGAGTGTCTGGCTGTCCCAGACACTCTCCGTGGCAGCCGGGATATTATGACATGAAGGCAGAGCACTGAGGCTTCCTGAATCAGTTTCTCCATGAGTTTTAAATCATGACAAGGCTGTTTGTGGCAGAGGTGGTGGCAGAGCGATGTCCTCAGTATCCTGTAATAAGATAAAGAGTAAGTGACATTATCATTACAGAGCAAGAATGATCAGCTGTGAGCCTCTGATTCCAGCCACGATTCTGTGGTCTGCTGACACAAGCTATGCAACCTCTATGTACTGACATATTCCGGATAGAGATGGAAGTGCTCTGAAAAATCAAAATTTCCACACTGACTTATGTGATGACCTCCCTTTTTTGTAATATCAAAATATTCTAAGCAACCATCAGCCTTGCAACCAGATTGCCTTAGCCTCATAAGGTGCTGCCTGGCTCAGGTGAGCAAGCACTAGCCAAGGCAGAAAATTCCTCTAGAAAGCAAAAAATAATATTTATAACTGGCTGATTAATAAAAGCAATGATAAGAAACTCAATATTGTAAGACAAGGCAGTGCTACAACATGCTAAAAAGTAATGAAAGTTCTTTTACTGCCTGGACCAGAACCCAAATCTTATCACTCTACTCTCTTACTTAAGCTTTTATTGCTCAGTCTTTAAATGAGGGATCTTACTATCTCCCTTAGTGATTTATCTACCAGAAAGCTCCTTCACCCTCATCTTTGACTTGATTTTACCCTCTTTAACAACTTCTCCTTGGCCGGGACCTCACCTTCCTATCTCCAGCCAGCCTCCACCCTAGTCCTCGATTTTACCCTCTAGGATGTCTCAATGAGAATGAAGATCACTAAGTAGCATTTAAGGTTTAAAGGGACTTTAATCAACACTGTCATAAATATAACAATATTAGCCTTAAATTTTATAATTTATGTACCTATCTTAACTTTAATAGATGTTATAATTTCATCTGGAGGACAATATGACCCCAAACTATTCTTAGGAAAAAAGATGCTTGTAACCTCTCAACCCAGTTCACGTGCTGACGTCATCCCACTGCTTGCTCCTAATGTATAAAATAAACCTTTGCTAAGAGCAGAGCAGGAAGACTTGCACCCAACTCCGACTCCCGTGACTCCCTCGCACCCGCTCCCCTTTTTCTCCTTTTCCCCCTTTTCTAGGAATCTCCACTTGCTGACCCCCCCCACCTTGAGACCCTGCCTGTTCTGCCCCCCAGTAATCCATGAGCAGGGACAAAGAGTCTCCCACAGTCTGCCTCCTTGGCTTTTTTCCTGTGAAAGGGAGGCTGGACAAGGCCCTGGGCATTGCCTCACAAATGCCTTTAGCTCTTCTTAACTTTCTTCACAGTTTCTTCTTTACAGGTATTTCCACTGACTAAGCCGGAGGGTAAGGAGGGGACTCCCTGTTGTGGGGATATGGGCGGCTCCACCCCCACAGGCTTCATGAGGGGGTGATCTCGCGCTACAGCCAGCCGTGAGGGTGGCCCGGCTGAGGCCTGGTGTGGGTGGCCCAACGCTGAGGCCTGGTGTGGGTGCCCTGGCTGAGGCCTGGTGTGGGTGCCCTGGCTGAGGCCTGGTGTGGGTGGCAAATGCAGTTACCTTTGGCACTGACCTGAGTCGACTGTGCAGATTTGTCTAGACTCCAGCCAGCTGACTAATTTGAGTCCAGGAACTTGTTTTCTCTAGTCTCCGCTTCGTCACTGCCAGCCGAGCCTTTCGTTAGGTGTTCTATAAGGCCTCTCTCTCCTGGGCATGCTGGCATTCTTTGTGTTAAATCTTCCCTCAGGGTTGCTCCACTGTCAGAAGGCTGTGTGAGGCCTCCCGGCTCTGTACTCTGCTGGTGTTTTTCTCTGAGATACCTGGATTAACAGGAGGAATACCCGAGTGCTAAGCAGGCAAATAACATTCTAAAACAAGCAAAAGAAAAAGAGAATTTGAAATCCATCAAAGTCATGCTTATTTCCTCTTTGGCCTGCATGATGAAAGGGACAGACGATGGTGTGTGAACGGAGTTTGTAGCCTCAGTGGTCTGGTCAAGCCCGCTGACCACACAGCCCTCTCACTAGCCAGCAACAGACCCTCTTTCACTAACCAAATGCCATGGTCAGGTGCACGAGCCGGGACTGTTCAATCCTTGGCTCTGGCTCAGAGAGTTTGCACAGTGGACTCTGTGTGGTTTGCTGTCGCTCCCAGACTTTCAGACAACATCAGGGAGGCATCCTGAGGGTCTTCATTCTTTTTTCCCTACTTGCTCATCATACGCAAGTGTCATTTTTTTCTTAAGACTTTACTTTTTAAAAGCAGTTTTAGGTTCATGGCAAACCTGAAAGGAAGCCTCAGAGATTCCCATAAACCTCTGCCTCCTTCCCCTCAACCTATGTCCCCATGCCTACACTCCCCTCTATCAATAGCCAACACAGGGATGGGGCACTTTTTTTTTTTAAAGATTTATTTATTCATACAGAACTGGGGTACACGTCAGAGGTGCAGGGGCAGCGAGAGACTTCATCAGAGACAGAGCGAGGAGCAGAACAGGCCTTCTGATGAAGTACACTGCTGAGGGGAGCAGGGGGTGGGTCAGGAGAGGTCCGATTTGCCATGTGGATCGCCTCTGGGGCGGGAATTGAACTGCACTGAAGCGGCTGCAGCCAGCTTGCAGTGCTGTGTCCTAACCCGTTGCTCCACCAGAGAGGGCCTGTGGCACATTTTTTTTTTTTACAAATGAAGTTAAATGGACACACCATACACACACCATACTCATAGTTCAGCGTCTCTATCATTGTTTATTCTTAGTGCTGGATAGTCTCTGGGTTTGGACAATGGACTATGAGATTTATTCATCATTATGGTATCATTATTTGTAGGTTCACTAAAAATCCTGTGTTAGATCCGATCCTCTGTGTTATATCTAAAATATTCTTTCAATAGTCAAGGTCATCTGGATTTTTTCCCTGTGCTATCTTTTAGGGGTTTTATAGTTTTGCATTTTGATTTCTGTTGCATTTGAATGCAAAGTATTTGAATGCAATCCCCTTTATTATACTTATTTATCCCTGTCCAGACCCACCAACTCCTGATCAATTTACTGTCTCCGTAGCTTTATTTTTTCCAGAATGTCTTGTAGTTGGAATCATACAGCTCATTGCCTGCCTCTGCTAGCTGCTTTCACCTACGAATATGTATTTAAGCTTCCTCCTTACTTTTCCTGTGGCTTGGCCGCTCATCTATTATAGAGCTAATCAATCTTTCATTGTCTGAACAGGACACAGTTTATCCATTCACCTACTGGAGGACATCACGGTTGGTTCCAGGTTTTGGCAATCATAAATAAAGTTGCTATCAATACCTGTGCAGGTTTTTTATGTGGACATACATTTTCAACTCAGTTGGATAAATACCAAGGTGCCCAGTTACTGGACTGGATGGGTTGTATTTACTTCTGTAAAATCTGCTCCATCTTCCAAACTGGTTGCACCATTTTGCATTCCTGCCCTCAATGAATGAGCATTCCAGTTGTCCCACCATTTTGCATTCCTGCCCTCAATGAATGAGCATTCCAGTTGCTCCACGTCATCATCAGCTTGGGTGCCATCAATGTTTTGGATTTCGGCTATTCTAATGGGTGTGCCAGAGTGATCTCATTGTTTTATCTTGGATTCCCCAGATGTTGTGATGTGGGGCAACTCTTCATATGCGTATTTGCTATCTGTATGCCTTTAGGGAACTAGGTTTTTCTTAATTGTTGAGTTGTTAGAGTTTCTTTGCATATTTTGGATAACAATCCTTTCCCAGATGTGTCCTTTGCAAATGTTTTCTCACGGTCTGTAGTCAATAGTCTGCATTCTGTTGCCATTGTCTTTCACAGAGCAGACATTTTAATTTTTAGTAAAGTGCTATTGATCAGTCATTTCTTTCATGGACTGTGATTTTGGTGTTATGTCTAAAAAGATTATTTCTGTAGTCAAGGTCATTTAGACTTTTTCCCATGTCACTTTTTAGGGAGTGCTATAGTTCTGTATTTTGGTTTCAGTTGACTTTTAATGTGAAGCTTTTAGCTTTATCTTTTGTGTCCTTTGTACATGGCAAACTTAACCACTTATGACATGTTGCTTACAAAAACAGTGTTCTTTCTGAGCCTATTTCTGGAAACAGATTTTAAGTTGTGGCATATTTCTTTTCTGTATACTTCATAATATTAGTGGAGAGGAAGGGTACAGTGTTACTAGGGTAGGAGGATCTTGGACTGTTAGGGTCCGAGAACTCGATTACCGCGAAAGACAGAGCGTCACACAAGAATGCAATTCGCAGCGTAGAGTTTATTGGGCTGGCTAGCCAGGGTCAAGCCGTTCCCTGCCGGACACGCAGGTTCAGGCAAGACCCCGACCAAAGGAAAGCCAGGGAATATATTGGCCTTGTTGGCCGTTACATACGTCAGAGCCCGTGCAGATTCAACTTCGCAAATGGATTCAAGGATTAACAGACATCATAGCCTGGGTCACAGTTCAACCACCCAACGACAGGTTTCCAGGAATAGATGTCTCATTTCCTGGTGCTTCAGATCAAATCAGCCTGGGCCACACCACTCCCATCATCCAATCAACCCCAAATGCACATTGTCCCTCCTCAACCCATCCTGCACTCTGGGGAGTGAGGTGGGGGGTGGGTGCCCGCCCAGGCCAGTCCAGCCCTGCTCAGCCACCCCCTCCATTCCTTCAGGACTCAAATATGAATATAATTTTGCTGTGAAAACATCATCTTTTTTTCTGAACCAAATAGTATAAAGCAAAATGATAGTTTATAGTATAATAATTGTAATAATTGAATAGATGCTGTAAAATAACAGGTGAATGTTACCTCCAAGTTCTCCTTTGGATTTCTTCATGTTCATGCCTTTTTTTTTTTTTTTTGAAGTTAATGGTGAATAACTTTATGCTTTTGTAATAATGGATGGCCATCTCTGAACAGTTTACTTTAAATAAATAAATAAATTTTGGCTGGTAAATAGAAAAAAGTTTGAGGTGTAAATGAAATCTGATATGATACAGTGTCAGAAGACCTCCGTTGGAGTTTGTTAACTCGCCTAGAAATGTCACTCAATCTATTCCGTCAGCTGAAACATCAATAAGTAGCTGTGCTAGACGACCTGGAAATTTCTATGAAAATATCATTGAGCGCTAAGTAGGTCACTTTCCACAGTAGATTTTCCACACTTAAGTTGACCCTAGACAAGCGGACTTCAACTTTAGATAAGCAGATTTTAAAAAGGAGACAAAGAAAATAAAAAAGGAAATGATGACTAGATGGTTTTCCATTTTTATTTTTAAGAATAAAAGTTCTGGTAAATTCGATCAGAATTTCCATTAATCATGAAAAGGGCACTGGACCTCTTGCTAATTGATCTTTCATTTCTATTCCACCTGTAATTATAGGAGTTTATCATCCCAACTTTTTGATAATTTGGTAAAAGAGAGTGAACACTATCAACACTGATTTCTAGGAAATACAAATGTTAAATTTTGTTCTAAACATTGTGGTACTTTGTCTACCCTGACTGAAGCTGCAAAAACTCCACACCTTAAGAACTTGTGTGATAAGTGAGGCTAACAAGGTCTTGAATGTGCATATTTTGTGCTGACCGTAGCAGTCCACATAATTCATTTTCCACTTTTGGTTTTTACTGTGACTCATTTCAAATAAACCACTTTTGTAAAAAGGAAAAAAAAAAAAAAGAAGTTTAAGACTGTTCCTCACGGATCTTGGCTTCTACTTCAAGGATTTTCATTTTCTAGAGGGTGGTCTTACTTTTAAATAAATCCTGGCAAAAAGCAGATGGGAACCTCTGATGTCTGAGAGGTGCTGTGCATGGGTGGTGGTGTTGAGAGTGAGCAGAAGTCAACCAGGTGACCAGCCCACAGAGACTCCATTTGTTCCGGATTCTTAATCTGGTGAGGGCTGTAAAGAAAAGCAGCTGAGAGGAAACACAGGCAGGCTTAGCTGGGGAACCAATAGGGAAAAGCAGGTTCCCACTTCTGACTGTGGAGAAAGGCCTGTGGAGAAGAACATAGTCCATGAAAAACAGAAACAAGATGGCGGCCAGAGGCTAATAACGGCTTTGGCTGGGCTCAAGGCCATGCATAGATGTTTTATTTAATTAAACCTGGCCTTTTTATTTTGGAGTAATTTGAGACTTAAGAAGTTGTGGAGACAGTACAGGGCGGCGGGTCCCTCACATCCATACGGAGACACGCTCCAGCACGGCCCTACGAGCCCCCAGCCTCATTGCCTTTTGCTCGTTTTCCACTAAATGCCCATTTTCTGTGCGAGGATTCCCTTGGGCAGTCACCTTTGTCCTGGAGGCTCTTCCGGCCTGTGTTAGGGTCCCCAGAGTTCCTTGTTATTCATGGCCTTGAAGGAGTAAAAGTTCTTAATGATTTATAACATGTAATTTAATACTCTTATTTTATGAAACTACTTGTGGCTTTTTTTCTTTCTTTCTTTTTTTTTAATAAGAGCTGGCACAGCAGATGCCCGTGGGGTGTCAGTCACTGTCACCAGCACGTGCTCCAAAGCGAGCCGACGAGTGGTTCTGAGAGCATGGTGGTGCGATGCTCTTGGGGTTTTTGCCATGTGCTGACTTCTAGAAGGAATGTCTAGCAAATGACTACATTTATTGAGGTGAAGGGTTCTAGGGGGAAGGGACAATTTCTCCTGTTTCAGAGTTTTAGTGATTTAACCAAAAAGGAGTGTCAGGTTCTTCACACCCTGTTTAGGAAGGAAGGCAAGAAAGGTGTCTCTTAGCACCTGTGTGAGCAGGGCACCTGAGACAGTTCCAGCAACTCTGCTTATTGTATTGTATTTTTTAAAAAGATTTATTTATGCATACAGAGCTGGGGTACAGGCCAGAGGTGCAGGGGAGGTGAGAGGATTCACCAGAGACAGAGCAGGGAGCAGAACAGGCAGATGGATGAAGTCCACTGCTGAGGGGAGCAGCAGGCTGGTCAGGAGAGGTCTGCCACGCCCTGTGGGTCACCTCCAGTGCCGGGATCGAACTCATACTGCAGTGGCTTTAGCTTCTTAGTGCTGTGCTTTAACCTGCTGTGCCACCAGGGAAGGCCCATATTGTATTTTTTTTTTTTAAAGAAAATAGTTTTACTAAATGAGTGGTTTCCAGAAAAGAAGGGTGAAGGTGGGAGATGAAACAAAATAAAAGGGGCAAGGTGAACTTCTGCTGGTGCACTGAATGTATGGATGCTGATTTATAACATGCACATCTGAAACTAGGCAATGGTACTTTAAAAAAATAAATCAAATTGCTCTTTTTTTTTTTTTAAAGATTTATTTATTTATTCATACAGAACTGAGGTACAGGCCAGAGATGCAGCAGGTGAGAGGATTCACCAGAGACAGAGTGGGGAGCAGAACAGGCAGATCGACGAAGTACACTGCTGAGGGGAGCAGCGGGTGGGTCAGGAGAGGTCTGCTGCGCCATGTGGTCACCTCCGGGACAGGCGGGGATCGAACTCATACGGAAGTGGCTCTAGCTTCTTAGTGCTGTGCTTTAACCCACTGTGCCACCAGGGAGGGCCCTCAAATTGATCTTTTTAAGATTTCATGCACATAGCATTTGACATGTACAGTTCAGTGGCTTAAAATACATCCACAGGGTGGGGGGGGCCATCATCAGTCTTGTTTTAGAACATTTTCATTCTAAGCCCACAAAACCCCCAGCACAGGCCAGCTGCTCCCATCCCTGCCCTGCACCCCCATTCCCAGCCCGGCCTCCTCCACCCTCCATCTCTAGTCCCACAGTTTGGATGAACTAAGCCATCCAGCTGGGCCCTCTGTGTCTGACTTTTTCACAGAGTGTGAATTTGGGGAGGTACAGCCCCCCACTAGCATACATGGGTATTTTGAAGCTTCTTTGCAGATAACTGTTGTATTCTGTGGACACATCACATTTTATTTTAATGACTGACTCCAGGCCAAATGGAGGAAAATGTGGCATTGCTGTCACGGAGATTTAAGTGTGCGTACAGGGTGGGGCTGGGGGGATGAAACAGGAGTAAAGATGCAGCTGCCGTTCTAGAGAGATGGCATTTGGGGATTACCAGTTTCTGCTGAGGCCAAACCCCGGAGGCTACATTTTATTCTTCATGTTATGTTGCTCTTTTTTTTTTTGTTTAAAGATCTATTTATTTATGCATACAGAACTGAGGTACAGGCCAGAGGTGTGGGGACGGTGAGAGCATTCCCCGGGGACATGTGGGGAGCAGAACAGTCGGACTGACTGAAATCCACTGCTGAAGGGAGACAGGAGAGGTCTGCGCACCCTGTGGGTCACTCCCGGACTGGGGGTCGAACTTGTGCTACAGCGGCTGCCCATAGCTTCAGAGTGCTGCGCTTTAACCCCTGCACCATCAGGGAGGCCCCCTCTGATATTTTGCTCTTATCAGTTTACCCAGGGGACCCCCAACCCTGCCCTGAAAGATCAGCCAGAGGGCTGGGTTCTGTCTGCCCCTGCTCACCCCCCTTGTCCTCTCCCACCTTTGGGGGTAACCACCTCCTGGTTTGCTTGCCATTCCACGGACACTCCAGTTTCTCTCGTGGCCACAGGTCCCCTTGCCCAGGGGACCGATCCACGTGCAGTCCCCACTTGTATCCGGGGATTCCATCCACCCGTCCTGGCCCCGCCTGCGTCCTCCCAGTCACTCAAGTGCTGTTAACCCGACAGCAGCCTCTGGGTCCTGAGCTGCGTGGCTGAGACAGCGCCGTGCCCCGGGGGTGTCTTGTACAGGGAGATGGGAGATTTTCTGCTGAACCGTAGCAGGGTAGCTTGGGGTGCCCTGGCCTTCTGCAGTGTGTGTTTGTGCCCGCTACGGTCGTGAAAGAAGGGGAGACTCTGGGTTTGATCTCTGCCCAGGCATTTAATCACAACATGACCTTTGGCTGATACAAATTTCTCTGTCTCAGTTTTCTCATCTGTAAATTGGGGATGAGCAAACTCAGACTGTTTTACAAAAATTGGTCTGGAGGCCCTCCCTGGTGGTGCAGCGGGTTAAAGCACCGCACTGAGAATCTAAAAGCCGCTTCCTCATGAGTTCGATTCCCGCCTGCCCAGGAGGTGACCCCATGGCGTGGCAGACCTCTCCTGACCCGCTCGCTGCTCCCCTCAGCAGTGTACTTCGTCGATCTGCCTGTTCTGCTCCCCACTCTGTCTCTGGTGCATCCTCTCACCCTCCACATCTCTGGCCTGTACCCCAGTTCTATATGAATAAATAAATAAATCTTAAACAAAAAAAAATTGGTCTGGAATCGGGTGTGATGCCATGGTCACTGCAGCAATCTATGATGCTGGTGCTTGCAGAGGCCCTGGAGTAAATATGGACATGAAATCCCCTTGCACAGAGCTTTTGTAGGTCATGAGCAAATATTTGAAAGTCGCTTAAGAGTAGGATTTGTACAGATGGTGTCTAAGTGCTGTGTTAAGTATTAACAATAAAACTTCCCTTTCTTCGTCCTTCTAATTAGGGACCCTCTGTGTGCTACTGGTTTAGACAAGGAATCGGAAAACCAACTATGTGGGTAACTGGTCCCATGGGACCTCCCGGGGGGCAATGCCCCGCTTTGGCTGGGTTCCACCGTAGTCACACTGGACCACAGAAAGTATCTGAACTCCAAACAGCGTGGGAGACTGGCAGCTAGCAGAGAGGTGGAATTTAACTGACTCAAGAAGAAATCCTCTCACTCAAAGGAAAGAAAAACAAATAGATCCAGAGGATAATGCTGATTCTCCCATCATGCAGTGCTTCTGTGCCCTCACCCTTAGTCATGTGTCCCCCAGAAGGATCTTGTCCTTCTTTCTGGAATATTCCCCCTTGTCCTCTATTAGTCACTTCACTTCAACCCCTTAATACAACCTTTCCCCCTTCCTGCTCCCCATCTTACCTTCCCAGATCCAGGTGACACCAGGGAGGGAGCCCCACAAAATCGACCTGTGTTTTGACTGCTTCAGCATTTTCTCAGATGTGGACTCTATGGTGGCCTCCACAGAGTGATTGGAGAACGGAGCCCAAACATTTTCCTCTTCTCTCCTAGAGGCGCTACTCTTGGGAGGTGGAGGTTTTGCAGAGTTGCCAGAACTTGGGCTTGGGTCATGTCTTCTTGGCAAGAAAACTAAGGTAGACAGGGGACCAGGCTCCCACATGTGGTCTCTACCCCGCTTTTGTAGGGCAGCTGAATCTAATACCCAGCTGCAGCTGCCAACCTTTCCCAGGAGCGTAGATGAATAGTTTAGTGAGAGGCTGAAATTCTACTGCTGAGCCCAGGAAGCATCCAGCTCAGGCACCTTGAGCCATAAGACCAGCTGGCAAATCTTGGGTGTGTGCCGTTTGGATGTCTCCATGGCTTGGGTCTTTGTCTGCTGTTTGCTTGGGTGTAAGCATAAAGCTTTCCCTGCTGGTGTCACAAAGCTTGCCTCTCTGACGCAGTCAGCAGGATCCAGTTAAGGCAGGCAGGCAGCAAAACTGCTCCCAGGCAATGCATTCAAAATGCATTCCTGGTTATGGCCAAACAATTTTAGGGGTACACAACTTTAGAAAAAGATTCAGGGCCCTCCCTGGTGGCACAGCAGGTTAAGCGCAGCATCATGAAGCTGGCCGCAGCTGCCTTGGTGTGAGTTCAGTCCCGGCCCCTGAGGTGACCCACAGGGCGCAGCAGACCTCTCCTGTCTCACCCGCTGCTCCCCTCAGCAGTGCACTTTGTCATTCTGCCTGTTCTGCTCTCTGCTCTGACTATGGTGAGTCCTCTCATCACCCCTGCACCTCTGGCCTGTTCCCAGTTCTGTTTGCATAAATGGATAAACCTTACAAAAAAAAAAGAAATGTAGATTCAAGTAAGAAAAAAGCATGTGAATTTCTTGGAGCTGATGTGCAAAATGGTTTGGGAAAAATAACCCTCTTGATTCCGCACCTATTTTTAAGGCTTTGACAATCCTCGCGGTGTTTGGTTGCCTTATTTCTTGAGTTGACTGAGTGAATTCTAAAGTCACTCAACACTGAAATCTTACGGTGGCTTTGAACATTCCACACTCTTCCCTTCTAACCAATTTCACATGCCGAATATGAATGAAGCTTTTAACTTGAAGTTCTGAAAGCTCAAATCAGTCCTCATTCCTCACATTTCTCAATAGGTCTGAGTTTTCCTTTAGGGGGGAATTAAAGAAAAGAACAGAAGTGATTGGCTGTGGTCCCAGGTAGGAAACTACCTGCTCAGTGAGAAAGAGTGGAAAAGGCTTGAGATAAAGAGCCTGGGAACCATGTATCTGTCAGATTTTCTGCCTCATTGCACTCAGACACAGCACGATTATCTCGTGGGGATAAAGAGGGGGGTGGGGTGGACAAGACCGGGAAGTACTGTCTCCAGTAATGAACATCCCCTCGTCCTGCCCAGAGCCAACCCTGAGGACAAGTAGAAGCCCGTCTTATGTAATACAAAGGACTGGGTGGTGGAGAGTCTTGTCTGGTGGGCTCAGGGAGATGCTCTGGAGGGATAAACCTCGAAATCTTTGTTCAGAATCACTCCTGGAATTGTGGAAATGCTTCACTGACCTTACCTGTTTGGAATTTCAGAATGCTTAGAGACTGATGAAAATTGTGATCTGCTTCCTCAGAAAAATACACCACCCAATAGCCCAAGATTTATATGAAAAAGACTACTTGGAGCAGTGTTAGGTTCACAGGAACATCGGAAGGATGGTACAGAGATTCCTGGTGTCATCTCTGCTCTCACACGACAGCCCCTTCCCTGTGCTGTGTTTGTTATACCATGAACCTGAGTTGCCAGGCCTGTCACCCATAGTTCACATTAGGGTCCCCTGTTA
>NW_004567103.1:5547681-5580085 GCF_000260355.1 Condylura cristata | reverse complement strand
TTTACTGTTCCATAGTTTGCTTTGTCCAGAATATCATATAGTTGGACTCTTACAGTTCCTAGCCTTTCAGGTTCACTTCTTTCACTTAAAAATTTACATTTAAGGGTTCTTCCATGTCTCTCCATGGCTTGGTAACAGTACTGAAGAATAGTCCATTGTTGTTCCCATCACAGTTCATCTGTTCATTTACTGCAGGATATCTTGGTTGGTTCCAAGATTGGACAATTAGGAATAAAGATTCTGTGAACACCCATCGTAAGGTTTTTGTACAGATAGACCTTTCAACTCTTTTGGGTAAATATCAAGGATTACAATTGTTGGATCCTGTGGTAAGAGTATATTTAGTTTTAGAAGAAAGTATCAGCCTACCTTCCAAAGTGTCTCTACCATTTTACATTCCTAGAAGCAAAGAATAAGAGTTCTTGTTGTTCTACATCTTCAGCATAAAATTAAGAATTCCTGGCACAAGAGGCTAACTTAATTGAAATAGAAGGTGTGATTGGAAAGGAAGTAGTTTGGGAGAGTGAATGGCACATTGTAGCTGGTATAAAGCTATTAAGCTCTGGCCATTTGGTGAGGAGATGATTTATTAATACAATTTTTTAATGTATCTTGCTCTGTATACCTATTTAAGGTGTTAGAATCTGTTTGGCAGGAAATGGATTAGGAATAATAGCAATAGTGCAAGGCTGTTGTAGGGGTGGGTTATTTATATATCAAAGCCACAAAATTAGTGGGCAGGGCAGGGTAAGTTCTAGCCTCTTAGGCTTCACCAATACTAGTGATAGAATGTTCCACAGGTCATGTAAGTGTTGTCGGTTCCTGTCTGCTCATTTATAGTTGAGGTTTATGTGACATAATTTCCTTTTTTGTAGCTTAAGATCCTGATCTTTAGGTTCCAGGTTAGTTAGAATAAAGTAAATCATTTTGTGAACTGGTCTTTGTCAAACTGCATTTAAAAACTCATTAGTTCATATTTGATGTCTCAAGAACAAACTAGGATTTTGTAGGAATTTTTTTTTGTAGAAGCAGTGTTTTCCATGTCTCATTCAGTCAAAACATTCAAGTAGTTCTTCTAAAACATTGTCTTTTCTCCAAAATTTCAAACTCATTGTTGCCACAGGAAAAAAAAAATCTCTTCACCCCAATCTACTTACACAGAGATACCATAACTATCCTCCCCATTTATGACTCTTCAGATCTAGTTGCTACAAAATGGTCTCTCCTTTTTTATCCTAAAAACAGTTCCATGGGGAGAGTGGACTTGTCCATCACCCTCCTTTTCTCTCCTTGAGAACCAGTGAATAGGAACAATGGAGAACAAGTTTCTCCATGTCACCAAGGTTCTACTTGATTCTGTGATGGGTGAGGTAATTCTCTCAAAAAACTATGGCACGAATGCAGATATGTTGCTCTGTGACCTGAGGCCAAGGCAGATGTGGTGGGAGAGAGGGAAATAAGTTGGAAGCAGAGTGGGAAAAGGAATTAGTGACTAATAGATGTGGGAGTCTTCAAAGGTGACTTGAGCGGTATCACTCACTTGCACATATTCTTGAACTCTAGCCTCTGTAACTTGCCATGTAGACAGAACAGGATAATGCTGGTTTTGAGGAGGCATGAAACCAAGGTTCCATGGGAGCCCGTGTAAAGACCTGTTCCATCCAATGATGGAAATTACTTTGGAAAAATAGCCTTTGAATTAGGTCTTGAGGGGCAAATAAGTTCTGAACTTCCAGCAACAGTGATGGGCCAGTTGGGGTACATGAGTAGAGTGAGTAACTGTAGGCATGAGGGATGATATTTGGGGGACAGACTTTTCAATGGGTGTGTTCGTATTGCTGGGAAGCACACACACCTGATAGGGCCTGCATTTCGTAAAGACTTCTTGGGGACAGAACTCAGTAAGTGGGGCCTCTCCCATATTTTGAGGGCCTCCCCAACCCTGTAGACTTGCTGGTGAGTGTTCCTACTCTAGTCCCTACCACCTTCAAGGTGAGGAGGAAGTCTTGAAGGCCTGACTCCAAGAGGGTAAAGAGTTACCCTCAGGCCAGTCCCTTTGCCACCAACTCTTGCTTTTGTCTTCTGTGTGAGGCTGAAATGTGCTTGGCTTTTCCTACTGAGTGAGGTCCTTCTCTGTAATCTCCAAATCCTGATCTTGAACCATGGGGCCCTTTCCTCTTGACCTCCCATACCCCCCCTCAGTGCTGGTTCTGAGGTCCCCCCATCATGTGTGTGTGTGTGGGGGGGCAGATAATCCCCATGTGATCATTCAGTCCTGGGAACTGGATTTGGTTCAAGTTCTAAAGCATTTGCTGAGACTCGATGTTGACAGATTACTTTCAACTCCAAAATCAAATCTCTTCCTGGTACACAGGAAATGGCAAATAGGTCACAAGAAAGGCAAGACTGTAATGATGAGGAGCTGAAGCCAAGGAGGAAGCTGGCGGAGTCCTAGACAAACCTCCTGGCTCCAGGCACACGTGCTGGGAAAATCTCTCCCAGGGCGTCACGCAGTGTGGGTGGATTGATTGAATTCTTGTTAGAATGACAGGACAGGAATGGGGCGTGTGACTTGCTTTTTCTTTTCATTCCTTATTCCTACTTTTTTTTTCCTGAGCAGTTGCCCATGAGGAATTTCTACACGTGTGAACAGGTGATCTTTCTGCACCTTGGCACTTTCAATGATTTTTGCATCAATGTCAAAGGAGAATGACTTATTTATTCACTTCTAGCATTCTTTTCCCATTTTGAATCCATATTTTTTTCTTAGTGAAAGAAGCACTAACTCTTGTTTGTGTTTCACACAAGTTTTGAAATAAAAGTTTTTCTGTAAAATGTCACACAGTAGACTTTCTTACACTTTGTTACATTTTCTAGGGATGAAGGGTAGTTTTTCAATCTCTTTTTTCCCTTTGAAAGTATTCATGAGGATGGGTTTTCAGGGCATGTTTGGTTACCTGAATAACAAAGTTCCTTCAGTATCATAAAATTCAAAACTCAGAGTGTGAAGCCATAATTTCTGTTTTCTATTTATGTTGATCTCCTCTCCCCTCCCCCTTTCTTCTCTCATCTCTCCTCCTTATTTCCCACTCTGGCCTTGAGTTCATAGCTCACTTCTGTCATGTATTACCTGTGACCCTGGGCAAATAGCTTCCTATTTTTTTGGTGAAGCTTTCTTGTTAAATGAGGGTAGTACTCTTTATTTTTATATGTAATGTCTATAGCAGCACATCTTATAATGTATTGTAATTATGACACTAACATGCATAAAGTATTTGAAAAAATTCCTGCCAGAAGTTGCAACGTAAGTACATACATAGCATACATTTCGTTGACTTATATTTTTTCTTACCAATTAAATTATAAGTTTTCAACCACCAAGGATGATCCCTTAGTCTTTGATATATTGCTGAGCATGGTAGAAATCATATCAATAATAGCAACTTGCATTTAATTCTCTGTTTGCGTTGTAGAGTTTCTCCACCGAGATTGCCCTCTGTCCTCACAGTGTCACCATTCATGTTTATCCCTGCTTTGTAGATGCAGAAATTAGACCTTCTGCTTTCAGCCCAGTGTTGGTTCCTCCAGCAAGCCTGGCCACGTAGCAGATGCAAATATCCACAGAACTTTATGTTTTCCTAGAGGATGGTTCTTCTTCCACATTCTGTAGAATGATTTGGACATGATTACCATTCAATGCTGATATCTCGTTTAAATTGTATGATATATTGAAGTTCCTGAATTATGAGGATTTTCAATCATTGCAAAGGCATTTAATTGTTATAAATTATAGGAAACATAACCAAAGTATTCTTAACTCCCAAAAGTTGATTGAAAAATCAGCTCAAGTATTTTCTACGGGGGACAGAAGTGAGAAATAAATGCATTTTTTTTTATCAATAAGGAAAAGGGCCAACATATTTTCTAGAGTTAGTTGTGAAAATTGTACTGTTTTAAAAAAAGGATTTATTTACTTATGCATATAAGAATGGGGGTACAGGCCAGAGGATGTGTGGGGGAGGTGAGAGGATTCACTAGAGACAGAGTGGGGAGCAGAACAGGTGGCTCTACTGAAATCCACTGCTGAGGGGAGTAGCGGGGAGACAGGAGTGGTCTGCTGCGCCATGTGGGTCACTTCCTGGCCGGGATCGAAGTCATGCTGTAGTGACTACAAATAGCTTCATAGTGCAGACTTAAACTCCTGGTGCCATCAGGGAGGCCCCAAAATTTTACTTTTGTGTATCATTATTTGACATAGAAATTGATGAAGAAAAGAAAGTGAGGAGTAAAAAGAGAGGGCACAGATATCTTATATTTGATGTGTTGAAATACCCAGACCCATTTCAAGGGAGTAAAAATGGGAAAGAAAGAAGTATTAGTAAAAGGAAGAAGAGAAAATCAACTTAAATCAACCCAAAGAAAGATAAAGAGGTATTAGAATAAGATAACTGAGTGTCATGGAGACCAGTGAAAGAGGCCACAGGGAGAGGCTTTACATGCAACTCAGACTCACGCTGCTTAGTCTTCTTGAAAGGATTATGAGTATTAATTAGCAACATGTCGCTTTAGGAAGGAAAAGTCCCCAGTGACTTTCATGGTGAGATATACCAGTTCTTAAAATCAAATTATAGATTTTTTGAAGCTGTTGTTCCCCCAATGGTCTTTATTAGAAGTTGCACTTGACCCCTCTTTGGAAGAAGAAAGGTCTTTCCTAGAAACTTTAACTGTACGACATAGATGTTTGAAAGGATCTGGCAGAGTTCACTTGTGATTTCATAGAGGGAACACGGTGGCTCTGAGGAGGGAAAAAGTTCACAAGGGTCTAAACAGCTTCATCTTGAAGGATGATCATCTTGATTGGTTGACAAGTTTGGGGTTGGTTTATTAGTCCAGTAAAGATCACAGGTTGTTCTGACCCATGAATTGCCACTCATCCAAGACCCCTTATATATGAGAAGTTTAGATTAAGGTCTGTAGGCCCCAGACACATTGATGACCCCATTCAGTAATGAGTCTACAACTTTGTCATTGCCTGGCCAGTTACTCTATCACTCTACCTAGTTCTGGTTGCAATCGAAACATCTTGAAGCAAGTCCATGATTCACTTGCTTTTCGTGAGTTGACATACAGATTTCACACCAAACGGTAGCTCTTGGCTTGAGCTGGAGGGCAAAATGGAGCATTCCAACACTTATCTAGCTCCATCACTCAGTTCACTCCCAATGGGCACCTGTGAGCCCTGGAGAAATGTGCCATAAATGATAATGTATGCAGTTGGAAGGGATAAAGTATGTGAAGATTTACCCAACTTTTACTGTGAGAGGAAAGAGGATTAGGATGTTGTAGCACAGCCAAAGAAAAGAACAACATTCAAAATGGATGTTTGCTCAGGATTAGACTACAGTGAAGTGCAATGAAGTTTATATAGGTCTACTGATTAAAATGGTTTGTTATAAACTGGTTAAATTATAAGATTTGATATACCACATATAGAACTGGTAAAAATAGAGTAGAAATGTGGTTGCATGACCTGGGGCGCTGTTGGCTACAGGGTGTAAGTTTAAAACTAACTGTCATGCTAACACACACCATTGTAATTAGAGTCAATAACACTATATTATGTACTTCAATGTTGCTAAGAGACTAAATCTTAAATATTCTTACTATGTAACAAAATGTCATAAGGCTATATAGTATTTCAAGTTTATAGCCATTTCTGTTTGGTAGAAATGAAATTGCTAATCAATATGATCCTTTAAAGACTTTTTTAATATCATTGAATAGTATGTTCTGAAAGAGGGTTCAGACAGCAGGTATTTGCATACTGTTCATGTTCTGGAAACACAATCACCTGCCCAGGTGCTGAGTAAGTTACAGGTGCAGTGCATTAGTCAATCTTTAACCTCCTTAGCAAAGTCATTCATGCTTCTAAGCTGGTGTATGGATATTATCATAACTAGTAAAACAACTTCACAATTATATTTTGTAAAAGCTACTAGCCCATGTAGTAGCTGCTTACTTATTTCTATGTCACTTTCACACCTTATCTTGCAAATTCTAGCACTAAATATAATATAGCATATAGTAGAATATATTCCCTGACATGTAGATAGTCTCTTTTCAGACTATCCTTAACTCAGGCTTATAGGCTTTCCATAATATTTTCAGGAAACGCTAGTATCCAGTATTAAAAACTGGCCTTTCTTGGTCTTTCAGTGGATTGCCTTACTAGAAACTGTCACAATTATAAATAAAATCATATTCCTTTAAAATCAAATTTCTAAGTTTGTTACTGCATCTACTAGGGAAGGGAGTTGTTTATAGATATGAATGTGTAAACACTTTGTACTTTTCTTTTTTAAATTTTTTTTATTTCTGCATACAAAACTGGGGTACAGGCCAGAGGTACACAGGCAGTGAGAGGCTTCACCAGAGACAGAGCGGGGAGCAGAACAGGCAGATGGACAAAGTACGCTGCTGAGGGGAGCAGCAGGAGGGTCAGGAGAGGTCTGCCGCGCCCTGTGGTCGCCTCCGGGGCAGGCGGGGATCGAACTCATGCAGAAGCGGCTTAAGCTTCTCAGTGTTGTGCTTTAACCCGCTGCGCCACCAGGGAGGGCCCCACTTTGTACTTTTCTAATTATAAATGTAATTGTTTATCATAAACAATGTGGCCATCATTTCTGTTTCAACTTTGGTGACTTTTCTTCCACTCTCTTTCCTTTTTTTAAATGTATGAGTATAAATGAACACAATTCACCATAGTGGGGAAACACTATTCTCAAATTTGCATTCTATCCTCCTTACTCTCCCTATGTCATTGGCATTTCCCCCTGCATAAAATGCTTCAAAATGATCCACATAGCACAGTATTCAATCCTAAGAATATCTTATCAAATTTTCACCATACTCTTATAAACTATTTGGGTGTTTTCATTTTCTTTCCTGCTCTATGTAGTGTTGCAATGTGTTATTTTTATTTTATGTGCAACATTTGCAGAGATGTCTGACTATTGTCTTAGTAGTTACAGATTGCCTTCAAAAGTGAGTAGGCTGACTGTGTCAGAGAATAACTCTAGAGAAGTATAACAAATGGCCAGCTGAACACTACTTGGCAGAAGCTTCCAGAGCCAATGGAATATTGATCAGATTGGCATGTTCAAGGACCGCTCGTTGGTACCTGGAACATATCAACACACTGGCCTTTTAGCTGATGTCATTTCTACAGACCCAGTGCGGATGACTGGAAGGGCTTCTGGCTCTAACGTGAAGCTAGTGTTCTGAAAGCAAAGTAACCATACTTCCATTCATGCCCTGATGGAACCACATTCCTTAGCAAATTATTCTCTGCCTAGTCAGATTATTGTAGCTGGCTCCTTCGCGTCACCTTTGAGAAAGCATGCAGGGGAATTTTCAAGTTTACAATAGGGAGCTACCAAGATTTCATCATTAGATCAATAGCTAGTTACATATTTATAAACTTTGATCAGTTAAATAAATAAAGTCAGCAGCCAGAAGCTCCTTTGGAAAGTACGGGAGTGATAGTGAGCGCGCTCCTCCCTTCCGTTCCTTCCTCCCCACCCCCACCCCACCCCAGCTCCCACCTCCGCCCCCACCTCCCCCATTCTCTGATTTTCCTGGCAAAATATTTACTTTAAGAGTTCAAGGTGTGGCATATACATTATGTCACAGAGTGTATTTTCGATGTTCTAGAGGGAAAAAAAGTCCCTAGTAGTTAATGAGTTAGAGGTTGGAACAGTGATGTCACAGTAGCTGATAACTTACCACATTTTAGACAATGAAGATGTTGCTGTTTTCAAAGAGTCCTAAATAAATGTCTGTATTTCTTGATGTTGTGAAATGTACAGAGAATTGTGCCCACCCAAACAGAGATTTCTGGTCGGCAGTTCAACAGTCTTAAAACTATTAAATACATACATACACTTTTTTTTTGTTTTTTTTTTTGTTTTGTTTTGTTTTGTTTTGCTTTAACATTCTATTTCTTGGACACAACTTAATAAACTCTTTGAGAATATGAAAAAAAATTAATTTGAGACTATGTACAATGATCTATCCAGAGAATGTTGCATAGTGCTGGAAAATTAGAAACAACTGGAAAATTAGAAATAACTGGGTAGTTAGAAATAACCTAGGGAATTAAATCAAGGGATAACTGCAGTGAGAAGTGGTACAGCTATTTTCAGTGGTGACATAGAAAGTATATTTTCTTTTACACGAACAGATGGCTATATCTGTACTTTCAAAAGGAAAGGATAGGTTTTTTTTTTAATGCACATTATGATCCAATTTATACAGAGTATCTGTCTAGAACTAAATCTATAAATTATAGGCTATTTCCAACACTAACTTTCTAAAAAGTAAGTGTTTGGTCAAGCTTTGTATTCCTCTTTCGACTTATTTATATAATTTTTCTTTCAACAGAGTGCACTATGCTAATTTTTTAAAGGACTGAGATACTTATTCTGCTGTTTTTATTCCTTAGAGGCTGAGAGGTGCTCTTCAGTCTTCAAGGGAAGAACATGGACTAGGAAGTTTAAGAATTCAGTTTGATCTGTACAGTTCGATTTCTTTTACATTTTATTTTTTTGGCAAAGACTAAACATCCAAGCATTTTATCAAAGCGATTCAAATAGTGAGGAGCTGTTATGACTTTAGAGTAATCAGTAAATATCACAAAATCATCGTGAGTTATTACTCATAAGTGTGCTGAATATTGCTTATTGCATTTCCCACTGGATATTTATTTAAAGAAACTTGCTCAAACCAAGAAGCATAGTATTTTATCAGTGAAAATATTTTAAGGAAAATAGGATGAATGGTTAAGTTTATAGAAAGAATTAAAAACTAATTCTAGTGTGATGAAATTTAAATTAAAATGTGTTGTAATACAGAAAATTAAGAATATTGGGGACAATAAGATATATAATAAACAAAGTTATGGTACATGTCTTAGCAATATATGTGTACAAAATTTAGATGTCTTCATTGATATACATATACGTGAATGCTGGATATTTTGGCATCTATCTGGTTTTAATCTTATTTTTTAGGGGAATTTTAATTCCATGATGTTTTCAAGGCACAGATCTTGTTGAACCCATTACACTTGAGGTTCTCTATCAGAGACTGAGCACAGAAGGACAATCAGTTTGACAATTCTATAATTGAAGCATCCACATTTCCTTGAAATTCAAAATGGTCAGCCATATTGACGGACAATCTATCTGTGGATCATATTCTTCTTTGAAGCAAAGTTCAGTCATGGGAAGTTGACTGACTTGGTTATAAAAATGATTTTGAAGAGGCACCAAAGACTATTGGTTTTAACTTTATACAGAGAGACTCCTATTTCATTAAGTCCTCTTGTACATTGATCACTGGAATGGTCTCTGCCAAATTGAAAGTTTCCTTGAGGCAGCTAAAACCCCAACTTGTCCATGCAGTAGAAGCAAATTATAGAATATTGGAATATTGGATCATCCAAAGAATTTGAAAGTGATGGGTCAGGAAGTATCTGTTTTGCTTAAAACTTTATAATAACATTACACTTTTGATCACACACACACAAGATGGAAGCTGAAAATTAAAGAGAAATACAAGTTAAGTTGCATTTAAAAGAAATGTTAAATAACGTGTCTTGTTTTCACATGTATAGGAGGCATTTTATGTATCTGAAGCACTTTTTCCCCAAAGTAGCATATTTTCCTCCTGTGTGACATTTTGTGGTTTCTATTTCTTCTAGACATATTGTTTTTGGCCTGGGTAAGGAATTAGGAATGAATCATATTTTAAGAAAAACTGAAATGTCTCAAAATAGTTTTAAAATATTTCCCATTAAGTTTCCTCATTGATTTCATTTTTTTTCTTATTAAATGAACAAGGTATAGTACTAAGAGTGAAGATTCTGTTACACAGGCTAACATAACGACACAGTGAAAAAAAATCAATGTTCTTCCCATATTGAAAGTCCTATTTTTGTTTGACTTTTCACTGAGTTAAATATGTGATTAGAATTAGCTGAATGTGATGTCGATTCCTCTTTCCATAGAAAAAATATTATCTGAACTGGATGGTCTCTCAGTAGATAAAAAAGGGAAATCTTGATCACTGCATTTATAATACACGAGTCTTTCTTTGGTTATCAGCTCACGTGGTTTAGCCCAGGCTTATTCAAATATTTATTTGGCAGTCCTGCGGGTTACAATAATACTGCAATTATCACTGGATTGGCTATAGAACCTCTTTACTTTGGTTTAAACAACAACCCTGTAGAAATTCCGAATAGAGTTGGCTTCCTGTTCCACTTGACCTGCAAACAACGCTTGCAGGTAACCTTTCAGTGGGATGGAAACAATTGATGAATAAGTCTCTCAGTGGCTATTTATAGAGTAGCATCATATTTCTTGTCTTTGGAAAATTGATATCTGACATCTATACTCCCTGTGAGTTTTTGACTTACCATCATCTTGATGGCTATATCGTATTTCATGTTGGGTTCAGGGTGGAGGTGAAGCTTTTTCATCATGCCGTTTTTCTGTTTGCACTTGTTCCCATCTCTGTGATGCTGGTGGTGGGTCACTCTTGACTGTTTTAATCTTGGTTGTGTTTTTAGTAAAAATAGTGAAAGGAAGCCAACTCTATTCAGACCTCTTGATGAACCTCAGGACCTTGGTTTTGTGGATACAGTATTTTGCAGTATGACTACATAGTCATGCAACATAAGAGAGGGAGGGGCCAATGCTTTTGACTCAGAATAAAAAGGACGTGGGTCTCCCTGACTGCTTAGGGGTTAAGTCTCAGCACTACTGGCGCAATGCCCCACTGTGGCGTGAGTTCGATTCCCTGACAGGAAGCTGACTCCCATATGGCACCACACACCTCTCCCGTCTCACCCACTGCAGTAGATTCACCTGTTCTGCTCCCCACTCTGTCTCCTGCGAATTCTCTCACCCAGGCACCTTTGGCCTATACCCCAGCTCTTCTACGCAAAATAAATGAAATAAACAAAAATCATACAATAAAGAGATACTAATAAAAAAGAGTGAAAGGGACACAAGAAAACAAGGATGCATATTCTGGAGAAGATATTGACACAGCAGAGCTCTCTCCAGGGTTCTGAGGAGGAATAATTGGACCTTAGCAAGCATGCTGGTTTTTTTTTTTTCCACTACTGCCTGTCTAAAATTGCTGTAACAGGTGTCTTTGGAGTCCACGTCCATTTTTTTTCAGCCCGCCTTGGACTTAATTTCTGTTCTGGCTATAGGGTGAGCTCAGAGCATCTTACACTCACACCACGACACCTGAAGTTCGCTCTGCGTGTCTTTCTGCTCTAGAATTCCTCTGGGAATTCTCCAGAGGAATTGACCCCTGTGCCTGAGGAATGACTTTCAAAATTCATTAACTGGATTATATGGAATTTTATTTCTAATTTTTGGAAAAATCTTCATATTGCTTTCCACATCACTGCACACTCTTGTTTCCTGAGATAATCTCAAAAATAAATTTCTGCACCTGAATCTTTGTTTACAAAGGAACTTAAGCACACATGCCAAGAGTAAGGTACTTGTTGTAAGTGGAAATTAATAATTTTGGAAACTTACATTGTTGCTTAATTTCTGGTTTATTATTTTTATAAAGTCAAGTGTCTCCTGGACTTCAGTGTTCTCATCTTTGAAATTCAACTATTGGACAGTCTGTTCCGCTAGCTTAGAAACCCTACTGTTTGGTAAGAACCAAGGCTGTGTCTGGAGCTCAGGGTGGTCAGGACCCACTGCTCTGGAAGCCAGGAGCTCAGGTTCCCACCCGCCACTGTGGGGATCGATTACTGTTTTCCTTTCATAGTACCTTTCCTGTTAAAATACCTTGCATTTAGTAGGTGCTCACTAAATGCTGTTTTAAAATAAACTTCTACAACCTTCCAAAAAACTCTTCATGCCTCTTGCTGTCAGAAAGACAGACACTGTTAGGAAATCATGTGTTACTGTCCTCTGCTACAGAAATAAGACAGTTGGCCCTCCCTGGTGGCGCAGCCGGTTACAGCACAGCACTGAGAAGCTAAAGCCACTGCAGCATGAGTTCGATCCCCACCTGCCCCAGAGGTGATCTACATGGCGCGGCAGACCTCTCCTGATCCACCTGCTGCTCCCCACAGCAGTGTACTTCATCAGTCTGCCTGTTCTGCTCCCCACTCTGTCTCTGGTGAATCCTCTCACCCCCCTGCACCTCAGGCCTGTATGTATGCATAAATAAATAAATCTTAAAAAAAAAGAGAAATAAGACAGTTAAGTAACTTCTATTCCTTTCTGAAAAAGCTAATATTTTAATTAGCTTTTTAATTCTTAGACAGTATTGTAAACAGAACAGAGCCTTTTGGCTAATATTATATGGTTAGAACTTCTAGAATTCTAATTCTTGATTTCAGATTTTCCCTATACCAAGTATTGAAATCATTCACTTTGATCATGCAGGCAATCTAGGAATTTTATCTAGTAATGACAAAAAATAGACATCTATCAATTTTATGGAGAGGGTCATTTCAAAGCTTTAATTCTGTTAGTTCTTTTCCATTAGGTTTTAATTTGCAAAGTTTTATAAACAAAATTGACCAAACTTACAAATTGACAAACTTACTTAAATAGCACATCTCTTCTCTTGCCTCCCCCCTCTCCCTTTTCTCCCCTTCTTTCTCCCTTTCTTGTTTTCTGAGCAATTTAAGGTTCATAGCACACTGAGAAGAAGGTATCCAGAGATGTCTGCCTTCACACACATACAACCTTCCCCGCCTGAGAGGTGTTATTTGCTACAGATGAGAAAAGGCCTCATCACCATAACCCACAGCTTACAAACGGCTCTCTTGTGGTGGCAGCTCGCTAAGGTTCTGCACAGATGTGTGATGACAGGTGTGCATGATTATGGTATCATCGGTCTTGGTGCCTTCCTATATTCTCTTCCCCCGCTCCCAACCTCTGAGACTTTCTTATTGAAGTAACATCTCATTATAGTTCCTAAGTTTCAGGTCTCCACTGCTGAACTTCAAGAGGTGAACACACTTCAGTTCACTGCTAAAATGTCAATTCTGTACTTCACTGGGCCACTGGCATGCTTTTCTGATTCATCCATCTCTTTCCTGGTTTCCTTTTGGTGACCACTAATTGGCCTCCTCATTCACACGTTTATTTATTTCGTTCATCCATTTGTTTTCTCTATATGCCATAGATGAGTGAAATCACTCAAAATTTTTCTTTTCCTCTCTGATCGATGTAAGCAAGTATATAACTCCATTTGGGTCCGTGCATGCTACTACAAATAGCAGGATTTCAGATTTAGGTAGCTGGACAGTATTCCATTACATATACAAACCACCTCTTTGTCCAGTGAGTAATCAATAGACACTTCAGTTCTTTCTCACCCTTGGGTACTGTACATAATGCAACAATAAATGGGATGCATTTTTCTCTTCAGATTAGTGTTTTGTTTTGTTTTTTTTTTTTGGTAAATACCCAAAAGTGGGATAACAGGATTGTATGGAATTTTATTTTTAATTTTTTGAGGACTTTCTACACTGCTTTCCATGATGTTTCGTATTGAGACCTATGATCATTTCCAGTTACTTTTTGTGTATGTTGTGAGATAGGGGTTAATGCCAGTCTTTCGTATAAGAACATTCTACTGTCCCAGCACCATTTGTTGAAATGATTATTGTGCCTTCACTGAAGGGTTGTGGCACAATAATAAAATATTATAGGCATGGAGGCTTATATCTGGACTCTCCAATCTATTCCATTGATCTGTATGTCTACACTTAAACCAATACCACATGTCTTGGTTAGTGTGGTATTGTGGAAAGTTTGGAATCAAGAAGTAAAAATCCTTCCTTCAAAGAGTGTCTTGGTTTTTTGAGATCCCTTATGAGTTACATGTGAATGTGAGTGTCAGTTTTTCTATTTCTACAAAGAAGACATCTGGGGCTTTGATAGCTTTTGTGATGATGAATCTACAAATCAGTTTATGAATTAGTGCCATCTTAACACTACTAAGTCTTCCAATGAATGAAAATGGGTTTTCCCCATTTATTCTGAAGATTTCTTTAAATTCTTTAATAATGTTTTGTTGCTTTTAGCTAATTTTTTGACTTTTTTGTTAAATGCATACCTATGCATTTTATTCATTTTGTTATATGTAAGAGCAGTCGTTTTCTTAATTTTATTTTCCTGTTATTCATTGATAGTGTGTAGAAAGACAATTATTTTTGCATGCTTATCTTGACTCTTGTAACCTTGCCAAATTTACTAGCTTTAATAGTTTTTTTTAGGGAATATGTAAGTTTTTTTTTAAAAAAAGATTTTATTTATTTATGGTTACAGAACTGGGGTACAGGCCAGAGATGCAGGGATGGTGAGAAGATTCACCACACATAGAGCGGAGAGCAAAACAGGCAGATAGACTAAGTCCATTGCTGAGGGAAGTGGTGGGCGAGTCAGGAGAGGTCTGCCCACCATGTGGTCACTTCCGGGCAGGCAGGAATCAAACTCATGCTGTCTTTAGCTTCTTAGTGCTGTGCTTTAACCTGCTGCGCCACTAGGGAGGGCCCAGGAATATGTAAGTATTTTATAAATATAAATGGTCATAAAATCTGAAAGTTAAGATATTTATTTCTTTTTCAATTTGTGACTTTTCCTTTTCTTGCCTAAGTGTCCTGCTAGACCCTCTAGGGCAATCTTGACTGGAAAGCAGGCTCTAGAGCAGGGTATAAAATATGATATTAACATTAAGTCTGATGTTAATTAGGGTTTTCTTAGATGAGCTTTATTAGATTGAGGAAGTTCTCATTATAGCTCCTAGTTTACTGAGTGTCTTTATGTGTTGGATGTTGTCAACTGCCTTTTATATGGATTTTGCTTTTTTATTCTGCTTATATTTCCCAGGTGATTCACACTTGATTATAGTGCATGGTTCTTGTTCTAAATTTCAGGGTGTAGTTTGCTACCCCTTTGCTGAGAAGCTTTGTGCTTCTTTAGCAGAGTTATTGGCCCATGTTTTCTTGTGAATCTTTATCTTATTTTGAAATCAAAGTCGTACAGTCCTCTTAGAATGAGTTGGGACCTATCACCTCCTCTTCTACTTTTTGGAAATGTTTGTGAAAAGTTAGTTATATTTTTTTCTTTGGCTGTTTGGTAGAATTTACCTGTGAAGTCATCTGGTTCTGTGTTTATTTTGTGGAAAAATTTTAATTGTCAGTGGGGTGTTTTTATTTATTACAGATCTGTGAGTGAGTTTTAATAGCCTGTGTCTTTCTAGGAATTTGCTCATTTTGTGTACAATATCTAATTTATTAGTCTGCTGCTGCTTACTGTGTTCCCATAGCTTTCCTTTTATTTCTCGAAGCTGGTACCAATGTCCCCTTTCTTTCTTGATTTCAGTAATTTCTCTTGCCTGTGACTTCCCTCCACCTTTTTTTTCTTGCTTATTCTAACTAAGCTTGTTAATTTTGTCGATCATTCAAAGAACCAGCTTTTGGTTCCACTGGTTTTTTCCTTTTCTTGCCTAAGTGTCCTGCTAGACCCTCTAGGGCAATCTTGACTGGAAAGCAGGCTCTAGAGCAGGGTATAAAATATGATATTAACATTAAGTCTGACGTTAACTAGGGTTTTCTTAGATGAGCTTTATTAGATTGAGGAAGTTCTCATTATAGCTCCTAGTTTACTGAGTGTCTTTATTTCATTTATCTCTGTTGTAAGTTTCCTTCTGAGTACAATTTTGTTGTTGTTTCACATAACTGTTGGTATGTTTAGTTTTCATTTTCTTTCATCTCAAAATATTTTTACTTTGCTTATTGATTTCTTATTTGACATATTGGTGTTTCATGAAAGTTTTATTTAATCCACTTATTCATGAAATCTGGAAACTTCCTTCTGTTTATGATTTCTAATTTAGTTCCATTGTGGTTTGAAAACATACTTTGTATTATTTCATTCATTTTAAATTTATTGAGACTTGTTCTCTGGGCCAGAATATGATTTATCTTGGAGACTGTTTCTTGCACACTACAGAGTAACATCTGTTGTGTATTCTGTGGATGTCTGTAGTTTTAGTTGTTCATAGTCTTCTATTTTATTGTTTGTTTTCTGTCTAGTTTTTGCATTTATTACAAGAGTATGGTATTGAGGTATCCAACTTTTATTTTTAAATTGCTAATTCTCTCTTCAATTCTCTTCGAATCTCTAGACTTTCTTCCCCTTTTTGAGACTTTGTGTTGAGTTATGCACAGGTAGAGATTATTCTGGAGCTGTACTATTGATGAGGGCCATGTAAGTGTGGAAGAGTCTTAGAAACATTGATACCAAATATATAGCTAAGGTTTGAATCCTGTTATTTCTTTCTAGAACTGAGGATGTTGTTAAAACATTGTATTACCTGCTTTGAATATTGGTCTAGAAATGCAATGTCATTGTGACATTTGAGTGCCAACTATGTGATTGTCAATGCCTGACTGCTAAGTCCAGCATCCAACCTCCTCCTCCTCCTCCCCTTCTGCCTCCTCCCAGACTACCTCTGGAAAGCAGGCAGCAATAGAGGGCAGCGATAGGAATGTTGGCATGTTCTTCTGTAATGCTAACCTTTGCATCACTATTAATCCTTGTTTTCCTTTGCATCACTATTAATCCTTGTTTTCTCTTTTTAGAAACAAGAGATTGAGTTTAAACTAGACAAAGCCTTTTCTGGGTTACAGGACAGAACTGCTTTTCCTTCTTCATAAATCCAAAGGATTTAACAGAGTTTCCCCCTTCTGAACCCTCCCACCCCAATCCTACCATCACGCCCTCCCAACATTAGGGAAAAGAAGGAAGTTTTCCCTGTGGGTTTCTTTTGTGATGACATGATGGGGCCAGTTGATCGATGGGGAAAACCCCACTGAGAACACGCCTCCTGTGTACATTCCCAACATTTGCTTTAAGTAGAGCCATCTCAGACCCAGGCTGCCAGCAGAACCTAACAGCATCCCAGCGCACAGGTACCCAGCTCTGAGCAGCTCTTCTCCTTGAGCTGAGAATGCTGTGCCGCAGCAAGAGTTTGTGCTTGGCTGCTGTGTTGACAGTGATGCTACTCCACCTTTGCAGTGAGGCTCAAGGTAAGTGTCACTCTCTCCCCGCACAGCAGGAAGAACTGGTTTCATGTTCCTTGAAGCTCTGCATTCATTTGGGGGTCCCTGGGGGGGGCTCTGTTAGGAAGTGGATAAAAGGAAATGATAGCTGTTCTCAACTTGTTGGTAAGTAGAAGAGAGATAAGTTACTGCTGCTGCTCAGGGTTTCTTCTCTGCTATCAATTACAGCAGATTTGGGGGATAAATGAGCTTCAGAGGTCCTGAACCCCAGGACAAAAGCAAAGAGCTCTTTCTAGGAGCTCCATAAATGGAGCATGATTGCTAGTGAAGGCTAAATGCAGGTAATACTTCTCCACCCAGTGCCCTAACCTTCAACTGAATAGCTTTAGCAAAGTTCAAAACTCACCATGAGGGGTGGATTATGGCACATGACGATGCTTGTAAGGCCTTGGGAAATCACCTGGTAGCTTTGAGATAACGCTTATCCCTTATAGCAAGTTGTAATTTAACTTGAAGGAGTGTGCAAGTATTGCTTTATTGCTTTTAAATTATGCAAGAGTACTTAATTTTAGCAAAAGGTGCATTCCTGCTAAATGAACATATTGAACCTTTATGAACAAGATAAAAACTCTCATTGACAAATAATTTCAATGTATTTTAGTGATAGCTCTTATAGGAAGGTGTTTTTTTCTTGTAACTTCTTGGTCCTTCCTGTCTTCTCGGTACTCAGCAATAGCTTACTATATGCCAATTTATCCATTTTCTGACTTGAAAGTTTATTTATACAAGACAGCTTCAAGAAGTAGGCACTCATCTGAGTGATTGTCACAAACAGAAATAGCATTTTAGAAAGAAAACTGGAAACTATGCTCAGTTGGCTTTCAAAGACATCAGAGCTATTCCTCTGAACAGCTTATTTGCCATATAAATTAGCATCACTAGAGTTTTCCCAACTTCAAGTAGTTGCATAATATCCACTATGGGAGAGGCTCATTCATTTATGTGCATGCACACTTTTCATTTCTTTTCAGCAGCAAGCATGTATGATTGCTGCCTCCGATACACAGGACGGAAACTTCATGTTAGAAATATCCAAGGTTACGACTTGCAATGGGCAAGTGGAGGTTGTGATATTGATGCCATCATGTAAGTTATTAATTCATTTCAATTAATTTATGCTAGGATTGCATGGACGTTTCAGGTTACATATATGTTTTAATGTGTATATCATAAGTATCTGTATATCATGGAATTACCAGCAGCAAAATACGTAACAATTGTGGGGCTTTGTCTTCCTGCCACTGGAAATCCATTTGTTAAATTGCAGAGAAAGTCAGGGGATATCACTTTCATTTTTTGCAACAAGCTTTATAAGAAACTAGTTTATATTTTATAGCACTTCATTTCTTTAGATAAAATGTTTAGTGTGTGTAGCGATCAACTGGAAAGTGAAATTTCCATTGCATTCAAGAAAAGCCACTTTATAGTGTTTGAAATCACAAATCAAGTTTTATTTTTCAGCTTTCGTACAAAATCTCAAAAACTAGTGTGTGCAGATCCAAAGAAACAATGGGTGATAAAGGCTGTGACCACCCTCAGGTATGGATGTTTGCAAACAAGTAGCCTCTCTCCAAATGGTTGGGCCAAGGGCTGCATGCATAGTGGTGTAGCATAGATTTCTGTAGCATACGCGCTGTGAAATCCTTAAAAGGGAAATTTGGCTGGGCTCATGAGAGCCAGATTACAGGTCATTTTATTATTACTCTGGCCTCTGACACTTCCCCCGGAATGCAGTGGTTTCCTGTATGCACATGATAGGTACTGACGGCTTGATTCTTGTTGTAAAGATGCCTCTTTATGTAATTTCACAGACCACGTGACATTTGGTTAGTTGTGAAACACTGAAAATAAGCAGTTAACAGGAGATCAATGAATCTGGCTTACAATTTTTTTAAAAAAGATTTTATTTATTTATGCACACAGAACTAGGGTACAGGCCAGAGGTGCAGGGGTGGTGAGAAGATTCACCAGAGACAGAGCGGGGAGCAGAACAGGCAGATCGATGAAGTTCACTGCTGAGGGGAGCAGCGGGCAGGTCAGGAGAGGTCTGCCGCGCCATGTGGGTCACCTCCGGGCCCGGGATCAAACTAGCACTGAAGCGGCTGCGGCCAGCTTGCAGTGCTGCGCTCCAACCAGCTGCGCCACCAGGGAGGGCCCTGGCTTACATTTTAGTGAGAATAACAGAAGCCACGTCAGGTCAGGGCACCCAGTGCCCGTTTACCATTAGCTGGCTGGGTTCACTGGCCTGGGCCCTCCTCTTGGGACCTGACTTGCTCAACTGGCCTCAGAGCCACTGGGCAGCCTGAGAGGAGGTCCGGGAGGAGAGGTCGTCTACACCAAAGCCGTTTCTGCCAGCCAGACACTCCGTCTGTGCTTACTCTTCTTTTTTCCTTACAGCAAGAGAATAAAGAAGACGTAAAAAGTGATGGTCTGTGGAACGGAACTGGACACAGCCCCAGGATGAAAAGAATGCAGCTGAAGTCAAGGGCTTGCCATCTCTGGGGGTTTAGCACTTTCCTGGTTTGCGCTGGATTGGACCTGTCCAATTAATGAAGTTGATTCATATTGCATCATAATTTGCTTTGTTAAGCACCATTAGCGTCAAGCTCTGGTTAAGTTATTTATGTATGTGGGTTTTTTTTTTTTTTTTTTTTTGCTATTTAATACGTATTTCTCATAAGCTATTTGGGTTAGTGTAGGACATAAAACTATGTTTGGAAGGAGATTACGTGGACTTTCTTATAAGCAGCAAGTTATTTTTTAAAATAGTATTTAACATTCCTCTGCATATCAAGCTTCTTAAATTGTTGTAATTATTTTGTAAAAAGAAAATGATGATAAGGATATTGAAAATAAAGGAAAAAAGGCAAAATGTTTGTTGATTGATTTATATACCAATTTTTAAGGGGAGTACTAAAATAAGAGATAGTAAAATATGTAAATTTTCTTAAAAATATCTATTTCCCCTTGTGTTGGTGGTTTCCTTTACCTCTACCCCATGGACCTGAATTTTATTCTTTATCAAGGATAATGGAAAATCTTTTTTTCCATTATAAGTTTTTCCATTCAAAGTAACTCAACCCCAAACTTAGAAAGATCCTATGTCTAAGATTCATAGTTCAGTGTTTATTGACATAAAACTTTCTAAAATAAAAAAGTGCACCCATGTCTTCTGTGGTTACAGGAATACAGCCACCATTTAGAACACAACACTGAGAAATCCCCCTCACGCTGTCACTGGCCAGGGACATAGAAACAGGCATCAAAACACAGAGACGTTTCTCACTGTCAGACATTTCTCCTGAGACCTATCGAGGGTTCTTAGAAATTGACCATCTCCGTAATCAGAGACTTCAAGTGATGGAAGGGTGGTGATCCGCGTGGAAACTGTCACAGTCATAGGAGCCAAGGGGCAGGGGGCACCCAGCTCCCAGCAGTCTGTTCGGATGCTCAAGGTCACGGGGGACCCCTGGAGGCAGGCACATGAGGGTATGATTCAAAATCCTGACCCACAAGTCCTTGGAGCAGGGTGATGACTCGTTTGGGGCACAGCCAAGAGCTGTCAGCACTCACTGGGCCTTGAAGGCATCTCTGTGTCCAGGAAAAATCATACTGAGTCACCAGGGAAAGTATGTTCTGTATTCTGTCTGTGCGTTCTTCAAACACGGGTTTAGCAAGCATCCTGTGCCAGGCGTGGAGCCAGGTGAAGCTCAAATACCAAGAGATAAAGTGATGAATTGGTCCTTGCTCCCAGGAACTTGGGGCTGAGTAGTCAGGTGAGAGCGAGGAGACCACAAGTAGATTAGTTACTGCATTATACGGCGGTAAGCGCCCGGATAAGGATCACCCTGGGGTGCTGTTGGGGGTCACTGGTGAGGATTTCCAGAAGGAAAAGATACTCAGGTGACCCATATGAAGTAGCCAGTCTTCCATGCTCTCCAACTATGAAAACAGCAAGTGTGCGTAGTTTAACTTAATACTTGAACGGAAGGAAGCAGGGCAGGTGGGCAAGTAGGTGCCCCCCAGCTGGAACAGCAGCAGAAGGGGTGGCTGAGAGTGTCTGGAGAAACACGTCAGCTGCCAGGCTGTCTGAAGGCGGGGTACTGCAGACCTCAGTGGGCAGGAGACCAAGGCGCTAAGCCAGCTGGAATGCAAGGGTAGTCTCACTAAAGTCCTCCCACCCGACCGTCAATTTTGTCAGGGATGATGCAACACTAGGGAAGAAAAGATATGCCAGGGGTGGGGTGGAGTGATTGCAGGTTGAGTGAAACGTTTATCTCAACTGACTATAGTGGTTTGAACTTGAACTTGGGCACAGGAAGGGGCACTGAAAACGTGACAGAAGGAGGTGACACCGATGGCTGCAGAGGGAGCAGCCTGAGCTGTGATGGAAGCTGAGAAATGGGAAGCTCAGCTAACGTGTGGCAAGGAGAAACGTGGAAAAGAGGTGGGTTTGGGGTTCCTGAGAAGCGTCTGGACAGCCCTCGCCCTCCCTCAGCCGCCCTCTCCTGCTCAGCAGGGTGGAAGAGGACCGTGGTCAGGGACTACATGCCTGGCTGCTGGCTGTGGCCTCGACAGTGGGCTTCACAGAGTCGGACAAGTAGCACATAACTAGCCTTCTGGAGATGTTTGGCGCTTTGGGGTCAGGTGTAACAACAGCTGAGCGTCTGGTGACTGAAACACCCAGATCAGAATCACCTAAATGCCCATCACTCAGCTTCTCTACTCTAAGGCCCATCTTCTTCTCTGAGAGGGGTGGAAACACCGTGGAGCGGAATTGCCTGACAACATGAACTCAGTGAATGCCCCACTCACCTGAGTGACCTGGCAGAAGCTTAGGTACACCCCAGGCAGAAGCCGGCTGCATGGCTGAGCAATAAAGAGCGCTTGCTGTGGGCCCCCCACTCCACAGCCCCCCACCCCGATAGTGGGAGAGGCAGGCTCTCCTGTGTGACTACGCTCCCATTGGCCTACGGGTGGCATCTGGTTGAACACAGGTTCTAGACAGCAAGGTCAGATGGGGGCCCCAGTCTCCTTAGAGGAAGTCTCTACGTTTCAGGTGACCGCCGAAGACTTGCCTTTCTCTGTCCCCCGCGATTCTCTTGACTGGGCATGTGGGCCGTGGTCTCCGTTGGCCTGGATGTTGTCCCCTTCTGCAGGGATTCCATTTCCTCGCTTGGCTTCTGCCCTCAGGCCCCCTGCCTGGCACGACGGCCGCGTCTTCCTGCCGCCACCACCCTGGGCCTGACCAGGCCTGCACACGCTCCCTGCCCCTCTGGAAACCTCACTCACCGTCTCTAGGAGCAAAACCTGCTGCCATGAGTCAGCCTGGGCAGAAACGACACTTGGTACAAAGGGGTGTTTCACTTTTTACAACTAAGGCAGTAAAACTGTCTCCTCCAAACAATATTGTCTCACCCCCAAAATAAAGAAAAAACGTCCATAAGCAAGAGTCCTAAATTTCACATTTTACCCTACAATTGAGGACGAGGAAGTGGGTGGCACAAAACATAAGCGCGCTGGCTGTCACAGACGCGCTATGAAGTGGAGGGAACGTTCTAGGGTTTCTGCCTGCAGCTGCAGAGAGCACCAGGTGCGGAGGGTGAGACCGTGGGAGACGGCTGCCCAGGTGTGGAACGACTCGGGCTCAGGTGTATGTGTGAGCATGCGCAGACCAGGCTGGCGCTAGCGAGGAAGAGGCAGCTGTCACATTAGGGAGGTGGCGCCGGTCCGAGTCAGGGAGAACCAGCGAGGCTTTGGGGCGGGGAACTGGCTCCGACCGGGCCTGGGGGTCTCGAGTCACTCTCGCGGCTCGATCCCATTTCCTTTCTTTTTATAAGCTCACATATCGTCTACTTTCTTGATTCTCCCCTTTTCCTACAATCTATCAAGAGACTTTGACTCCTTCCCAAGCCAGTCAAAACCCCACGCTGGGTCATCAAAGCAATTTTATGTCACTCTCCTTGACCCTTTGCTTCCTCGTGCCAAGCCCAAGCCACCCAACTCTCCTTGTGGTTGAGTGCAGGCCTTCATCTTCTTAGTCTGCAGATGGTGAAGGGCTGGTGGGAGAGTTACACATCCCCTGGGTGATGCTGTTGCCAATTCGTGGTCTTCAAATTTTGCTATGGTTGACAAAGCTAAAATTGCCCTGGATAGAGATGCCTCGGTTGAAGGCGATGGTAATAGGATGTTCTCTCTCTGGACTCAATACTGATTTAGGGTGGGGAGATTTTAGAAGCAGGGGTGTGTACCCTAGTCCAGTGTGTTTGTTAGTTGTTTCTCCCAAAGGGAAAGTCAGCTTTCTTCAAGACCGGGAGTAGTGTGGTATCGTGGAACAGGCACCCTAGAAATGAGACACCCAACCTTCCATAGGGCCTGGGAGAAAGGGAAGATCTATGACATGATCACATTTCAAAGGGTGGGCTCCCTTTTCCTGCAGAGGGACCCCGCTGGGTGTCTTTTCAATGATAATTTTTCTGCCGTAGATGCTGTCAGGAAAGGGAGGTCAGGGCCTAGACAGAGGAAGATGTCCATCGCTAGTTTGGGCAAATGGCGCGAAGGCGGGAAGGCTACGGCCATCTTAGGTCAAGGCCACGTATTCCTCTTCCGGTGAACTCCGCATGTTTTCCTTAGTGTGGGCTTGGCCGGGTCTTGCTGTGGACCTCCCCTAGGGTGCCCGTGCACAGCTTCCTATGAAATGGTTCTTTCACAGAGTCTTACTTTTTGCCTCACTAGAAATGTCAGGGTTGTCCGATGAGGATACAGCACTCCCCAGCACCAGCCTGCAATTTTTCTGAGAACTTCACTCCAAAAGTTAGCCTTCCTCAGTCTGTTGCTTCTGTATCTTCCTCTCCCCCAGCTTTTTTTTCTTTTTCTTTTTTTTTTGTTAAAAAATAAAATAAGTACCCTTTCTCCACATCTCACCTTGAACTTATTATCTTTTGGTCCATCTGTCATATTTTCCAGTCACCCAAGTCCAAAATCCCAAAGGCTACCTGCTCTTCCCTCGCCCTCAGCCCTTCACTGTTTCCTTCACTGCTAAGCGGCCCTTATTTCTGTTGACTTAGCAATACTCGCTGCTTCGTTCTTCCTTTCCAACCTCCCTGACCTTACCTTATTTCTGTAACCCTCATCTTCTAAGAGGTGTCCCAGCCTCTAATCTTCTGCCATTTGAATGTTCCTCAGCAACTGATTTTACAAGTCTGGATTATAAATTGCCCCTGAGTCTAATTCCCATCAAGTCCCCAGTACAAGGCCCTGCATGACCAACTTCTATCTTGCCTCTTGGAGTAAATCCTACTTCGATCACTCCCTCCCCACGTGGACTTCCTTTCCACAGCCAGGCAAGGATTGCTGCTTTCTATTCATCCATCTCTTTCCTCAGAAAGAGATCTCTTTCCCCCAGAATGCTACCCTGACCCCATCTGGATCAAGACCCAGCTCATGTGCTTCCTCCTTCTGTATCAGTCCCAGATGAGTCCAAACAAAGCGCCCCTCTCACTCCCCCGAGCCCCCACGGTGCGTCCCCCCTTGGGGGGACTGTGTGCCAAGTTGCCAAGCGCAGTCCCTACCACACGCTTCACACCCAGCATCGCCGGGGTCACCTTCAGGCGAAGGCCTCTCCCGCTGTGCACTCCCCAGGGTGCACGGCAAGGAACTCACACCCTCAAGGTGCTGGTAGGCTTGAATCTGCAGGGACAACTGTGCATGGCTGTGGCAACTCCTCGATAGTTCCTAGGAAAACCAGTAATTAGACAACTAAAGCCCGTATATCTCAGTCCATTTCAACACTTCCCCCCAGATTATCAAAAGCCTTAAACACGCACATACATATTCCACAGTACCCCTCTTTCCTGGGAATTCACCCTAAGGACATGAGGCAATTATCAGTATGTGTGGTAAAGATGTTCACAGCAGCTTTATGAAGTGAACCACGCAAACATCGCTCTGGGGTGACTTTAGTCACCAACCTACACATACTCAGTGTGTCCGTGCATGGCTCTCATCGGGTGCCGCCTGGGGTTGTCAAAGTCACCAGAACATTTCTCTACTGATTGCTGCCATTATCCTGCCCGGACCTGCAATCACCCTCCCAGCCACCCTCGGAACCCCCAGGGTTCCCCACAGCTCAGAAACCAGAAGGGTCCTGCATCACACAGCGGGGCCCTGGTGACGATACCCCACGGCCTCCACGTCCCTCCTCATTCCCCACACTGCCGCCTCCTTCTCACCTTCTCCACTGCTGCTCTGACAGCCTCTCCGCAGAGAGCGTTTCCAGCCACCAGACATGACGCTGGTTTCCCAGCTACGCATTTCATGATACCTTGGAAATATCTCGATGTTGGCAAATGGTGGGTGCGTCTGCTTTCACTTTTGTGGAATGGAAGCAACGCTGGTCTCCCCTGTGGGCTGTCAGTTGAGTTTGTACTTGGAACTGCTCTTGACACTCAGTAGGCACCCAAAGGGGTCATTTCTGACACTTGCACTGACTGTGATTGTTTACCTACTTATGTGCTGATGGGCCGGTCTCCTGCCCACCTCTTGCTATGTAACCTGGGTCTGTAAGGACACACTTCTCATCCTACTTGCTCTTTACTGTGTCCCAGTTCTTAAAACATCAGACTCTGTGCATCAGGGCAGAGATAAGTGAGATTATTTCTATAAAATACACATTAGACATGTGCTCAGAATATATGCACATGTACAGAGAAAATCTACGAGGAGAAATGCCTGGTATTTATAGTGTGACCTTAACTATTTAGAAACATGTGTAAATATTTGCAGAGGGAAAAAAATAAAAAGGGAAATACCAATTTGATTATTTTTCTTGCGCTAGGTTTTGGGAAGGGAAATTTTTTCTTTTAAACATTGTTCTCTTTTTGCAAAATTCCCTACCAGGTATGAAAAGGAATTTCAGAATCCGTGGCAGTCTTTCAAAAACAATACAAAGGTTTTGGTGGAGTCTCTGGGTTTCTTAAACACAAAAGTTTAACCTGGTTTTCTCTCTTGCTTGTTTGGGCTTGACAAGCTCTGGAGTGGGGGCCAAGAATCTCTACTACAAGTGACCACTGATTCTCGTGCTTGGCTAAGTGAATTTGGTTCCTGGAGTGTAGGAACGAGGGAGCAGGTTTGCTAATCTCTCTAGGGGCCTGGGTCATCCTGCAGGAGCTCTCTATTCACAGGGGTGCCAGGTGGGGGCTCCTTTAAGAAAAAAGTAAGGTTGGTTAAGGCAAGGAACTTTTTTTTTCCATCTTCCAGAACTGGCCTTCCTCATCTAAAGGACATGAACAAACTTTCTCTCCTTGTGCAGTAGAATCAGGTCACGTATGGTACCACGTTGGGAGCCATATCACCATGGAACAAGGATCGGACAAAACTCCAGGAGTATTTTCGCCAAAAGGTGAGACTGGGAATCAAGTTAAGTCAACCTGTCCCAAAGTCAGACCCTAAGAGCTTCGAATGCAATGAGGTCTGAAAGGCACAGGCATGGGGAACTCAAACACCAGGGCAACGAGGACCTGTACAGCCCCTGACCCAGGCTCCATGGAGGCCGGTGCCTGCTGGGTCCTCAGGAAACACCTACCATGTTAGTGAAGGGTCGCAAGTTCTCCTGATCAGCAACACCACAGTGAACACATGATCTTATGAATGTGCTTTAAACAATCAAATTAAGCCCTGTGGTTTCCTGTCTGAGTGAGTCACTGATCCTTATCAGAAATCATCCCTCTAGGATGCAGGGGCCAGTTCCAACATGGACTCTCAAGTCTGGATACCTTGTTTATCAGATTCAGAGTCTCCATGGAGTTAATAACCTTACTTCTGAATAGACCCAGGTGGGTCTCACGTTTATTTACTGAGTAGACACTCTGCCCTACAAATGAGACCAGACTATTCCTCTGATAGTTAACTAATATGTAGCCATTCAGTCTTTTCAGTGTGGAAGATACCCCCAAAGAAGGAGTTATTAAAAGGAGTTTGGACAATTGTGTTCAATCACTATCCTTAGAAGAAAGCCACACCCCTGCCCGCCACTGTCAGCTGTGTCCAGACTGGATGGGCTTCCTTCTCAAATAGGTGATGTCAGGAGAAACAACTCTTCTCCTTTTTCTGTTCTCTTAATTCTATGTACATTTCCATAACCAGTGTCTCTTTCAGAATCACAGGTTGTTCTGTTTTCTTGTTTCACTTAAGCTGACTGTTAGAACTGGATTCACAAAAGATTATTAATGAGCATCTTGAAGTGAGATCTCAGTGAAAATTAAAGAATAATCAAGTAAAGAAGTGAACATATCTTGGCATTTATTTGTAAAGAGCTCTAAATGCCACAACAAATACACTGTTCTTTGCTCAGAGTAAAGGGTCAAAGTTAAGGCTTCCCAAGTCACTTTTTCTCCAGTATTTTTATTTTTAAGTTGTATCTTTCACTCCTGGATTTTTTTTTTTTAGATTTTTTTTTTTATTTATTTGTACATACAGAACTGGGGTACAAATGTATCTTTCACTCCTGGATTTTTTTTTTTTTTAGATTTTTTTTTTTATTTATTTGTACATACAGAACTGGGGTACAGGCCAGAGGCTCAGGGGCGGTGAGAGGATTCACCAGAGACAGTGGGGAGCAGAACAGGCAGATGGACGAAGTACACTGCTGAGGGGAGCAGCGGGCAGGTCAGGAGAGGTCTGCCGCGCCATGTGGTCACCTCCGGGGTGGGCAGGCAGGGATCGAACTCATGTGGAAGCGGCTTCAGCTTCTCAGTGTGGTGCTTTAACCCGCTGCGCCACCAGGGAGGGCCAGTCCTGGATTTTTTTTAAACATTATTCTTCATTTTGTACATTTTTTCATCTCAATTGTACTGGTATTTTTGTAATACTTTTTGTTTTTGGTTGAAGTAACATTAAATGATGACATAAGTTTCTGTTTTGCATTATTATTGATCAGGCATGTACTACATTAAATCATGCATGTACTATATTAAATTGTGCATACACTATATTAAATCTACCCTTCATCTGGGTTCTGTGTTAACATAATTATCTTTAAGATTCCTTTTAACGTATATCTCATAAGTCCATATTTCTAGGATATATTACTTAGGGAACCTGTTTTGGTACATTAATAGTACCTGGAACTTGAGCTAAATTGAAATTTTTTTCTAAAGATTTATTTATTTATTCGTACCAAACTGGGGTACAGGCCAGATGTTCAGGGGCAGTGAAAGGATTCACCAGAGACAGAGCTGGACAGAACCAGGCAGATCTATGAAGGAGAGCAGCAGGTGGGTCACGAGAGGTCAGCCATGCCATGTGGGTCACCTCCGGGGCTGGTGGGGATTGAACTCGTGCTAAAGTGGCTTTAGCTTCTTAGTACTATGCTTTAACCCGCTGTGCCACCAGGAAGGGCCTAAAGTGAAATATTTTTAAAGAGCTAGTAATATAACACATACAACTATAAATTTAGTATATATTCTGAGAAGTATCATATAGGCTTTTAACTCACAGTTTAACTTGGGCAATTACTTTATTGTATAATATTGAAAGAAGCTATTTCATTCTTTCTCTGAAGGTGGCTTTTCTTAATAGAGAGTTCCTGCTAGTTTGATAAATTATTGCAGAAATAATGTAGTCTGGAGGAGAGGAAGATTGGGAAATATTAAAATGTCAGCATTGAGATTCATGCACCGGTTGGCAAATGGGTCTCCTGGTATCTATGAACCACAAAATCTTGCCGACCAGTCGTGTTGTTCTGTGCCAGGAGAGTTGAATCATAACCACTTGGGAAGGTTTAAGAAATATATCCAAGGCTCCACCTAGTCAGAGTCCATCCTGTTGGGCTGGAATCAGGCAAGCACGGTGGGTTGGTGTTCCAAATCTTGGAGTCCTGCCAAGTGAAAATTTATGTTATTTCAAAATATCTTATGTTTTAACATTCTTCTCAGATTCACAAAATATTTACTGGATTTCAGAGTGTACAAGGAAAACCAGTGTATGTATTTTAATCAGGAAATGTCATATAGGAAATTGCTTTTCAAAAATGCTTGGGAGGGCTGATGGAGTGGGCTTCCAAGGAATAATTCTAGAACCAGAAAGAACTGGCCTACCTGATTCAAGTCACCAATCTCTGGTGGTAGCCCTGGGGCCATCTACCCCAACAGGAAAATGCAAGCCCACAGCTGCCATCCAGGGATTAGCAGCCTCGTGCGGAACCCTCTCAGCTCGTCAGTTTTACAGGTGCTGCTTCTCATAAAGTGAGTGCTCGTTTGTCCCACAAGTGTTAATTTGGCCCCTTGGCTAAAATGGAGACATAGATCCCCACTGTAAGGGAGGTATTTCCCTTTGAAAAGTATTTAGCAATGTGTGGGAAAGACCCTTAGCATCATGCTGCTCTCATGCCATTATCCCTGGTATCACTTACCTAGCAGTTTTATATCCATTGGTGATCTGGGTGTGATTTCACTATTCCTCTGGTGGAAGTAAATCTTTGATTATTCCTTCAATATTATTAGCTGGAATTCTTCATAAAGGAGAACTTTCCTTCATTGCCTGGCATTGAAAATGACCACTTTTCAAAGTAAGGAAGTAGGACCTTTAGTTATGAGTATGCTAGCCACTGCCAGTGAGGGTAAATGTTTCTTTCCCGTCTTTCATTGAGTAGCGGTAGTATCGATTTTCATTTGCTCTGTGTTTTATGATCCTGTACTCTTTGTGGGCTCCATATATTCCTAAAATTGACTCCTGTGCCATTAAATGCATGCCTACGCACCTTTGAGCATTTCCTGCTTCCTGCAATAAGATGTTCCTGTACATTCTCTGTTTCAGTCCTGGAATCAGTTATTTCTCTAAGAAGCCATGGTTGTGTTTGTGGTTGGGGATGACATATTGGGAGGTATGGATGGTAACTATGGGGAGCAAGTTTTAGCACCTTCCAGGGAAGACGAAATAGGAAATACATTTGTAAAAATGTTTTGAGGGCCCTGCCTGGTGGTGCAGCGGGTTAAAGCACAGCTCTAAGAAGCTAAAGCCACGTTAGCATGAGTTCCATCCTTGCCCCAAAGGTGATCCACATGGTGTGGCAGACCTCTCCTGACCCGCCCGTTGTTCCCCTCTGCAGTGGACTTCGTCAGTCGGCCTGTTCTGCTCCCCACTCTGTCTCTGGGGAATCCTCTCGCTGCCCCTGCACCTCTGACCTGTACCCCAGTTCTGCATGCATAAATAAATCAATCTAAAAAAAAAAGTTTGAGGCCAAAGTGGAAAAGCCGCTGCCGAACTCAGGAAATGGGAGACCCAGGGGCCCCTGTGATGCTGTGTGGCCCCCTCCCCCTGCTCTGTGCGAAATTTTCCACCAACAAATAAATGTTTTCCATAATTTAATGTTAATTGAGCATATGAGTTAATGATCTGTCATCACAGAGTAATTTGCTCTCTGTCAACAGCATGCATGGGGCATATTTACATATTACAGAAAAAATAAAAGTCCAGGGTGGGTGTAGTCTATACACACTTGACTACAAGTTTGCCTAAAGTAGAGCATTGGGAATGGTTTTGACATGGAATCCATCTTTGGGAGTTTCTGAATTAACACAACCTGGGAACATCATCCTTGGCTCTGGGCATACCGAGATGGCTCCAGGCATACCGAAAATACCCATCCTGCCCACGAGATGGGCAAAGGTGGGTGAGGCTGTGGAGGAAAAGAAGCGTGGCCAGATTGCCTGTGGGAATGCACATGGGAACAACGTCTTTGGAAATGAGTTTGGTATTTTCTGCTGAGCTGCATACGAGCAGCCTCTATGAGTCAGCACTCTCAATGTGGCCATACTGACGCTGGGACTCTTGTCCAAGAATATTTCCACTGGCAGAGGTTATAGTAGTTCAAACTGGTCCCTCCACTTGAGAGTGCAAAAGTAAATGGTAGGATATTCTCTGCAGTGAAAATCTAGACAGAAGGGAGTATGGTCACGCTAGAACTGAGAGCAACAATAGTCTGGAGTTGGTGGGGGAAAAAAAGACAAATGGAAAGTATCTAGAAGATCTTTCTACAGATTGTCAAACACAAAAATAGGAGAACGGAACTTTATGATTAAGAATATGCCCCAATATGGTAAAGATCTAAAGAGGAGTGAAGACATGGCTACCAGAAGGCGAGTGTTTTATCAGGTGTTGGCACCCCAGAGAACTCACTTCCACAGCCGGAAGTTTTCTTTTTGGACTCAAGCCAAGTGCATGTAACCGCAACAGGAATTTATGAGGGGGAATCCATACAGCCATAAGCACGCGATGCAATTGGCTGCAAAGGTGAAGGAAAGAAATCTCCTGGCAGAGACTGGGAGACTTCCGTGTAGAGCCCCCACCTCAGGGGGAGCAGGGGGTGGTGTCCTTCTCAGGTATAGTCCCCAGAGTTTTTATGGAGCCTTGGAGAAGGCTTCAGGGCTATGGGCATGGAGCCCATAAACATGTCAGTTTGCCTCAACTTTGGTGCCTACATTCAGATCTCTTTTCAGAGGCCTATCATCAGGACCTGTTGGAGACCAGCTCCAACTTTTGAGGTGTCTGGAGGCAACACAGGCAGGACCCTAAGTAGGGAAGGCGTCGGCGTGCGGAGATTCCAAGAGGAGGAGAGGAGTGGGAGTGAGGAAGACACAGGAGTCGGAGTTGGGTGCAAGTCTTCCTGCTCATCTTTTTGCAGGTCTTTATTTATACTGTTCAGAAGATTTAGTTACAATAATGCATCAGGTAAGTTAATAAGAAATCGGCATAAAAGTTTTAAAGGAAGAGGAGAACAATGCATCCTCTTCCTGCTACTTTATGGCACACTAGACTGTACATCTTTGTGATAGCTTTCATGTATACGGATGTTTAGCTATGACTTTAAAGGATCAGCGTCTGGGAAAGGATGAGCTGTTAGCAAAGGATTTAGGAGTCCTGGGGAAGGAATAAATTGTGTTAGCAGAGTCCTCAGTGATAGTCTAAAGAGAAGCTAATGGCTAACTTAAGGTTAGCAGAGAGTAGCTAGTGTTTGTTTTAGGAAGAGGTTAAATAAACTAGCAGAGAGTAGTTAGTGATTGTTTTAGAAAAAAAGTAAATTAAAAAGAAGTCACATAATTATGCATTAAGCAAAACCTGTGTTGATAATGTTAGGAAAATGTCCATGGGTCCTTATGCCCTGAGAGTTACCTTAAGAATCGCTTTTTGTCAAAAGACCAAAGAAGTTTTCCAGGAGTCTTGATGCTC
>NW_004567103.1:5521354-5546806 GCF_000260355.1 Condylura cristata | reverse complement strand
GAGCAGCGGGCGGGTCAGGAGAGGTCTGCCGCGCCATGTGGATCAGTTCCCTGGCTGGGGATTGAACTCGTGCTGCAGTGGCTGCAGATGCTCCATCGTGCTGAGACTTTACCCCTTGTGCCACCAGGGAGACCCAACAAGTGGTTGTTTTTTTAATTAATAGCGTAATAGGGTAATGGCGTAAGTAGTTCTTTCTCAGTTGCCTGGGCCTAGCTTTCAGGTCGTTACAATATCTATCTATATATGAGTGTAACGGTTATTCTCAGGAGGCCATAAGCAGGTTATAGCAAGTATGTTCTGTTTCAGAGTGCTGACCTGGGTGGGGTATCTGTGGATATCTAACAATCACCACCCAGTACTTTATTCATTTGTTTCATGTACTCTTTGCAGACACTGTTAGATCTGATTGTCTTCGCAACCTGTCATGAATTTTGATGGAGAAGGATGTTAAACTTGTGGAGTGGTAGATGTGGAGTGGTAGGAGTATAGATGCTCTTGACTAAAAAGACTAAGAAGTTCAGGGGAAGCGCTGGGAGGAGGAGCAGGACGGAAACAGACAAAGAGAAGAGAGTCCCAGCCAGAGGGAAGGAGGGTGAGCAGATGCTGTGTGTGAAGGTGGGATCCCGCCCTCATGTTCTCCGGGCTGTGGACTAGGTGCCCAGAGTTCCTGTGGTCAAGCTGAAATGTAGAGTCAGGCAGGAACCTCTCACTGGGACAGAAGTCCTGGATGAGGAACATACCGGGAAGCAGTATCTGCTGAAAAGAGCAGGTAGACATTACACCCGTCTAGCAAGATCAGCTAGAAAACCTAACTTGTAACCAGGTAAGAATAGGGAGTAGAGGCAGGAAGCTCTGATTAGCAGAGCTAATCAGGGGTGCAGCCCCTCCCCCCACCCCAGAAATAGATGCTGCTGGCCCCAGACACAGCACACCCCCATAAAGCGCCCCCCCCCAACATGTACATTCCTCTGCGTACTTCCCCTCCTGGTTCTAAATGAACACGAGACTGCTCAGAAATGGGGGCCGCCTTCCTGAGGTGTCAGCCTCCCTCCCTAGGCCTTTGTCTTTCTCTCATCCTGCTCAGAGAGGCGACACATGAGTGCGTAAGGGCGGTCTGGCAAGGCAGGTCAGAGGCCAGCTGCCCTGTCTTCGGGGCATTTTTAAAAGATGTATTTATTTATGCGTGCAATAACTGGGGTATGGGCCAGAGTGTGGAGGATGTGCCAGAGAATGAGTGGGGAGCAGAATAGGGGGATCTATTGAATTTCACTGCTGAGGGGAGCAGCGAGGAGACAGGAGAGGTCTGCTGTGCCCTGGGGGTCACTCACTGGCCGGGGTTTGAACTGGTGCTGCTGTGGCTGCGGACAGCTTCATAGTGTTGAGCCTTAACCCCTTGCGTCACCAGGGAGGGCCCGTAGCTGTATTTTGAAAAGCGGGCCATTTCTAGTAGGAAGCAAGAACAGAAGGAAGTAAAGAGAAGCAGGGGAGAACAAGGAGAATTTAGAAGGTAAAACTGAAGCACAGATGGAAGGGGAGAGCCACGGGAGGAGCCAGGGAAGGGCTCAGGGAAGAGACTGAAAACAGTAATCAAAAGGAGACAGTGAGGGCCCTCCCCTGTGGCGCAGCGGGTTAAAGCACAGCACTGAGAATCGAAAGCCGCTTCCGCATGAGTTCGATCCCCACCTGCCCCGGAGGTGACCACATGGCGTGGCAGACCTCTCCTGACCCTGCTCCCCTCAGCAGTGTACTTCGTCGATCTGCCTGTTCTGCTCCCCACTCTGTTCCTGGTGAAGCCTCTCACCCTCCGCATCTCTGGCCTGTACCCAGGTTCTGTAGGCACAAATAAATAAATCTTAAAAAAAAAAGGATACAGTGAGAAAAGGAAGAGGTCGCCAGACAAGACCACAAACAAGGTCTGAGCAGCTGGATTGTTGAGGCCACGGCACTTCCAGGTGAAGGGAGCGAAAATCACTGAGAGAGGAGCACAAAACAAAATTTTAGTGAGAAGAAAGAGATGAGGATGTCTAGTAGAAACAGGAAAATTACAAGTTCCAAAGGCTAATTTTGAAATTACACAACATGTTTAGGAAATCAAAAGATCCCAAAGTCAGAGAGTAACAAAACTGAGAAATGGAAAATTGCTTAGAAAAAACCAAAGTGACATAACAGTAGTATTTAAAGGTGTAAAGGGAAATAATTGGACAAAAGGAACAAGAAAAGGATAGTTAAAGAGTTTGCTGCAGAAAATACAGGAGGGGAAAACGATGATTGCTTTTTTTTTCTTTCTTTTTTTTTATAAAGATTTATTTATTTATTCGTGCAGAACTGGGGTACAGGCCAGAGATGTGGAGGGTGAGAGGATTCACCAGAAACAGAGTGGGAGCAGAACAGGCAGATGGATGAAGTACACTGCTGAGGGGGCAGCGGGCGGGTCAGGAGAGGTCTGCCACGCCATGTGGTCACCTCCGGGGCAGGCAGGGATCGAATTCATGTGGAAGTGGCTTGACCTTCTTTGTGCTGTGCTTTAACCCCCTGTGCCACCAGGGAGGGCCCAATGATGATTGCTTTTATGTTTTAAAAGTGCTAGATTTTCCAAATTTCTGGTCTCTCTGAATCTTACTCTGCTATAGATGAGAGAAAAAGAGGATAGAAAATATGGGGAAAAAAAAAAAAACAGAAAACACAAAAACCCAAACTTGGTATCATTCAAGTTATTTAAACAGGGGAAAGCCAACTGACTTGGGAGGGAATGGGGAGCCCGGATAGAGCTGAGAGGAGGCTGGGAGGTGTGAGTTGAGGAATGTTCTAGCCCAGAGTTTACTTTCCTGGGGATCATCAAACCCTCACTTGGAAAGACCAGTTCCACTCACACTCCCCCAGAGGCTGCATCTAGGAAGAGGCTTCACAAACCTTCCTTTGCTCTAGGTAATTTCTGCCTTTCATGATTTAACTCAGTCTACCACATCTTGACCTAGTTGAAAACTGGGTCAGACTTGAAAAGAAAAAAAAAAAAAGAAAAAAAAGAAAAAACGGAAATCTGAAAACCACTCTCCTTTAAATAAATTCAGGTTTTGTACTGTTTTCTCTATTCAGTTTCCTTTCTGCTTTCTGGAGATGCTAACAAAAGTGGCATGAACCAGAGATGCTGAATCTGTAGAGACCTGGAAAGAAATGGGGATTTCACAAAAAAGTAAGAGGACTTCCCGGCGTGGGCCGGCTATGGAGCTGGCCGAATCAGTGACAGTCTGTGCATTTCAGTCGTGACATTTCTTTTCCTCTGGACCCTTCCAGAGGTGCAGAGGCACTCACTTGTGCCTCAAAGATCTTATGAGGGACTGAAGAGAGACAGAAAGGTAGAGTGGGGGAGTGAAGCGGATAACGAGGCAGCAGGAATGGATCAGGAACAGGAAGCCCAGGTTCCCAGGTGACTTTAAGGAGTCCTGGGTGCGGCATGTCTTGATGACATTAAGGAACTTGACAGGGTTGTTAAAACTAACATTTTGAGCAGGTTGGAACGTTCTAGAGTGATTGGAGGGATGGCGTAGATACTGTCCTGAGCATAGAGCTATCACAGGGAGCTAGCTACTCATTGGGGACCACTTTCCTCCTGGCCCGGACCCCAATTGCCTGTTGATTTGCTCTCCTCTGCTCCCATCTGGATCATTGAAATGGGTCTCTGGGAACATAAAGAAGGTTGTGAGACAGAAATAGAAAACACCAGTGAATTTTGAATTTCAGATGATCAACATGAGTATATTGAGCCTTGTATGTGCTTTATTTGGAACATATATTGAAATATTTCTGGGCTGTTGATGTGCTAGACAAAACTAACAGCGTATTTGTATTTTCATTTGCTAAATCTGGCAACCCTATCCTCCAGACAATGTCCTTGGGGGCCAAGCAAGGAAAGCACAGTCAAAAGATAAGTGGAACCCAGGTATCTGGGTCAAATTGAGCATGAGAACAGCCCGGGGCATGGGGTTGCCTAGAGTTTGGAACGTGTCGCCTTCAGAACTGTAAGAGAAAACCTTGTGCATTAAACCACTGAGGTTGTAGCATCGTGTGTTATAAGGCCTGTAGGGAGCTAACTGATTGGAACCACTGAACCTTCTTTCTTCTCTTCTTCCTTTACCTCCCTGTTGTCCAACCCTTACATGCAGAGAGGACCAGCTGTGTGTAAGGGCATTGGAGGTGATCAAAGAGTGTTTGCATTTTCCACTGAAGATCTGAGGACAATCACTGGCCACCATTTAGTTTATTTATAGAGTAGTTCAGCTAGCTACATGCTCTCATATTCCTCTTCTTCTTCCACCTCGTCTTTCCCTAATCTCTATCATCCTCTTCCCAACTCTTTCTCTCTTCCTCTGTCCACCCGCCACCCTTTTCTCCCTCATGTGTTTGTCCACCCTCCATCTGTGCCCTCATTCATACAACATCCTCTTCCTTTTTTGTTATCTCAAAAGATCATTTTTCAGTTTCTCTAATCCCTGCTTAATTATTTTGTCCTCTTTTTCTTTAATGGTATGTCACTAGTTCTAGATTCATTTGAGTCAAGAAACTTCTCTTTTAAAAACGCATTATCTGTTTTCAAGGGAAAGTTGGAAATGTACATCCTGAAAGTTCTACCTCAAGGTCATTCTGTCTAAGAAAGTTTACAAGTTTGGACTGCATGTCTAAACCCGGAAAACTTAGGACATTTGGGCCAATCAAATATTCTGGTTAATCCTGAGTGACCCCTGTCATTATACTAGGGTATTTTATATTTTTAATCTATTGGAATAAAATAAGACCAGATAATTTATCTCTGCTTGGGTCGCCAGATTTCCATATATAAGAGCTTTCTAGACACTTGTTAAGATCATCTGTTTGGAGATACTCATTAGTAGTGTGGAACCCAACGCCACCTCACACCTGCTATTACATCTTGCTTAACTATGCCACACGCTTTGTAGATTTTTACATTGTTTAAATACTTTAAAAGCACTTTGATGAAACCACCTGTTTCCCAGACTCTGGGATTTCACTGGTGGGGCTTAGAAAAATGTCTGTGGGGGATTCAGAGAAGGGAGTTGACTAATAAAGAATTATCAGTTCTTCATTTTTCAAAACAAAGAAATTACAAGTAAATGAGCAAGCTAAATTTCATTTCATTAAGCACATCTCATACCATAAATATGAGAAGAACAATTTCAATATGATGGGAAACTCATCTTAAAAAGCACAGGGTGTGATGTTAGTGACCTTCATGGCCTTTCTAAAGAAGAGAAAATATTAAAGATTTTAAATAGATACAAATATAAAACAACAAACAGTGTATTTTACTGCCTTTTTTTTCTCTTTCCTCCAAGCTTGTCAATTTGCACGTCAGTGTTGCGTGTGGTGTGAACTGAGGTGAGGGTGGCTTTCTTCTTCCCAGGTTCTGTCTTCATCGCTTGTTGTTGAAACCTCTTCTCCCGCGCCTGTGTTGACAGAAATAGACACAGACTTTTTAAGGCTCTGTCACTCCATGCAAACTCCTCTGCAGAGACAGAAGGGACTTTGTGGCCCTGGACACACTCCATTGGTCATCCTCAGTGTGAGACCTGCGGGCTGGGGAAAGGAGCGCCGGTCCTGTTCCCGTACCTCCCCCAGGGCGGGGAGCTGAGCGTGGGCCTCTGGGTCCAGACGGGCCTCCCCTGCGGAGACGTCCTCCTGCATCCACCTGTCGCGGGTTCTGCCCAGGGATTTCCTTGTCCCCGTGATGGGAACCTGCTGTCTGAGGTTCTCAGTGTGGCGGAATCACTTGCACTGAGGGACACTCTCGTCCACTTCAGTCCTATAGACGTACAATTTCTGGGATGTAGAGTTTCTTGCACACATTTGTCTTTTTTTTTTTTTAAAGTGGTACATGCGACCAAATGCCCGCCCTCCTTAAGAACCTTCCTGAACAACAGTGGTCCCTACCCCAGGGTGCCCCATCCTATGAATTTGGGAAGCAGAACCTGGACACCACCCCCAAATGACTATGGGCAATGGGGTGGCGGAGAGAGCCCGGGCGTTAGTGATTGTTTAAAGCTCCTCTGATGGCTCTGATGGCTGGATTTGGGAAACTGCCGTAGCCAATCACTTTGCGCCATCTCAGTAGCCCAGGATTAAGGAATCCTGCACAGAACCCTCTGGAGTCCATTCACGGCCCCTCTGTGGGCCACGCTGTCAACCACGGCCTCTGTCTTAGCAGACAGGACAGGATAGGGGCTGTCACGGCTGCTAACGCTGCCCCAGCACTTCCCAGGGGCCCTGCCCAGTTTTGGGGTTTGCAGTGGTTGCATATCTGTTATTACCCTCCTTTCCAAGAGGGGGAGCAGCGTGCAGTTCAGAGGTCTGGATTCCTGCGGCTGAGTTGCCACCTGGCTCGCTTGGCTTGCTTACCACTGCTATTCGGGAGAAGAAGGCTGCTGGGAAAAGCTGGCTGAGGCAGTCAAAGGAGGCTTGGGGTACAGCGGCACTCAGGGCGGACCCAGGGGGTCCTGGCTGATGGCAGACGCTGAAGGAAAAGCGCAGCTGGGAAGTGGTACATGACGGGACCTGAGACTTGGCCAAAGACAAATGACATCGTCTTCAACAGTTTTCCAGAACTTTGCACCCGGGGAAAGAAACCCGGCGAGCGTGAGGACTGTCAGCACAAGCTTCCCCTTGTTATCGTGTGGCTACTCCGAAAGTCATTTGAAGGTACAATATTAGATTTGCTGTCCCTAAGTGAGGGAGGGGATACCTCTCGCTTTGGGGGGGGGGGGTCGGTCCACACCGGAGAATGACCCCGCTGTGAAAGGTGAAGAGGAGGGAGCCAGTTTCAGAGGACGGAGGGGAGGGGACTGTATGTCAGGGTGAGGAGCTGGTGGGGTTGGGAGGGGTCTGGCCGGCGTCTGTGGGACTGGCTGCAGCGGCTGGGTTAGACTTTCGGGTTCTGTCTCCATGACTGAACCGGTGGTCGACACAGACTGAGGTTTTCTCCAATGAGAAGAAACCAGCTCTCACTGCTTTGGGAGTATTCTTCACCACTGGAAAGAACCGCCGTCAGCTAGGCAATGACTGGGCATAGGGAGAAGCTTTCACTTTCCCTGCAGCAGACCTGTCACGGTCCTGTGATATTTCCTCATCCCTACTCAATTGTTCATCGAGGATTTATTGCCTTTGGGCTGGCACGGGGGCTGCAGGGGTGGACACAGCCAGGACAAGAAGGGAGGAAAGAGAAACTCCACTCGCACGCAACAGTCACCTGCTCCGGGACCTAGAATTCGGATTGGGATTATTTAGCGCTCCGGTTCCAGCACATACTGGAGTTAACGCCTGTACACCTTCCTCGCATTGCGCGTGACCCTCTATTTTTTTCTCTTCTTTTTGTTTCTTCTTCTTGTTGTTTTTCTCATTGACCATTTGTCTTTGTTATGTTTTCTTTTATCCTCTCGTCTCCCCTTTCTTCTTTCCTATTAACCATTAATAACTGGGTGAAATTAATGTATTTATTAACCAATATCTAAGTATTCTTATATACTAATATGTTATATAGACTATCCCTAAATATCTGTTCTTTGCTTTTATATCTTTGGTTATATTGAAGGAATATAATGAACAGAGTCTGTAAAGATTTCAATATCACACACAGCTTTCTGGCTCATGACATATATATTTTTAAAGATGTATTTATGCATACAGAACTGGGGTGCAGGCCAGAGGTGCAGGGGCGGTGAGGAGATTCACCAGTGACAGAGTGGGGAGCAGAACAGGCAGATTGATGGATCACACTGCTGAGGAAAGCAGTGGGAGAGACAGTAGAGGTCTGCTGTGTCATGTGGGTCACCTCCCCTGGCGGGGGATGGAACTCGTGATGCAGTGGCTGCTACAGCTTCATAGAGCTATGCTCTAACCGGCTGCACCACCAGGGAGGGCCCCCATGACATATTTTAATAAAAGAGAACATGGCTCCTTCTTTCCTCTACCTTATTCTCAAAGGTGAACTTCCTCCTTCTACCTTGGACTTGGGAAGTCCTGTGAAGTTTATACTAGAAAATGCAGCACACATTGTCTGTTTCGTGACTGAGTAATGAATAGTTTTCTTGTTCTGTTCTGGGTTATCAGGTGCCAAACATTTCTAGAACAATAGCAGCAGCAGGACAGCTATCACTGAAAGCCAACATCATTTCATTGCTTAAAAAGTGGTGGTTTCCACTGTGAAGAAACACAGTTTGAATTTTATTATTTTTACCTCTGGAGATTAAAGTCATGGGTGAATTTTAAGAGCAAACACTTCAAGTAGTTCTGCTTTAACATGAAAGCAGGGAACATGTAGCAACATATTTTAGGAAATTTATTTTGGAAAGGACTAAAAAACGGAGCCCACTAGGCAGTTACTTATCTTGAATAGAGCTTCCTGCTTCAAGAGAAAAGTGAATCAAGATGGGCAAGGAAGCTGGGGTTGTCGGAGAACATACCTGGTTAAAGCGACAAATCCAGAAGTTCAGCCTGGTATTGGCCCTACATTCTAAAAGTTTTGCTCAGATAACTTTCTATCTCAAAGAAAAAGGAAAAAAAAAAAAAAAGAAAAAAGAAAACATCAGATCCCAGTGGGAGTGATATCTTCATGCCCTGTGAGATAATATCTTAAATTCTTTTTTATCATCCCTGCAATGTTGCACAGTTTTTATTCATTTCTGGCAACATGACCAGTTTCCAAACTGTCGAACAGATCTGTTAAGAGCTCAAGCACCTGTATTTGAGGTACTGCCAGGGACTGTTCTGGGTGCTTTACCCTCATGCTCTCACTTCATTCTTGAGATAATTTGTCTGGGAGAGCCCATCGTTACACTCAGGCAAGATGGACGTTCAGCTCTGAGAAAACCAGGAGATTACCTACTTCCTCTAGGTCTGCCAGCACAGGAAGGATTGAGCCTCATTTCCAAGACCTGATGTCCTCAGATCGTTTTTGTAGCTGAAAACAGAGTCCATCCACATCTGTTTTAAATAGTCCTCCATTTTTCTTGGGGAAGGCACAGTCAAGGGCAGCTTGAGCGGGATGGGTGTCTGGAAACTATAGTCTGATGTCTCAGCCCCCAGCCTGCAGGAAGTCGGACATGGAGTTGGTGTGACTTGATGGAGCCTCTGTGGCCTCCTCCCCAGAGGCCATACCTTCAGCTCTTACCTGCCCTTTCATACTGAAAATGTCAAGGTACAACAGCAACCAACCGAAACTGCTTATTATTGGAATGAACCATGCTTCGTGCAAATACCAATACAGTCGTCTTTCCTCCCAACGTGGAGACCTCATTTGTTACCAGCACAGCATTCACGTCTGGTCCATGGTTGGTCTTTTTTCCTGAAGCTTCATCACAGTCCTGTATCTTTATCCTAAAGGCTATGGACAAAACTATAAAGTCAACATCCACTAACAACCCTTCTGCAAGTCATAAGAGAAGGGGAGAGAGAAAACATTGCAACACGGCGAGGAGACATGTGTGAGTGACAACAATGTTCATTGTTGCAACCGATCGTGAGGTTTTACTTGGCATGTTATTTATTTCTTATTCCACTACCGATTCTATGTCCCTGGGCCTTTAGACAACCTCTCCCTCCCCTGCTGCCAGCAGCTTAGGGTTCTCATTAGGGGGCAACTCAAAAAGTCATTCCTGAAAGGGCATGTGTCGTAGGGAGGTCCATGTTACACTGATTGTCAGTCTTTTGTTGACTTTTTTCAGTTGACATGGCTCAATCTGGTCCATCTCACCTCAACAATCTATCTGATTATGAGCGAATCAACAGCTTATGTGGTTGCTGCTTCAGCATACATAACTCCTCAAGAACCCTTCAGTCTAACTGGTGCTGCTCATCCCTCAGTTCTGGAACTAACTGCACAATAGTCCAGTTGCTTCCAATTGATGAGGTTGTGTTAAAAGCAAGGGACCTTTTTCCTGCCTTTAATTCTTATGCACGGCATACACATGAGTTCTTTTCAGAAGCAATATTGTTTGGTTAATATGTCTGGGCTACTGTAACAAAATACCAGACATTTAAGTGTTAAAGCAACTTATGCTTCTTTTCTGATAATTCTGGTGGGTGGAAGGCTGGACCAGAGAATCCATGTGGTTGAGGATGTGCTGTCTTCTGCAGTGTAGACATCTCTGTGTGTCCTCACTTGTGGAAAGGGTCTTTGAAACTCGCTTGTGCCTCTTTTTTTTTTTTTTAATAACATTTATTTTTAAGATGTATTTATTTGGACGTACAGAACTGGGGTACAGGCCAGAGGTCCAGGGGCAGTGAGGGGGTCCACCAGAGACAGAGTGGGGAGCAGAACAGGCAGATCAATGAAGTACACTGCTGAGGGTGCAGCAGGCAAGACAGGAAAGGTCACCTCTGGGGCTGGAGATCGAACTCACATTGAAGTGGCTGCAACTAGCTTGCAGTGCTGTGTCCTAACCCACTGCACCACTAGGGAGGGCCCACGCCTCTTTTAATAAAGGCGATAGTCTCGTTTAGGAGGAAGAGTCCTCACGACCTGCTCAGATGCTAAAGCCCTTACCTCAGAATACCAACACACTGGACATTAGGATTTCAAAATTTGAATTTTGGAGGGACATAAACATTCAGCTTATAGCAATACACAGGGAAGAAGATGCTACAAGAGGAAGCATGGTAGGCAGAGACAGGGAAAATTATTATCTGGGTTCCAGTGTCTTTCCACCGAGGGCAATGTTTAATGCCCTCCATGATGGAACATTTCCATTCTAATCAACCTTCTGGTGGGTGTTGGGAAGATGACTGCCAGCTCCAGTATAGGTTCACAATCTCGTCCTGATCAAGAGAAGCATGCTACATGGGACATAAATATCCTCCCCATCCAGTCCCTTTCTAAAGTGCCCTCCCCCTTCATCTTCACCAAGTTCCCTGTCACTAAGGTCCAGTTTTTTCCTACCGAGTTCTGGAACATTCGTCCACATTAAAGCAACTGTTCACATACCCAGCTATCTGTTCCACTCCAAGCAAAGGGGACTCTGAGCTGGGCTGTTCGACACCTGCTTCCAAACATGACTTTCTGCATTCCTCTGACCTTGAGGGCTATCTCTGACAGTTGTCCTCTTCCAGCGTCTGCCATGTTTACATTGTGCTTCAGTTCTGTTCTTCATTCTCCTGGTTCTCCGGAGCTCCTCACGTGGCCAAGGGTGTGGGCAGAGGGAAAGGTGTCAGTGATGGAGAGTAGGCGCCCTGGAGGGAAGGGATAAACTTTGTTCCTGCAATTGAATTGTACCTTTAGAATCTGCTCAAGCTGGATCCCATACTTGCTGCTCCCACTTGCGGACAGCAGTTGCTGGCTGCACCTGGCTTTAATGCCTGACGAGCCAGTCAATGCCCAGTTTAGGATGGGCACCTCCGTCTACTAGGCCAACTGGTCCTTTTGGTTAGGTGTTGAGTCTCTGCACCAGCATCCTAGAGAAAGTCAAGAACTCTTTTTCCAAAGAAGATTGACTAAAGGGCAAGAACATGTTTTCCTTCAAAATCTAGTGGTCTGAGCTCTGAGTTTTTTTCAAGGCTCCTCATAGACTCTATCCATCATCCTGCACAGACAAAGATCTTTTGACTCAAAGGATCATGTAGTAGAACTATTTTCACTGGTTCTGTAGAAAGCCCATTTATGCTCAACACCACTCAAAATGAATGGCTTAGAGGTTCCTCAACAGTGAGATGAGGCTGTCAATTCAAATTGTTCCAAGATTCCCACCAAGAGTTTTGCCTCTTCATTGGTTAGAGAAGCACAATGCTGATGTCCCAACAAGCTTGAGAACCAAGAGTGCTGGTCTTCAAGAAGCAGTCATAAGGTGGCAGATGTTGCATTTAATGGGATTTATCTGTCAACCACTTACATCCTAGGGTTTTTGGCTGCTTCTTGCTCACTGCATATTGCCAGTAACATGTTATCACCTTAGGGGCTAGTGCGGTTCCCCCTGGGCTCCCAAGACACTAAACTCCCTCCATGCCACAGACTTTCAATCTTTCCTCCTATAAGGGTTGTGACTGCCAAAGGTTGTGACTGTAACCTGTCCATAGTCACTCCCAGACTCCATCTTTGAGTTTGCTACCTCCCATCAATTCTTATACCAATTAATGATTGGGAAGGACTGACAGTTTGAATGAAAGGAAGCAGGAAATAAGTTTCCCAGGTTATTGGAGGGCTGGAAGAATAGATTGAGCCAAACATTCAGGCAGGTCTACGAGAGCCCCCGTGGAGAGCTGGGCAGCCAGGTCTGCAGGCAGCTGTGCCATGGCCAGGGAGCAGAGAGTCGGAACTCCAGCACAGTGGGCTGGCCCCCGTCTGGATGGCCTGCCTCTGCTTCCAGCTCCCATGGAGACGGAGATCACGTGTAGGCCATTCTGCTAATGAGGCTGTGGAACTACAGCCCGGCTCCCTAGAGACCGGCCTTCTGGTGGCCGCACAGACTCTGTCTCCAGGTGTTGCTTCTGCTTCCTGATGACCCAGCATGTCCCTTTGGCAGGACTCAGAGTACCAGGTGGTGGGGATGAAACCACTGTTTCCTCCAGTGGTTGTGAAGCCACCCACCAGGGATGAAAGAGAGTTGAGTGAACCAAGCTGCCAGACTGCCAAAGGGGTCAAGAAAGAGTTGGGTCCTTTGCCTGGACAGACCTCCTCACCTCCCCTACAGAATCATATGCACACTGTTGTGTGGAAACAGAAAGAATGAGCCATGGGTGCTGGAACAGAAAAAACAGGAGGCAGGAAGTGTTCCTGCCTTGTGTTTACTGCCTTGTGTTTACACGACTGTTCTTTGACCCCCATGTTATTGTCGCATGTTATTGACGCACTTGCTGAGAGCTTGCGCCTACCCCCAGAATAAAGTGTGCCTTTGCTTGCTGACCATGAAGTGTGTGTTTTAATCCTTCGCTCAGACCATCTCTGCTGTCGTGCTGGCGCGGCAAGAAAGAGTTCTGGAAATGAATGGATGTATCATCTGCTTTCAGTATGTAGAAAAAAAGAAAGGAAAATTCTGGAATTCTCTGAAGAGGAGTTGGCTTGGGGAAAGGATGAGCTGGAGGTAGAACAGGAGGAAGTGAGAAGGAAAGGGCAAGCGAGAGTCAAAGAAGCTTAGGGAATAGAGAGGACCAGTGGGGTCCAGGCAAGAAAGAGGAGCGGAGAATGCAGATGTTCACTGGAGGAGCATTGGAGTTCGGTCAGCGACAGCTGTCTGTGGGAGCCCTGCTGCTCTGCGGTCCCTGGAGGCCTGAGGGACTCAGGTCCCGGGAAATTGTACATCCACCACAGTCCTATGGCAGCATCCATCTGCAATTCTTTTTTTAATTTTGAAAATAGTTTTGTATATATCTCGGCCCTCCCTGGTGGCACAATGAGTTAAAGCGCAGCACTGCAAGCTGGTGGCAGCTGCTTCAGCACGAGTTCGATCCCCAGCCCCGGAGGTGACCCACAGGGCGTGGCAGACCTCCCCTGACCCATCCGCTGCTCCCTTCAGCAATGTGCTTTGTCAATCAGCCTGTTCTGCTCCCCACTCTGCCTCTGGTGAATCCTCTCACGACCCCTGCACCTCTGGCCTGTACCTCAGTTCTGTATGCATACATAAATAAATCTTAAATTTTTTTTATTAATTCACATCTATTTACATTACTGTCTGTTTTAAAACAATGTTTACTCCCCCCACCCAATTCTCCCACGCATCATTACCATAATTGCCCACGCTCCTTCCTCTGTCCGCCTGATCCCTCTTTCTCCCCCTTCCCTGCAGTATATCTCTGGTTTATAATTGTCTGTTTTTGTTGTGGTTTGTATTGCATGGAGCTACCATATGACCCAGCAATTCCACTCCTAGGGAGCTACCCAAGGGACATAAAATAACTTTTTAAAAAACCATAAGGAATAACAAGAAATCTCAAGCTGTCTTATCTTCCCAGAACTCCTATGTCTCATCTGTAAAGTTGGGGTGAGTGTCTCTATTTTTTAGAAAGACTTATTTATGCATACAGAACTGGGGTACAGGCCCGAGGTGCAGCGCTGGTGAGAGGATTCACCAGAGACAGAGACAGAGCAGGGAGCAGAACAGGCAGACGGACGAAGCACACTGCTGAGAGGAGCAGAGGTCTGCTGTGCCGTGTGGGTCAGCTCCGGGTGGGGGATCGAACTTGCGCTGAAGCGGTTGTGGCCAGCCGCTGTGCTGCTCTTCAACCCGCTGCGCCACCAGGGAGGGCCAAGAGGGCCTTGATTTAAAGAGATTTTATGAAGATTCGGCAGGTAACCCTTAACCCAGGGCGTGGTGCATGGAAAGCCCGACTGTAACCTTTGCTGGTATAGTTGCAGCTATCGGCAGGTTTTGATTCTTACAGGAATATCACTACACTAGGATCACTGTTTTATAAAGTATTCAAAAATGGATAGTCTTTCTCAAAAACATTCCATCATGGCTTAGAGCACCATTTAAATGTCCTGGGAAAAGGTAAATGCAGTCGAGAATAAAATTTTCTAACACACCAGTTTTGAATATTCTTTCAGAACCTAAAGAAGGATACTTGTACATGATGAGCTCTCAGCAAATACACTACGAAGGATGCAACGAGCTAGCATCTGTCTTCTGTACTGCTTTGGCATTTTGGGGACTAAACTTCAAAGTTGTATTTCAGGAAGCCAGAAGAAAGCAGTGGCCCTGCGTCACTGTGGTCTTCTGAGCACCCAGCGTAACTGCAAACAGCTCCCGTGTGCACTGCTGCCCCCTAGTGTCCACGGCGGGGTAGCAGCTCAAACCGCAGAACCCAGAACCGGAGTGTGGAAATCTCCCGAAGTGACGTTTTATAGACAGCACCCACTGCACCCCAGGCCACCACACTAAAGTGAATATTTTAATAAGGCAAGTATTATAATAAAGTGATTCATGTGATTCATGTGAACTTTTCTGGTTTCCCAGAGTATGTACGAGCGACGTCTATAGTGGAGTTTATTATGCATGCCCAGTAAGTGTGAAGGCTGCTATCTATTGGGTGTATCTACCAGGCCTCGTGTGTCTAGGATGGTTTGATTAGCTATAATACAGAGATACAACGTGAGCACGCACAATGGGAAGGATCATGCTGCAAGGCCAGCTCAACGCAGTCACAAGCCTTCGATTTGGAACCAATCTCCGTGGTGCTCAGTAAACACAAGTGCACAAAGGCTTCCCTGGTGGCCCAGGGGCAGAGACTCACTGCTATCTTCTCTGCAGCCTGAGTACGATCCCCAGCCAGGGAGTGACCCACAGGGCACAGCAGACCTCTCCTATCTCCCCGCCAGTCCCCTCAACAGTGGATTTCAGTGGATCTGCCCGCTCTGCTCCCCACTCTGGTGAATCCTCTCACCCCTGCATCTCTGGCCTACACCCCAGTTCTTCTATGCCATAAAAGAGAAGGGCAACAAAACTGAGGTGCATCTCACAGAGGTGATGAATGTTAGCATGTCAACTAAGTAAGTCACCGAGACTGATCATCACAGTGTCTAAAGAACATTCTAGGTGCCTAGAAACTAAAAGTGGTAACTTGCCATTTTTATCATTTAACCTGTACAGGAATCCCATGAGCCAGCGCTCCTGCTTCCCCCCATAAGTGGAGGTAACAGGTTCTCATCGTGATCCTGGTAGAAAGCGGCAGACTTGGATTCAAACTTTAGTCTCCTCTGGCTCCGACTTGCATCCTTTCGGGGCTGCGATGTCACCCATGGAAGGACACCTGGTTCTGGCAATTCTAACGAGCCTCGAGTGACATTCTTTCCTAAGCTTTGCAGCAGAAACTGAGCCAAATAAGGATGCAGGGAGACGTGGGGCTTTTGAGCCACTGGGGTCAGTCAAGGGCAGCTTGGAAGGATCAACACAGCCCCTGCACTCGGCATTTCCTTGAGGTCTGGACCTCCTGGGTGGAAGGGAAGTCTGGGCAGTTAACTAAAGCTGAGCCAGAGAGGAGGAATTTGGGTGCCTGGTGTGAGCTCAGCTTGGTCTCTCTGCTTGCCCAGCAAGCTGGCCCTGGGAGGCCTGGGGAGCAAGAGACACACTGGGAATCCTCTAACCCAGAGGTGACACCGTCCTATCATTTGCCTCAAGTCACAGCTCATACTGCTGGTGGCACTGCGCAAACCACAGCCCGGTGTGCTCATCTGACAGTGACCCACATTTCAGGCAGGGCAAAGGGAACCCGCCCAGTGCTCCCAACCCAGGCGTGACCACCGCCACCAGCAGATTGAGAAACTAACCTGTTAGCTACCACAGACAAGTGTTAGTACAACTAGTATAAATATTTTATTTTTCTCCCACTACCACAAATTACAGTCGAGCTTCCCACATTTGGGGGAATCGCAGGGGTCAGCACATCCGGAGTGCACTGGATAAGCCTCGCCCTGGGAAAACCACCTTCGTGATCATGGTTTCTCCCCTGCCAGGTAAATATACAACTAGTGTAAATATTAAAACTAGTTTGCATTCCTGGGGACAAACTTTCTCTGTCCAGCCAAGTAGATTTGTCTTCTCCTAAGAAATGGCCTGTAAGTAGAAGTAGAAAGAATTTAAGAAAATCCCCCAAAGGCACTCTGCCTGGAGTCAACACTGCTTTTGTCTCATATGTGCTTTGTCTAAATGCACATACATGTTTAATTATTAAAATAAACCACACGGGAGTTCATTGCAGGTAGCATATCCCTTTATCTCAAAGTAAATTGGTGTGTTTTCCTGTAGAACAAGAAGCTGTCTTATGTAACCACAGAACAATGATCTAATACTGTGATCTGAACCACAGTCTGCATTCAAATTTCAACCAGTGTGCTCACCGTGTTCTTTTAGCTAATTATTCTCCTGGTTGCAGACCCACAATCTCTCTGTGCATTTAGCTCTTCTAGCTTTTTAGTATTGTCTAATCTGGAGTGTTTTTTCAGTCTAAATCTTTCTTGACATTGACAGTTACTTTATATAATTTCAGGATGGGTTCTCTGATGTTTCCTAAAGGTGAAAGGCAGTAATGCACCGAGGACATGAATTACAATGAAATGTCCTGTGCTTTCCAGCATGGGAGGTATAGGAAGTCAGTCTACCCCTGTAGTGGTGAACTTTGACTACCCGGCTAATGGTGTCTACAAGTTTGCTCCACTATGAAGTTACTATTGCTCTAGAGGCCTCATTTAGTTTATTATTTTCATAGCAGTACTGTTTACAAAACAGGAAACTGGTCAACTTACCTGTTCATCAACAGAAGAATGGTTAATCATGGTGCATTCACACAGCGGACATTAGTAAAGAAATAGAAATGAGTGACAGTGACTGTAGACACCTGTTGAAATAAACGAGCCAGGAGACCTAACACTGAGTGACAAACAAAGGTAGGCAATGCTTATCCCACGGAAGAACTGTTGCTGTTGGTAACAGCATGGATGTGTGTGCTATACATAGAAATGAAAAAGATAAAATTAGGGGGAGCAAGAAGTGAGCTGAGGAGAAGTACAGAAGACGCTGCCTACTGGTCATTGAGGAGTCCTTTTGGGGTTAACATCAGAGTGGTGTTGCCAACCCCCTCACAGAGATCATCACAGAGGCTTTGTCTGAGGCCTGGCTACAGATAGTGCCCCCACACCAGAATTGGGTGCAGCCTGGCGATCAGAGCCTCCAGGCAGATTTCTAAGGTCTCAGGCTCCCCGGCCAGTGACACTTTCTCAACCTGGTGCTCACCTGTAGTTCTAGGTCCTTTACCGGAGGTCTTGTGCAGAAGGGGGGCTCCTGGGTGATTGAGCCCCGCTTAGAGCACAGAGGGGACAACTTGACACGTTCTCCACTCAATTAGTATCTAATACTTGTCCATCCCACCTTTTCCCATTCCTAGTTCCCCTGCCCCCAACTTGAAAGACCTTGTTTTATTTATTATTTTAAAAAATCATTTATATATGCATACAAGAACTGGGGTACAGGATAGAGGTGGGGAGGGTGAGGGGGTCCACCAGAGGCAGAGTGGGGAGCAGAACAGGCAAATCTACTGAAATCCACTGCTGAGGGGAGCAGAGGGGAGACAGGAGAGGTCTGCTTGCCTGTGGGTCAGGTCCCTGGTCAGAGATTAGAATCGGTGCTGCAGTGGCTGTGGACAGCTTCATAGCACTGGGCTTGAACCTGTTGCGCCACCAGGGAGGGCCAAAAGGCCTCATTTTAAATGGCACAAGCATAAGAAATTACACGGGTGAACAAATCTGCCAAAGATCCTTCATTTCTGTAGATAACGCTTTGCCCCTCCTTATTTTAAACCTTTTCCAGATTTTTAATGACCTGGAAAAGGGTTTTGATTTCATTGGGTTCCCATTTCCCAAGTGTGGGATGCTTATTGCTGTGGATAAAATAATGTATGTGTTGCCTATTTATGTGAGGTTAACTATCACTTCACTGAGATGTTCCAATTCCAGTTCTCTCTCCAAACTTCTGAGCTGCAATAATTTGCTTTTAAATTATTTTTTTTGAAAATGTGAAGTAAAATGAGTGAGTCAATCTAGAGACATGGTAAGAACTTAAAGAAAACTCAGGTATGGAGGCTGGAAGCATAGGAGAAGTCTCTCATTTGTGATGCTAACACAGGCATTTCTTAAGCTTGGGACACTCAGTGGAGGTATTGAGGCCAAGCTCCTTAAAAGAAGTCCAGGAGCTGGAGCTGGCCAGGAGATGCCTTGTTGGCGCGATTGCACCCAGCTCTTGGGACCCAGAGGAATGCGCCCACCGCTGTGCTACCATGGCAATAGATGGTTGAACCGATAAGGTGGAGGCAGATTTGTGGTCATCCTATCTAACAGCCTGAGGCGCCATAAAGGGAGTGCAGGCATCTGGCAGTTGCCTGCGAGGTGTGATAAGAGAAATTCCTCACTTCCCCCATACCTCCTTCTCAGTAAAATTCCACTCTTCTCCTCCAAACTCCGACCCTTACTGCCTAATGATATATAAAGGGGGGTCACGGACAATAAAGAGAGACTCCTGGATGAAGAACCTTGGTGTCCTGTGTTTTCTTTAACCTCATCGTCCCTCCCCGGACTCGGCTCCTATTAGCCGGTCTCGGCTCCTATTAGCCGGACGCGGCAATGCCTCCCATAGCTTCTCCTCCCGCGGCAATTTTCTGTCTGCTTGCCAAATTTCCCTGGGCAAGCAAAGAACCTATGCTAGCAAGAAATGGAACAGGCCAAGTGAGGGCCTTGGAGCCTGAGGGCCGCAGGCACAGGGCAGGTGAGGCCGCAGGTGTACAGTCTTCTGTACCCGCCTGCCCCCCAACAGTCTGGACACTTCCCTGACAGGGCTGGCAGGAAATAGGCCCACCTATTCCTGTGTCTGGACTCTAAGAGCAAAAGCGTGTGAAGCGGCCGCAGAAGTGACACTACCACCCTGAAGTAATTTCCCTCTCAAGGGCTCAGGGGCAGGGCGCAGGGGCCTGGGAGGGCCGTCAGCAAGTCAGCAACGGGGTTTTCCTCCCACCCCTCCTGATTGGAAACCCAGGGGGCTTAGGTGCTCCCTGGATTCCCCTCCTGGCCTGTCTGGCCCCTGTGAGATCCCCGTTAATGATGATAAGGGGGCGCAGGGTGGGGTGGCCTGGAGCGAACTGTGCTTTGGGGCCCGGGTCTCCCCCCTCCCCCAACCCTCAAATCCCACACACACCCCCAAGACGCCCCCACCCCCCAGCCCCGGGGTAGAAGCGAGTGGCGGGAGCAGAGCTATCTCCCGGCAGGTGCCAGGATGCGCAGAGAACCACCCTCCAACCCCACCCCCCGCGCTAGGCAGGCAGCTCCCCACAAACCCGCCCCAGCTCAGGGCCCCGAGGCCCGCAGAGGCTTCTGCGCACGCGCACACGCTTGTTTGGCGCGTTCCCATGGCTACATGTCGGCAGCCCCGGGTTCTGGGAGCCACACGATGAAGCTCAAGAGCCTCCTGCTCCGGTACTACCCGCCAGGTACGGATGGGCCGCACCTGGAGCCGTCCTGGACCCCGCCAGGGAGGGGCCAGGGCGGAGGAGGGAGCCGGGACCAGGGGCCTGCGGTGAGGTGGGGGGCGCCTAGGACCGGGGCACCTGGTGGGACGCTGGACTCCGCCTCGCAACTTTTCAGAGGACTCTTAGGCCTTTCTGCGGAGGGATAAAGCTGTCCACTGCTTCAAAAGGAATCGCCGGGAGGAGAGGCGGGGGTCGGTGATTTCCTGGGGTACTCCTTTCAGCAAGGGAACACCCACAGGGACATGTACATGCTTTTTACTTCAAACACACTGGAGTGATCAAGCCCAGGAGCGTGGGGAGTGCAAAGAAAATGCAAGAAAATGCAGACTCAACCGAGAACACCACCGGGGTGTGCGCCCCTGCATTCTTCCTCTCCTGCCCGGCTGACTTTCCCCTGCTGGTGTGTGGACTGGATTCTGGCTTTTCACCTTTATCCCCCACAGTCTTGTGTTGGGGTCCCCTGGCTGATATCAACTATGCAGGCCCTGACCTGCAGACAGGAGGCACAGGCCACGGGCCAAGCATGGGCAGGAGACCCATCCAGGCTCCTAGCGGGGAGAGTGGGAACCCCAGGTTCATATTAGCTCAGTACACAGGTGGGCGGTGGGGAGCAGCGAGCCAGGGGTGCAGGGGGAAGAGCAGCAGGAGACAGGGAACAATGGAGCGAGCACCCGGGACTCTGCAGGTGTCTGGGCTGGAGGTGACTCACTTTCAAGGGCTCTAGGTGCAACTTTGGGTAAGTGCCCTGGAGAGCAAACGGGGAGCTTGTGGGAGCCCTAAGGGGGGCCCTAGTCCAGACGTGCAAGCAGGGAGTGGTGAGCGGCTCCCCCACGCGGCCACCTCTTGCCCTGATGCTCTCCAGCTCCAGCACCGCCTGGACCCACAGCCCCGTCATCCTCTCTCCTTCTGGATAAAATCTGCTCACCCCCTGCAGACTTCTGGGCGCCCTGTGCGCTCCCCTCCCTCCACTTCTCCTGCTCCACTGCTCTTCCGATCCAAAGAGGAGGCTTCTCCGCCATTGTTCTCTGCTCCACGGTCTCCCCAGGCTTCCGTGTTCATTTGCCTCAGAGTCACCTACAGGGAGGCCTTCCTCCCCCACCACAGCAGCCCTCCCCTCCCCCCTCCCCCTCTCTCTCTGCTGCCTTGTCTCAGGTGTGTTATTTATCATCCTCTGAAGTCTCCTTAATGTGTCCCCTGCACATGCCCGCCTCTGCCCTGAAACTCAGCTCCTGGGATGACCTGGCCTCTTCTGCTGGGGCTGCATTCCCCAGCCCAGAGGGGCCCCCAAGGAGGGCCCCCCTCAGGGTCATGAAGCAGCGGTGCAAGTGCACAGAGGTGTCTGAGTGGGGTCCCTCCAGGTGTGGAGATACTTGTGAAGAAGTATTTCAGATGCCAGGGCTGCCGCTTCTGGCTTCTGCCGCCCGCCAGCGCCAGGTCCGCAGTGTGAAGCTGGCATTTGCTGGGTGACACTCTCCCCTCCCCCCTCTTAGAGTTCCAGTTAAGGGGTCCCCAGGAGGAAATTGTAAATGAAGAGAACAGCCTGCTCTCAAACATCCTGCAGCTCCATGGGGCTGTGCTTTGCTGGAAGGCAGCCGCTCCCCCAGACAGCCTGCTCAGTGACTTCTGAATTGGGGCAGAGAACACGAGTTCTGGAGCCAGGATAACTGACTCGAACGCACACAGCACGCACATTGTGGCTTGCCCTTGCTTTGCTCTGCCTTGCCCCAGTGAGGGGGTGATATGAGCGCCCCACAGCACCCCCTCCGTGGGGGGTCTCTTCCTCTTGGGGCGGACCTCCTTAGAAGACCGCTTTCTGGTTTCTCTTCTCCCTCCTCTCAGGCCCCGGCCCTCTACACCCCAACACCCCACTTTCTGACACTTCCCTATGGATGGCTCTGCCCTTTGATAGCTGTGGCACACACAGCTTCTGCCTCCAGCACCCTGTCCTGCCTCTCGCCTCTCGGTGCCCTGGCTGAGGTCTGCACTTCTTCCACACCCCTGTCCCAGGGTTCTGGCCCTGTGGGTGGCTCTGGCCATTTCCAGGCTTCTCACAAGACTCCAGGCCCTTCCTCCTCCTCCTGTCAGCCACTTGCTCACACCAAGCGCTGGGGCCCCTCCTTTCCGCTCTCCTGCTCTCTCCACTTGGTGAGCTACTGCGCACCCCAGGCACCTGCAGGAGTCCCTGGGGGCCAGCAGCGTGCCTGGTTTTCTTATTGAAGTTTCACTCTTGTCCCATTTCTGTCTTTTTTCAACTCAGCAGTGGGTTCTCTCACTGGGACGTAAATGTGATCATGTCACTGTTCTGTTCTCACCCTTCAGTGACTTCATTTCAGCAACGTCAAAGACTGTGAGCTTCAAGACCACAGTGTCCGGGGCCCTAACCGTGTGCTTCCCCTCCCTGTGGCCCACGGCCGCCATGGCCTGTTCCACCCCAGGCAACACCATTCCTCTCGGGGTCCCTTGGGTGGGCCCAGTGGGGCTCCCTTCAGGTCCCTGCAGATGGTGCTCTTTTTTGCTAGAAGAATCTCCCACTTGATAGCTGCATACCAGCATGCTGGCATTTTTTTTTTTTTTTAGCTCTTTCCACAGAAGTGACTATAATAAAGTGCATGAAACCTTACATGCGCCTTCTAGAATTTCCAACTTCTGAAGCTATTTCATGGTTCCTTCCCCTGCTGCCTTTTCTCCTCAGCATTACCTGCAAACCTCCGTTGTACTTACATGGCTGATCTCCCGCACTTGATGAAGAGCTTCACAGGGGCTTGTTCAATTCTGTCTACCCTGTATCTCTCGCATGAGTGTGAAGCCAGGTGTTACATGGGCACCCACACACTCATCATGAGTGAGAAACAGAAAGCTGAGGGCTCTTTGTGGAACAGGGGTGGGTCAGAGAGGTGGTCTTGATGTCCTTCCGGGCTTGGAAAGTCCAGGGTTCTAACAGCAGTCTTACATTCCAGAAAGGCTTTAGATTCCTGCTTGCACCTTTTAATGTTTACCTTGGAACAAGGAGGTCATCTCATCAGATTGCTAGACACTTGACTGCTGAATTCCAATCTTTGGTGAGCCTTGTTAGGCGAGAGGTTCCCAGGACTGCTGCAATGCAGGTGGATATTACAAGCATTGGCAAATAGGAAGAAAATCACTCATCCCTGAATCATGCTAACTTGACTTTTATCCCCTTTTCAGATAAAGCAATTCCGTCACTTCCTAATGCTCTTAATTTCAGTCCTCCCACTTGCTCCTGAATGATGAAATGCTCTAGAGCGTTCTCTTATTGGCATTCTCTGACTTAATCCCTCTCCTTACCTAAGTTCTCGATGTCTAAATGTCCATTGCAGTTATATGGCCGATCAAACACCATGCTTTCTCTCTTTATCTTTGCCACACTCATTAGTTCATCGCTCTTCAAGATGTGAGGAGTAGGTGTCGAATGTGTGCTTTTCAGCTGACTCAGTTATGGCAATCTTTATCTTTTATTTATTGTATGCAATCCCTACTTCTTTGGCCAGAAGAAGGATAAGCATTGTAAGCATTTGTAAACATTATTAATGCTTAGTAAGCATGAATTAAGCTGGTTAATATTCTGAATACTTGCTGCCTATGGTCTGGGTAAGGAACCCTCAGATCTTTCGAGCTTGGCCTTTTATTCAGTACCTTACAGGTTTTTGAGGGTAGAGGCTGCTTACCTAAATGTTTTGGAAGTTAGGCTTGTTGTGTAATGGTTCACAGGCAGGGGAAGACCAAGCATATTAAGATAATGTGGGAAACAATCACTGAAGACAACACATACTTCTGGGTGCATCTCCACCTGCTGTCTGTATTCTTCACGACTGGTGTCACAGCCTCTTGCTCCTCTCAAATGCAGGGGTGTGGAAGGGTGAGCATATGAGCCAGACAACTGGTCACAGCACAGACATCAAATTATTGATTTCAGATTTGGCATTTTAGTTTCTAGACCCATGAGTATAGCAAGCCAACTAATTTTTAGTAGTAGACTTTGACTTCTAATGTTTTTCTTTTTATAGAGACTGTGTGGCATAACTAAAGCAGAATCTTACCTATGCATTGTCTCATTTTTATACGCATTTCCTTAGGATTTCTGAGGTGGGATTGGCCAGTGTCTCCGGTGACCTTGGGGTTGTGATGGGAAACCAGCCCCTGAGCCTGGCAGTGCCATGGGTGGGGGATGCTGCTTTGGGGCTGCCTGGTTGTGCATCCCTTTGGGGGCTACTGTAGGGTGGGTTCTGCAAGACATGGAGCTGGGCTGAAGCTGCTGGAAGCCAATGGCCCACTGGGATCCCAGGTGGAGCAAAGTTTGAAAAGGTCTGAGGCTTTGTTATGGGGTTGCTGCAGGCTGTGGGTTGCTGAGGGGCCCTAGGTTCTATGGGGAGGGGAGCGACTGGGCAGCTCAGGGATCCCTGAAGTGGTGGTGGGAAGCTGGCTACAGAGCTCTCCGTGGTAGAACAGGGCTCAGGTCTCCCTTTCAGTTCTTTGACTCCCCCCTTCTTGGCCCTTTGGCTTTGTGGTTGCTATTGTATTTCTTGTTGCCTATGATTTGGGGTTTTCCAGGCTGCAAGTGTCTCTAGTACCTGGTTGGGGTGTATAAGAAATTAAAGAAAACCCAGTGGATTCACCACTCTGTCTCCAGCCCTGAGGCCTCTCACTATCCACCTTCTCCTCCTGAACCTGGGTGATGTCAGCACATCTGCTCTCAGGTGTAGTTAGCTGTCAGGTGAGGAGTGGGGGAGGGGTAGTTTGCACAAGTTCATTTCAGAATCAGGCATGGCAACTTTTATGTTGAAAAATTAAAAAAAAAAAACCTAAATGAAAAGTAAGTATGATGAAATAGTCTGTTTTTCAGCATCACCCTATCCCGAGTGTCCCTTAACCTGTCTCTTGTTGTGGCAGGAATCCTACTGGAATATGAAAAGAGTGGAGAACTAAAGACCAAATCCATAGACTTGCTCGATCTCCATCCTGGGTAAGCTCACTGTGTGGGGCCGTGTGGATGTCCTGTCCAGTGTTTTGCTGGACACTCTGATGTGGTGGTGGTAGGGGTGGGCTGATGAAGGCAAACGGCATAAACTACAGGCACTATATTGCCAACACGATAAAATACAATTGCTCTTCTGTGGTTTATTCTTTTTTTCTTTAAAATTTATTTTATGTATACAGAACTGGGTTATAGGCTGGAGGTGCAGGGGGTGAGAGGATTCACCAGAGACAGAGCGGGGAGCAGAACAGGCAGATCCAATGAAATATACTACTGAGGGGAGCAGTGGGCGGGTCAGGGGAGGTCTGAGTTCAATACTGCAGCTGCAGTATCCCACCTCTTTAGGTCTCAGGCCCACATTAGCTCTGACTTCCTTTCTTGCTGATGATCTTGACATGTTTGAGGAGAACAGGTTATCGAATTTTGAGACTGCCAATGAGCACACGATCTCCTAATCA
>NW_004567103.1:5513758-5520141 GCF_000260355.1 Condylura cristata | reverse complement strand
TCTAAAGCGATGCAGTTCTTCATGTAATGAGAGTTACTTTATTTTGGGCATAGACATAAGTAATGCTTTTCTCTGTTCTTGGCGGGTTTTCAGCACTGATGTCAATGCCTTAGTGGAAGAGATACAGATAGCAGAGCCGCTCATCACAGCTTCCCGGACAGACCAAGTGAAACTCTTAATACAGAGACTGCAGTATAAACTCGGCCAGCACAGCACCCACAAATTCTACCTTTTTAAGGTAATGCCTGCTTAGCAATAGTTGATAGAAGGGTTTCAATGAATTTAGTGGTGCTCTACCATGATGAGGTAAAAAGAGAAAAAAATGTCTTTCCCTCAGTGTGTCACAGATATTTGCTGAGACTAGCCTCAATAAATGCTTGTTGAATAGGTAAAATGCACACATTTCTTAAGAGGCTAAATAAGGATTTTGCTAACGTTAGCTCTTTTTCATGACAAATTGACAGAGTAGCTATTGAGGTCGGTTTAAATTACCGAATAGCATCTTCTTCTAGCTCACTTTTTCTGAATGAAACTGTATTTAAGTAAATTGTTTATTTACAGGGCAATGTAAGTATGCTTACTTTCCCTAAAGTTTCTGATGAGTGAGAGTATTACATAGTTCGTTATTTATTACTTCAAGAACAACTTTATTATGTAGCAACTTTAATAGCTTTGTAGTAGTACACTGACTTTATTTTTATAATTTAAATATAATTATAGTACGATATAATTATTATATACTCAGCAAATTCTGACACAAAACATCCAGGCAATTTTTGGCATTCATTCAATTTTCTGGAAGGGGATGAAGTTATTCTTGTCATATATTTTTTTAATCCAGCAGGGAGCGCTGTTTAGCTTCAAATGTGATCTCTACCGAGGGTGAACTTGTGATTCTTCCTCCAAAGGGACTATTTGTGACTGTGACAGGGGATGCGATTGCCAGGTGCACTCTGGCAGTAAACATTATGGGCAATGTCCCAGCCCTGCCAAATCCCTCTGACCTATAAACAAACTATCCAATTTACATACCTGCTAGGGAATGTAAAGATTGAAAAGTAAATAAGACAGTCTGACTCTGAAGTAGATTTTGGACTAGAAAACTAACAATAATCGTACATCACAACATTCTGTCTTTGAAAGCTGCTTAGTGTTTTTTATCAGCACTGTCCCTACAGATGTACAAGTCTTATGCACCAGTAAAGTATTATGAACTCTGTTACTTGCTATTTTATTTAATACCCCTAATGTAATTCAATGGGAAACGAATGAAAAACTTATATCCAATGACTTTTTTTGTGCTTTATGTAACCACCAGATGAGTTGTTGGTCATAATGATACAAGGAACGATGCATTTTTTCTCATTCATTCCAGTATTAGATATTGTTCATTTCTATTTATTATAAAGACAAATTTGAATGTCTTCATTGAAGTTAAAAATGAATGAATGACAGTCATTGTTTTCTTTCATTGAAGGTTCTCAGGGCACATATACTGCCATTGACTAATGTTGCGCTTAATAAATCAGGCTCATGGTAAGGATCTCTACTTAAAACAATTTTTTTCCATTAAGTTTTTATTTTATTTTTTTTTTAAGATTTATTTATTCATTCATTCATACAGAACTGGGTATAAGCCAGAGGTGCAGGGGCGGTGAGAGGATTCACCAGAGACAGAGTGTGGGGGCAGAACAGACAGATCTATGAAGTACATGTCTGAGGGGAGACAGGAGAGGTCTTGCCACGCCATGTCGGTCACCTCCGGGGTGGGGGATCGAACTCACACTGAAGCAGCTGTGGCGAGCTGGCAGTGCTCTGTCTTAACCCGCTGCGCCACCAGGAAGGGCCCCCATTGGGTTTTTAAAGAGCAGTTTTAGGTAAACAGAACATGTGGGCAGAAATGTTGCACATTCCTCTGGCCTCACACCGGCACAGCTCCACCCCCGCCAGCAGCACCAGAGAAGGCCACGCACTTGGCACAGCTGGTGAAGCTGCAGGACTCCCCATCCTCACTCAGAGCTCGGGGTGCACACAGGGGCCCACTCTTGGCTTTGTATGTTCTGTGGGTTGATGAACCGCGGAAGCCTCGCATTAGGGGTCTCTAGGGCGGTGTCACTACCTCAACACCCTCTGTTCCCTACTAGGCTTCATTCCTGATGTCTAACCTTTACCACCCAAGAGCTGAAAATACCCTTTTTTGAAAGAAAAGTGTATATTAAAAGTGTAAATCATGATGACTGGGCATACACATCATGAACTTGTTACTACTCAAGTTAATGAACGTATCACCTCAAGTGGCCACGTTCTGTGAGCACAGAGAGTGCAGAATCTGTGCTTCTAGCAGATCTCCAGTATTCGCACCGCGTCACTGCCCAGCCGTCATGCCTGAACAGGTCTCTGGACCGGCTCATCCCATGTGACTGTATTTCTGTCCCCTCTCACACGTCTCCCACCTCTTCCTCTTACCAGTTCCGGGAATCACCACTCTCATGCCTGAGTTTTACTTTTATCCACCTCTGGCTTGTTTCACCTAGCACAGTGTTATCCATTTTCACCCATGCTGGTGAATAACGTCCCATCAGTTACCCGCACACCACCTCCCGCGACCCCCTCCTGCCCTCGCGGACAGTCCCTGTCTTGACCGTGGTGGACAGCACTGCAGTGGACACGGCAGGAAGCTGCCCTCCAAATCCTGATGTCCTTTGCTGGCTACCCAAATGGGACTGAGGAATCAATAGCAGTTCTATTTTTAATCTTTGGGGGAACCTCCGTACTGTTTTCTACAGGAACACACCAGTGATGTTCCCATCGGCAGTGTACAAAGGTTAAGGGGTTTCATACAGCGTCTAAGTGTTTTTGTTAAAAATAGCAGTTGAGGAAATAACAGACGGTTCATTTTCTCATTTCAGCACCCTCCCTGAGGGAGAGGGGATTTGAGTCTGTACTGAGAGAATTTGCCAAGTTGGGTAGGTGGGGGTTGGGGGTGGCTGTGAGCCATGGAGGGTTTTATGATGGAACCATAAAGTAGGAAAAATGTTCTTGTTTACTGGGATAGATCGGAGCTTCAGAAAGTGTTACTGCTTGTCAGCATCATCTAATAATAGTATTTGTATCGTAAAGATAACTAATAGAAGGATTGCACTTTGACTTTTTTTTTTAAAGTTTCTAAGTCAAAGGATTTTGATACTGTTCCCTACTGAGGTGTTTGTTCTGCGCACACAAATCCACCGTAAAAAGCAGAACACACATGCTATGGGCCTGCAAGTAAAAAACAAAACAAAACGCGGTCTCTGTTCGCACGCCGCGGTGCTCACCTTGTGGTGTATTTCTGTCCTTCGCCCAGCTTCATCACCGGGAGTTATGACCGGACATGCAAACTCTGGGACACCGCCTCCGGGGAGGAGCTTTACACCCTGGATGGCCACAGGAACGTGGTTTACGCCATCGCGTTCAACAATCCTTATGGGTAAAGAGACACCCAAGCTTTCACCTAGTCCTTCATTAACCCAACATCCATTCTAGTCATCCTTCCCCATCTATTTGGGGAAGAGACTGTAAAAGAACTAAGATTGATTGAGCGCCTGTGTGGGCTTTGAAGCCTCTTAAATACCCCCTGTGCTGCCTGCGGGAGCTTTGGGACAGACATTCCTGCCCCGGGCTCAGCATCCGGTCTAGGACTCCCCAGCGCTGCCCCACCCACGCCAGGCAGAGCAGAAAGCGGGACTTGCGGCCCTCGTGCGCCCCCTGGAGGCGCATTTCTACACACAGTGTGGTTTGCATTTTGTACTCCTTAACATTTTATTTTTAAGTGAAACTTGATTTACCATTTGTGGACAAAATGATATAATTTTGTGAGTACACCTTTATACTTTGACAGTTACACACGCTCCACTTACCCTCCACCAGAGCTGCAGTTCCATCATATAGGGTTTTGAACCCACACTTCGCTCTTGTCTCCCCTGTGATAACTACCATCTTTTCCAGAGTATTCTTTTTTTTTATTTTATAAAAGTTTATTTTTGCATCATTTTGTACATTTTTTTTATCTCAATTGTAATCCCCGTGGGTTTCCCATCACCAAGTCACCCGTGTGCCATCACCATAATCCCATGCACTTCCCTCCCTACCCCCTCATTTTTGATCCCATTCCCCACTCCACCCCACCAAATGTCTCTGGTATATGGCTGTTCATTATTCTTGTTATTTTCTCGCCTGGTCCATTATACTCCTGCTATGAGTGAAACTATCTGGTATTTTTCTTTCTCTTTCTGGCTTATCTCACTAAGCATGATCTTTTCCAGCTCCATCCAAGTGGCTGCAAAAGACATGTGTTTCTCTTTTTTGGTTGCTGAGTAAAATTCCATTGTATATAAATACCACATCTTTTTAATCCAGTCATCTACTTTTGGGCATTTGGGCTATTTCCATGTCTTTCCAATTGTAAATAAAGCAGCAATACACATGGGGGTGCCGGTATATTTTTCAATCAGTATTTTTGTGTCTTTTGGGTAGATACCTAGGAGTGGGCAGAGTATTGTTTTTGCTGTTCTTTTCTGTATGGTCTGCACATGACTGATACTGTTCCATAACTGGCTTTCACCTTCTGATTTATTTAACTTAATAGAATTACTTCAAGACCTGTCTTGCCACAAAGGCACAGTTTCATTTTTCATGGCTGAGTAGTATTCCTCCGAGTATATGTACTACCACTTCTTTATTCAGTCACCAGGTGAGGGGCATTTAGGATGATTCCATGTTTTGCCTATTGTGAATAGTGTGACTATGAACGTTATCTACTTGCTTAGAAGTGACTTCACAGTATTACCAGTATTGCTAAATAACAGTACAAAATGCATAGGGACATTTAAAAACCAGTCTGTAGTTAACCAGTTTAGCAGATTAATTCTCTATTTTGTACAATGTGTTCCAGATACCCAAGGCTCCCCAAAGTTTGCAGCAACTAGGCTCCCCCCAGCATGCCATTCTTTCCTCCCAGGAGCTAGGTTTTGAGCTCATCAAGAGTTAATTGAATTTGTCCACAAATCTGCTTATGTCTGCCTTCCATTGTAATATCTTAATTACCTATAGCTTAAAATAATGAAATGTATGTGGGAATAAAACTACTGCTGCTTATGAAAACCCAGAAAGGGAAATCTTTGAAAAAGTCATTGCTATAGGAAGTTGTAGATGAAATCATTAAATTGGACAACACTGTAAAAATTTAGAAAAATCCTGTGTCCAGATTGTTCTGCAGGCATATTTAAACCCTTTTAAGGTTTTAAAATTTTTAAAAAAGGTTTCAGCAGAGTGAATTTAAGAAACCAACAAATAAGCAGGATTGTGCTGATAATGGGGGAGAGGGAAAGATAAATGAATGTAAACTGCTTGAGAGTTTATGCTTTATCCATTAGTTCAGAAGTTTTGATAAAGTAATTCTAAAACACTGAATTTAGTGATGTGGTGTCATATGGATAGCGAGAAGAGCAGATGATTAAAAAGCAACAGCTGTGTGAGACTGAAGCATTTGAGGGGCAGGGAGGAGGGGACTGAGCGAGGAGCTTCAGGGTCCTGGGCAGGAGCAGAGAGTCAGGAGCTGCTGATAGGAGAAGCAGCTTTAGCTTCTCAGTGCTGTGCTTTAACCCATTGTGCCACCAGGGAGGGCCCTAAATAATATTTTTAACCTTCAACTTCTACCTTTAATGTATAATCTAAAAACTTAAGTACCATGCAAAAGTCAGACCATCTTTTGTTCACCACTGAAATAATTATTGTATGGTTTATTGCTTGCAAAGGGTAGCAATTTTTTTCTTTTGCAATTTTTTTTTGAAATAGGGAGCATTCTATCTGTCATACACTCGGTTGAATCTGATGTCAAACCCCACATTTTGTTTCAATCCTTAGGGATAAAATTGCCACTGGGTCCTTTGATAAGACATGCAAACTGTGGAGTGCAGAGACGGGGAAGTGCTTCCACACCTTTCGGGGCCATACAGCAGAAATCGTGAGTCTATTTAGTTCATTACATTTATGCTGCTGTTTTTTTTTTTTTTAACATTTCTCTTTTTTCATTGACTTTATTTTCAGAGGAGTTTTAGGTTTGCAGCAAAATTAGGCAGAAGGTGCTGATGCTTGTCCCTTCCCAGGACACATGCAGCAGCGCCACTTATCAGCATCCCCTCTAGAGGGCGCACTTGTTACAATTGCCACCTTGAGGCGTCAATGCTGTTTCTCTTTAGGATTCTCTAAGGGGCACAAAAGGGCTCTCACGTGCTTGGCGGGGGAGTCCAGCTGTGCTTGGCCACCTGTAGGCCAGCTGGACATTGTTTTTTTTTTTAAAGATTTGTTTCGATTTATCAGTGATTTTCTTTTCTTTTTTTTTTTTT
>NW_004567103.1:5511069-5512980 GCF_000260355.1 Condylura cristata | reverse complement strand
TAGGTAAATTTGTGACTATAAATTATAATTCCTTTTATAGTTAATTTAAAATCTGTCCTGTCTTGTTCATCTCTCCCTGTAGCTTATGGGGCGCTCTTGGTAGAGTGGGTTTGACACTCTGGGTGCCCAAGACACAGGCCAGAGTTTGCAAATGGCTACTACGTAGAAACTATTCATTGATTGATGTCGTTGACTATGAAAAATGTGAATGTCTCCTAGGAATTATTTATAAAGAAAGGCTTTTTAAAACCCAACAGAATATGAAAACACAGTCACACTATGAGAAGGATGATCACCTCTTTCTTAAGGCTGTGGGCAAGTTTCTCAAGTTCTTGGTATCCTGAAGAGTAAAATGGGGAAATAGCTGCTCCGAGGACTGTCGTAAGGCAGCACCATGTTAATGCACACATGTCACCAAGCCCAAGGCCCCAAGGCTTTCTCTGCAGTATCACCAGCTTCTAGCTGACTGTTCTGAACACAGCTTAAGCTCTGGTGAGATGAACATATCATGAATTTGAAGAATGAACACAAATTGATTTTACTCCTAAAGCAAGCAGGCTGCTTATCTTTAAAAGCCATCATCTCCTCCCTAGGCAGCCGATTAGCTCACCAATTATTACAGGATATAACAGAATTGGTCAAGGCCAAGGGCTTCCCAATAGTGAAAACCATTACGAGCATCAAACGACATATGCAAATTTGAGTTCTAATGACAGCCAGAAAGCAATCAGCCCAAATATTTTAGAGGATTTGAAAAAGATATTTTAAAAGTTTGTTCGAGAACCACCTTCATTGAGTTTAAGCTTTAGAGGCAAGTCAACAAAAAAAGAAAAGTTTAGGATGGATGTGTGTGGTTCGCACATCCTTCACATATCCACGCGTGTTCCGTCAGCGCCAGAGGCAGGAAACGGGTCTCTGTGATCCCGAGAGCTGCTAAAACTAGAGCTGGAAGAGGGCAGGGTCAGCTTGCTCACCGGGAAGATCATGTCTTGGTGTGTGAGGGATGAAGGTAGTGGGTGCTGTCAGCAGCGTGGGCCAGTTGGGGGTTTTATTGCAGCTCAAGTAACTGCCACTCAGGCTGGTCTTGAGCCAGGAGAAAGTGACGAGGAGAAAGTGACAAGATCTGGAGAAGGGGCAGAGCTGGGCTACCAAGGTGCCAGGAGGCAGGAAGGAGAAGGTCCCGGGTAATTCTGGATCTAACACTCAGGAGGGACAATGTCATTTGCCTGCTCAACAGCCACCCAGTCTCCCACTGGCTGCTGCTTCTTCGGGCTTGGAATGAGCAGTGAGCGGGGCTTGGGTGTGGGCCCTGGTGTCTGGGTATCAGCTGCTGGAGTTGCCCAGAGACAGAGGTTTGGGGAGAAGTCTGACGCCATCTTGGAAAGATGGAGAAAGAGAACCTGTAAAAGAGAGGGAGGGAGGTGGGGGAAGGGTGGGAGAGAGTCCGTCAGGTAGTGCAGAGCTGAAGCGAGGAAGGCGGTGAACTCTGAATGACAGATTATGTTCCCAGGGACTTTGGTTGTAAGGGGAGAAAAGATAAGTCAAAAGGGAGAGGCAGAGAGTAAAGGGGTTTTTGTTTTTATGTCAGGGAAGCACGGAGACCCACACAGGCCCTGGTCAGAGGGAAGAGAAGATTAGTGGGAACAGCTCCCCTGGGACTATGGGCAACGGGTGTCTTAGAATGGGCATTGGGAAGCCCCGAATCTGAGACTGAGGGAAAGGAAGAGAGGGCCAGTGAGGAATCCGGGCCCGGAGGTAAGTTTCCTCAGGGAAGTGGAAGGACGGGTGTCTCTGCTTTGGAGCCAGAGAGCAGAGTGGGGGACTGAGCGGTGGTGGCCAGAGGCTGGACGCGGCAGGCGAGGGTGCCGAGGGCAGCTGAGGACAATCGCTGAGAAAGGCCACAGCAGGAAG
>NW_004567103.1:5509023-5510389 GCF_000260355.1 Condylura cristata | reverse complement strand
GGTGGGGAGCAGGGCTAGAGTGCCACCAGCGCTCCTGCTTGGCCCTGGGCTCCGGTTACGCTGTTCCCAGCGGTCATCGCTCCTGCCCAGACCAGTGCCTCTTCCACCCCTCGGTAAAGGGACCCTTTCCCGAGTCACCTGTCTGAGTCTCTTCCCTTTCTTGTGATCCAGGTGTGTTTGTCGTTCAACCCGCAGAGCACGCTGGTGGCCACGGGCAGCATGGACACGAAGGCCAAGCTCTGGGACATCCAGACCGGGGAGGAAGTGTGCACGCTGGCCGTAAGGGGCGCCACCGCCTCCCGGCTTAGGGCCACCCACGACCCGGGGTTCTGTTCGTCTGTGCTTTTGCTGCAAAGCGGGCGCTAAGCCACAGCACCCCTCAGAGCTCCCGGAGGGTCTCCTGCCCTGCGGGGGTCACGTTGAAGACCAGGCTACAAGTGCAGGGTGTCCCTGGGGCTGCCCACTGAAACCGGTGTCAGCCTGGAACCTGTCTAAAGTCCGGCCCAACGCCCAGCTGGTGGAGGCGGGTGCTTCTGGGACAGGGCAGACCTGGAGAGTCTTGCGGGAAGGTTCTAGAGGGGGGATGGCTGTTAACACTCTCCCCTGTGCTCCGTCTCAGACGCCCCCTGATTACCAAGTGTGGAAGGAGGAAGGACAGGGCAGGAGGTGACAGTCCCAAGGGCACCGGCCACCGGCAAGATCACGGTGGCCTTCACCCCGGCACTGCGCCCCCAGCGCCCTCCCCACCGGCCACCCCCGGTTTTTCCACTCCCCAGACCTGCCTAAAGGCTGTGCTAGTCTCTGTGGAAAGAAAGTACACAAGAAACGGCAGCAGCGCCCCTATACAGGAGAACTGGTTCTAAGAAAGTTAAACAAATGAGCTAAGAGATAGAAACAGCAAAGGTTTTAAGTCACACCAAGGGCGTTTCTTTCTTAACCGACAGTGCCTGCCACTCTTGACATCAACGTCACTTTCCTGTGGTCACGGCATCCCCACTGCCTCTTCTTTCAAGATGAGGACTTAAGAGTAGGAAAGAGGAGCTTGCTCTGACGGAGGAGCCACTGTGAGGGAGGAGCCCGCTTAGTCTGAGGGAGGAGCCCGCTGTGAGGGAGGAGCCCTGCTTAGTCTGAGGGAGGAGCCCGCTGTGAGGGAGGAGCCCCACTTAGTCTGAGGGAGGAGCCCCGCTTAGCCTGGGGGAGGAGCCCGCTGTGAGGGAAGAGACCTGCTATGTCTGAGGGAGGAGCCCCGCTTAGTCTGAGGGAGGAGCCCCGCTTAGTCTGAGGGAGGAGCCCGCTGTGAGGGAGGAGCCCTGCTATGTCTGAGGGAGGATCCCGCTGTGAGGGAAGAGCCCTGCTATGTCTGAGG
>NW_004567103.1:5497828-5508814 GCF_000260355.1 Condylura cristata | reverse complement strand
TGTCTGAGGGAGGAGCCCGCTGTGAGGGAAGAGCCCTGCTTAGTCTGAGGGAGGAGCCCGCTGTGAGGGAAGAGCCTTGCTTAGTCTGAGGGAGGAGCCCGCTGTGAGGGAGGTGCCCCGCTTAGTCTGAGGGAGGAGCCCTCCTCTGCATATCTACTTGCTCCCAGAAGACACATTTGTGTGATCTGAATTCTAATGTTCTGCTACGTTTAAAATTTGTCATTTGGAGCCAATCAGAAATATAATTCGATAGTGAACTTTTTTATGTTATTTAAAAAGTAATGATGACAAGCCACTGAATTAACTGGAAAATAAGGACTCTGCTCCAGGCAGAATTTACTAGAGAGAGTAGTTTCCTCCGCCCTGTATGGTAATCCTTGGAAAGTCAGCTCAAAGACCAGAGATTTACGAATCTATTCATGGGGAAAGGTCATAAGAATCCCCCCTCCCCTTTAAAATTATAACTATTGCTACTTCACTACTTTTTCTCCTTTGTCATCTCTTATTAGCCCATAAAGCAGACGGTGCTTGTAGATGTTTCTACACAATGGGAAAGAAGCTAATTTTCCAAACACACCCTTCTCCTTTCTTAAAACAACAACAACAACCTTTAGCTCAAGCTTTATTGAGCTAGGTTTGACTTGTTTTAATAAAAACCATCATGTTTTAATAAATTTAAAGAAGTATGCAATCACCCCAGTCTAGTCTGGAACATCTCCATCACGCCCAGGTGAGGCCACATGCCCGTTTGCTGCTCTCTCCCAGTCTCCAGCCACTGAGCTGCTTCCTCCTGAGAGTTTTGCCCTTTCTAGCATTTTCTTTTCAGCTGTGACATTGCACATTTGTAGAAACTCTTATCTACAGATACGCATGACAGTGTCACCTCCCTTTGCAGGGGCATTCAGCAGAGATCATCTCCTTGTCCTTCGACACCTTGGGAAACAGAATCATCACCGGGTCTTTCGATCACACCGTGGCGATGTGGGATGCCGCCACTGGCAGGTGCTGTTCGTTTTTGAGAATCTTTTAACCTGGGTCAGAAGGTTAAATACACAACCTTTGTTCTTTATTTAATTTATGCTTTACACTCCCTAGAAGGAGGACTCACTGAAATATAAATCAGTGTGTTCTATAGCCATAATTTTGATCCACAAAAATAGGTGTCTTGTTGGAATTCTGAGCAGATCAGGCCAACCAGAAACATAAAAGGAGAATGTTAGCAATAGCCTGATTCTAGTTGTTATTTGTTCCCTGCACTGTGTAATCAGAGTCAATGGCTGGTCAGTACAGTAGGCATGGATCTCAAGAATTAATAAAATCATGGCTAATTTCTCAAATTAAATTTACTTCAATTTCCTTCCTAATTACTTTTTGGTCTCGGTGGCTAAGAAGTCAACTACATTAGTCTGGCTATATGCTCTCTACCCTTGGCTTGCTTCATGTTGGTAGATGAGCTAATTGTCAAGCTGCCCATCAAATGGACACAAGGGGAAGGAGGCGAAGGAAGGGCCATCTGGCCAGCTAGGTGTCCACACATGTGACAGAAGGATGCTGCAACAGTGTTTTGATTATTATTATTTTTCAACTCATGCGTTCGCCTTCCTGAAGTGGCGGTCCTTGTTTACAATTTAAGGATGGTTTTGTTGGAATGAAATTAGTGGTCTCACCAACTGTCTTAGAATTATAACAAAAGCTGATGATTTTGATTTTTAGTTTATTCTATGTTTTTTATGATTCATTTTTTTGTTTTCTCTACATTTGCTCCTATAAGTGAGACCATACATTGTACAAAAATGAAATATGATATAATGAATATATTAAAAATTAAAAATAGGTAAACTAAAGAAAGAATTATAACAAAGCCATGTTTGTCATCAAAGTTGTCAATTTGTAACAACTGTGGCTTAGACTCCCAACACTGATGACCTTGACCTCATAATTTGTGTGCTTCTCTTACAGTAAGGTGCCGTATATCATTGGGAATTCTTTCCATTTTATAGGAAGGTGTACACCTTGATTGGTCATTGTGCAGAGATTAGTAGTGCCTTGTTCAACTGGGACTGCTCTCTGATGTTAACCAGCTCCATGGACAAAACCTGCATGGTGAGCTTAGGAAGTAACTCTCTTTACAATTCTTGACCCTGTGCTTACTGTGCCATGTAGTCATCAGAATATTAACACATTTTTTAAGATACTTACTTAGAAGTAATTGTTAATTTTTTGGTAATTTCTGCTTCCTTAAATTTAAAAGAATTATGATACAGCAAAACCATTTTAATAGCTTCAAATGTATTACATTACCTTGTTTCACAAATGTATAATATTTTTGCTCAATGTTCCTCTATTCATTTATTAAATTTTAATGAGCATGATGTCAAGGAGTCTTAACAGAATACCACTGGCCTTAAAGTTCAGTTGCTAAGAGTTTATGCTCTGGGATTATTAGTTGATTACTTATCAAATGCATGATGCTCTTAAGATACTTGGAAGTTGAGATCAAGCTCCTTAAATTTGACCACCTTCCTATGAAAACTGGACACCACAACCCCAATCACTGAAGCAGGTACTTTGAGGTTGCCCCGTTTAAGAGTGGCAGATTTGTACTATTCTAACAGTCTTTGATCATCCCTATATCCAAAATGCTCCTTGTTAGGTGGCTGACTACGGTCTATAGTCATGAATCAAGGTAGAATTCACTGAACCCTTGAAACTTATATATGTGACTTTGGAATTTATTTAAATGGCTACAAGCATACCACAAAGACTACAACGTCTGCCCATGTTTACACTTCAGCCTTTTCACAGTCTTTTTGTTTTCTTTCAATGCAGCTGTGGGATGCTTCAAATGGGAAATGTGTAGCTACATTAACAGGCCACGATGATGAAATACTAGACAGCTGTTTTGATTACACCGGAAAGTTAATTGCGACCGCCTCAGCAGATGGTAGGCAATACATTCATTCATTTAATACATTTTATGCTTTGATAGACACTCATGGCTCCAGACTGTGGGTTATCTCCCTGATGACCAGTTATGAGCAAAACTATATTTACCTTCTTTCTGGGATGTCCTTTGTGCCACTATGTCTGCACCACCTCTTGACAAGCACATGCGATGTTACCCTAGGTCTTCATTATCTCAGTGACACCTTAATAAAATGGTCTACTCCACCTCATTTCCTTGACGATCAGACCTTATACCACCGTGTGTTGACCTCATCATCTTGGCCTCCAATCACGGTGCTGTAATATATCGGCACCATCCCTGTGACCACACAGGCTGCTCCACGAGGTCTACCAGATCTCTGAGATGCGCATTTATGATGCCAGGCTCCATATCCTTGCCTTCACTCCATGTATGATTCCACACAACAGCATCATCTTAATGGTAGCCAGTTCCATGATGACCACACGTGGTGCTATAATCCATCTGTATGACTTTCCTGTTGGCACGTGAGCCATAATGTGCATCTCCACCCTCCAGGACCCACGCGACATTATGTCACCATCTCCTTGAAAGTGACTTATGCTGCTTCCCCCTGTTCTCATCACTCTTTTAAAACATTTAATACTGTGCCTTATGTGCATCCTAGAAACGTCTTCTGATAACACTATAAGACTTAGAATATTTTTCTGGTGACAGTTTGGATCACTGCAGGAGGTCTCTGCCATCTCCTGGTCATGGAGTAAGAATGGGTGGTGTCATCTTCCTGAGGACCATGACACAAAGCTATTTATATCATTTTCCCAATGACCGATATACTTTGTTCTCATCCATGTTTTAAAAACCACCTCGGTTGTTGCACACTGACTGCAACATCTCCTTAATTACCCTACCTCATGTATGTGTGTGTGCATCAGATGGTATGTTCCATGTCAGCTAAATCTTGTTGATAACATGTTTGGTGCAATACTAGGCATTATCTTGCTGTGGTGCTATTCCATGTCTGTACCAAAAGCTGTGTGTAACACTAACAAACTCCCTATTGTCTCAGTGAGCACCCTCTGTGCTGGTATACTCTGCATTTATCGTGACCTGAGTGACAACCTGTGATACCACAGGTTAGGCCACCCCCACAATAACTTATATTCCTGACACATAAGACACTTTCTGCATCATCCCCTGGCAGTCCTTGATAACCAGGAACAGGAAATGTGCTCAGCCTGCATTATCTCCTTGATAAGCACATATGTTCTTGCCCTCCACCTGCATAATCCCCTGGCAAGCATTTGCGGTGCTTTACTATTCTGCCTTGTGACATTACACAATAATGTGGATGCTATTCTATGAGGTGTCACCCCAGATAACAAAGCATGATGTGATTCTGTGTATTTTCTTCCTGAAGACACCAAATACGTGACATCACACCCATGACGTCATGGATAGCACTGCCCTAAGTCTGTACTAACCCTCTGATGCTAGTGTGTCTACTCACATACTTGACAGTTGTGTCAAGTCTTATCTTACAGTCTTTGCCAGGCCTTTATAATCAGGTGTGATGTTATGCTACATCTTAATCCAATCATTTAGAACTCTGCATGGTACGATTCCCCATCTCCATCATCTCGTAGGAGCCCAAGTGTGATGCAGTCATAAGTCCACCTCATTTCCCGGAGAAGGGACTGCTATGTCATCTCTATGATTCTGTAGTGTGTCTATGAAATATGTTTGGAACACTGAAATTTGGTGACATCTTTTTGAGTGCTATGTTGGTGACATACTGTGTGTCATCTCCATGGGTGACCAAGGGTATGTGCTGCTTTGGTCTGCAAAACCTGGGTAGCTTCATGTGATGTTAAATGTGTTCCCTCACTGTATCATTTATGATACAGTGTGCTGGCCTTAACTCTGCAACAGCTACACGATCACTGTGTGTTATCTTTACCAATCAATCAGTCAAGATTCTCTATTATTTCTGTGTCATCTCCTGATGTTTTATAATATCTGCATTATACTTCAGAAGCGCTAATATGTGTACATAAATGTCTTGATGAGCATGTTTGACACTGTACTGTGAGAGTTTCCTTCCTGACCACGTCTGATGCTATACATTACAGGCATCCTATCCTTGACATAAACATGATTCCACATTCTGCATCCTATTTCAACTCCGTGTTATGCCATGATGTTACTACAATGCATTTTGATGAATACATGTTGTCATTCCATCACTCATGTCTGATAACTTTATAGAGATGTGAGTTAATCCACATCCTTTATAACTTTCCATGATGCTGTACTGTGACTTCATTTTCTCTTTGAAAATCTCAAATAATACTTGATCATATGTCATCTTTTAATGACAATGTATGATGCTACATTATATATGTGCCACCAAATTAAATACCAGGTGTTATATGATGCTATGTTATATCTTTTTTACTTTTTAAGTATCATGCATGATGCTCATCTGTGTCTCCCTCTTCTTACTAGCCACAACATATGCTCTATTATGGGTTAATTCTCTCATGTCCGCATTGATGCTGTAAGCTACTGGCATCATTTCTTTGAACAGCTTGTGGGGTGCAAACCGTGATGGTGTGACTGTGTCTCTTCCTTGAAGACCATTCTGAAGTATTTCAAGGTTATTTCCTTGACAGCAATCTCTGAATAATGATGATGCTTGATCACTTTAATAACTATGTATGATGTTATAGGTAGGATCATCACTTTAATGATAATGCACAACCCCACTCATGGTGTCATCTTCCTGTTAGTGATGCTATGATGCTCTAGCACAGCTGTGCCATCTCCTTCATAACTGCATAATGCAACGCTATGTATACTTCATCGCCTTAATAACCACTTCTGAGGATGTATGCTCACTTTTGTTGAAAACTGTATGATGAGATACTGATCTGCTTCTCCTCCTTCATAACCACAGACTTATAAATTGTTGTCTTATTTTTTTTATTATTATTTTTTATGTTGTTATTTTTTGTGGTGTCTTGTTGTTTGTTATCACGGGGGGGACCTCTTCTGCTGCAGTGTTTTTTCTGCTGTTGTCTTCTTGTTTGTTGTTCTTGATGTTGTTGTATTCTTCATTTTTTTTTTGTGGCTGGTGTGTTGTTCTGTTGTGTATCATTCACTTGATACCCATCTCTCATACTCTGTTGTGTCATATCTTTGGGAACCACATACTAGATGTGCTTTATCGCTGTTCAGGTCACCTGGGATGCTACACTAAGTCTTTGCTGTCTTCCTGATGACCAGATATGACACTCATCGTGTGCCTCATCTTCCTAGTGACTACCCATCATGCTACTCTATGTCCACTCAATCTTCCTGATTACCATGCTCCACGTGACCTAATCTCAGATCCATCTCCTAGGAAATGAATATGATGCTGCAGTGATTTTCATGATCTCTTTGAAAATCATATTTTATGCTATAGCATATCTCTGTCATCTGATGACCATTTGACATTTCATTTGTTTTGTTATACCTTTGGTACAACAAAGGTATAACAATGCAGTCCCCTACTCCATGTCTGCACTGTCTCCTGATCACTGAGTAATACACCACCCTATGTATATGTTACCCTTGTCCCTAGCTGGAAATGGTACTTCACTGTATGCACTATCATCTCACTGACACAGAAGAGACAAGTCAATGCCACCTAATCTTATTACAGAAAACGTATGATGCCATCAGGTAAACAGGTCATCCCTTTATAACCAGGAGAGTTTGGATGCTAGCTCTTGTCTGTGTCATGTCTTTAATAACATGTCTTACCCTTGATGGTCCCATAAGGTGCAGTGTTTCCTCATCCCATGAAGTCCCTTTGCTATGTTGTACTGTATTTACTTCCTGCCACTGATGGGCACATGTCATCTTTGGTGGCAGTAGATGGAGGTGCCATAACGATGTCTCAGCCATCATCCAGAAGACGGCTGAGTCACCTCATGACAGGCGTGCTTCTACACAGGCTGTGTTACTTCTCATCCATTCACACGATGCCACAGGTGTATATTTCATCTTTTCACTATGCATAATGAAATGTGCATGTAGCAAGCTTTACATTTCAATCATAGTATTTCTAAGATAGCAACTTGGACCCTTTTGTCTATTTTCTCTTGAAGTTGGCTTTGTCAGAAAGTTAAGTCAAAAATCATTTAGATGTCTTGCTTTTCTTTGAATGAAATTGAATAACTGAACCTTCCTGCCCTGGCTAATTTTACCTCTGTATAATTCTGCCATTTGCAATGGGAAAGTGTCCTTCATCTGGTCAGAAATTTGGTCACTTTCTAAAACAAGAGTTTCACTATGGCAGTCTTATTTCCTCCTGTGCTTCTCTAATGCTCCCATTCCTTAATTCTAAGGACAAGTACAGGTCACTTCCTCCCTCCACCCATTCATCCAGCAGCTCCTTATGCGATGCCTGCTACGAGCTTGGCACTTTTGGGTGCTGGGGATGCAAGAGGGAACACGCATCCTATTAGCCCTTTCTGTTGTAAAGGGTTTCCTAGTGCTGTCCTTAGTTCACTGAGTAACGGCCTGGGTGTCTTCATAGAAAGACCCACCCGTAGCTTCCGAGAGCCAACTCATGTTTGGTGTGCGATGCTGGTCTTGCTGCTTATTTCATCACTAGTCTCCTAAAACATGTTTTGAGTCCCCTCCTTTTTTCCCTTTAAAATCTCCTTCCTGGCCCTCCCTGGTGGTGCAGTGGCTTAAAGCACAGTGCTAAGAAGCTAAAGCCACTTTCGCATGAGTTCGATTCCCGCCTTCCCCGTAGGTGACCACATGGCGGGGCAGACCTCTCCTGACCGGCCCGCTGCTCCCCTCAGCAGTGTACTTCGAGGATCTGCCTGTTCTGCTCCCCACTCTGTCTCTGGTGAAGCCTCTCACCACCCCTGAGCCTCTGGCCTGTGCCCCAGTTCTGTATGCACAAATAAATAAATCTTTAAAAAAAAAAATCTCCTTCCTGCCCTCCTCTATCTGCCTAGGACCTCATCATCTCTTCCAATAAGCTTGCGCTGGCGCACCTCACCTTTTCCCTGGGCCCCCTCCCCCTGCGTGGGACCCGGGTGCATTGCCCAGCCCTCCACAGCTGCAGGGCTGAAAAAGCACGGAGTAACGCCGCCTGCCGGCTGCTAAGAGTCCCCAGCCAGGCACCGTTAAAAGGCTAAAAAGGGCCTCGCGGGCGGAGGGCTTGAGCATAGGGACCGCTTGATCCTGAGCACATGCCCGGGAAACCACAGCTGACCCAAGAGGCCTTACTTCTTTGGGAAAAGCTACTTCAGCAAAATCACAGGGTCAAGAAAGTTTAGGACTCTGAGTCCAGGGTTGCTGCGGGTGTAGAAGGACTGGAGCTGAGAGCCGCTGGCTGAGGAGAGGCACGCAGAGACCGGTCTGCAGCAGTCTGGAGTGGCGTCTGCGCTCTGCAGAGACCACTGCGTGGCGCTGGGTGGGTCTGATGCCACCGAGGCTGGGGCTTGACCAGTCCCTGGAGGAAGCCCTGGAGCTCCTGGAAGGAGCCGGGGGTACCTGAGCCCCTGAGGCCCTGACGCAGGTGTGGAGCTGAGGTGTGCGTGTTCCTCCTCCGAGACCTTCTGAGCCCGAGGGTCAGACTGCAGCCACGATGGAAAACCCTCCCCGCAGGCCCCAGAGAGCCTTGCCTGACCTTGGTGCGGGTCAGTGGAAATGCGACCTGCTGATGATCACGCTGGCCACGCCGGTCAGCGAAGGGGGGCAAGTGCTCAGGTGTTCCATGCACCGCCCTAGCAGCTGAAGGGGGAGGGCGCTTTGTGATTCTGCACACTTTATTTCATCCCATTTGAGTTTTCCCAGCGTACTCATGGTGCTCACGTACGAGGACCCTCTCCGGTCCCTCCTCTTCAGACAGCAGTCGGCTTTCACCCAGGCGGTGAGCTGTGTCAGAAGGGAGATGTGTAGATGTTCAAGGGATCTGGTTCAGAGTGCTGTATTCAGATGAACTTACATTTCTATGGCTACCTCCCCCTCTCCCCAAGGCACAGGCAGGGTGTTCTGCGCCGCCACCAGGAAATGTATCACCAAACTGGAAGGTCACGAAGGTGAAATTTCAAAGGTGAGTTGTAAAGTGTGTCCCCAAATTCAGCATAATAAGCCATTGCCAAAACTTTTCACAAAATATAAGATGGTCCTCCCCTTAGCCACCAGCTACAGATGTCGTTAGCTGCAAATACCTATGAGAGCTATTTAAGCAGCTTTTGAAGAACTTTCCCTGGCTCTTGTAAACACACAAGTTCATAACATGCAAAAACCACGCTGTGCAGCAAGTATTACGTGTTCTATAAATAGATGTAACTGAAGAGGCATTTCCTGGAAATAGTTAACACTTAACAAAGCTCTCGCCACTCCCCATGGCTCAGTACAGAGCAGGACCATCCCCGGTGATCAGAGGCTTCCTGCACTGTCAGAACAGGTCAGGGTGGCTGGGACTGTGCCTCTCACCTCCCAGCTCACGGAGAGCAGAAATGCTGGCTCCTTGTAAGATACTGGCTCGCTAGTGTCAGGGCTCTGAGCTTCCATCTAGGCCCTGAAACCTCCCCTGTGATTGTCTTCTGGTCCATCAGGACTGGTCTCAGGATTGCAGAGACCACCTTCTCTGTAGGCAGGGCGCAGGGTGGACAGACCAGGGTTGGGGGGCTGGGCATGGGAGACAGCCCAGACTGCTTGTGAGGTCCAGCCTGGTTGCTGTGGACACGTGTGGCGTGTCCCTCTTAGGGGCCACCTGTTTCAGTGCATGCAGAGAAATTTTTAACACTCTGTCATGGCATTTTATGCTTGCGAAGTGGTAGACTAGTTATTGAATTGCCACCTAGGAGTGTCAGTTATATGGGGTGAAAGTAAATGCATTCACTCACTCACTCACTCATTCATTCATTCATTCATTCACAAGTGCTTTTGAGTAACCTCACTGCTTGCTAGTTCTAGAGCCCGGAAGACCCCACTTGGGTCCTGGGCCTCCCCAAATGCCCACAAGTGTGGCGCTGGCCCCAGGGACACATCGATGAGAAATCCCAGCCCTGGCCTCATCAAGCTCTCAGTCACAGAAGAGGTCCAAGAGGGGGATTCTGATGACTCAGAGGGTGTTGCTGCAGGCTGCTCAAGGGCCGGAGGGCCAGCAGCTCCCTCTGGCTGCTGCTGGGCACCTGCTGACAGTGCCCAGGAGGGGAGGGGGTCTCCCGGGGGTGGCATTTGCATGACAGGAGAGGAAGTCTCTCTTCTCCTGGATGGCCACTTATTCTTGGCACAGACCTGAGGAGAGCCCACAGGCTTTGGTGACAGAAGCTGGAGTTAGAGAGCTTACCCTGGGGTTTGAAGACGGCACCTGCCTTGTGATCTCCTCACTGGGCTCGGCACATGTCTGCGCAGACAAAGCTTCTGTAGGAAGCTGGGTGTGGGCGATTCATGAAAAGGGCCCTTGGGATTCCTCACGGGGCTGGGGAGGAGCTAGCTTTACCCCTCCATGTAGATTTTTATTTCCACATGTTATTTGTCCTATTACATCTGACCCACCATGAATGAGCTTTTGTTTGGAAGAATAAATACCAGGTTCGGTAGGTGACAGTTGCTTAGATATGTTCCCTTGTGGCTGCTTAAAAATATATCGGAGGCCTCCCGGGTGGCGCAGTGGGTTAAAGTACAGCACTATGAAGCTGTCCACAGCCGCTGCAGCCTGAGTTTGATTCCTGGCTGGGAGGTGACCCACATGGCGCAGCACATCTCTCTCCTGACCCTCCCCTCATCAGTGTGTTTCAGTCAATCCACCTGTTCTTTTCCTCACCATATCTCTGATGAATCCTCTCACCCGCCACACCTCTGGCCTGTCCCCCCACTCTTGTATGCATAAATAAATAAATATCACACACACACACATATAATCAGCCCACTAACCCATGAGCATTTATTTTTATTTTTTTTTAAGATTTATTTATCCATGCTTACAGAACTGGGGTATAAGCTAGAGGAGCAGGGGCGGTGAGAGGATTCACCAGAGA
>NW_004567103.1:5474265-5497678 GCF_000260355.1 Condylura cristata | reverse complement strand
TGCAGCACCACCAGGGAGGGCCCCATGAGCATTTTTCATTTTCCCTTTTGTAGATTTGTTTCAACCCCCAAGGGAACCGCCTTCTCACCGGCAGCTCTGACAGGACAGCGAGACTCTGGGACGCCCAGACGGGCCAGTGCCTGCAGGTGCTGGAGGGCCACACAGATGAGATCTTCTCCTGCGCCTTCAACTACAAGGGCGACATCATCATCACAGGTGGGTGAACACACCTGGCTTTCCATTTCCAGGTGGAGGTTAGAGTTCCGAAGAGCAAGGCCCCCAGGACACCCCCTCTTCTGGCTCACTGACTCAGCCGGGGCCTTCTGTGTCCAACATTTATTTTTAGTTTCATTCCATTGCCACACGCTTGAGCTCTACCCGGGGAAGTCTCTTGAATCTTGAATTTTAGTTGCCCTCGAAAAGACAAAATTCAATAACCTGCTTTCTGCTTATGTGTTTCAGGTGTAATCCACCAGGTGGTTAGTATTCAGTGGGTGTTAAGTGTTTGTCAGGACCTGCCTTGTCCACATTTGGAGTTCTAGCCCCTTGGGGGTTTATTCATAAAGCGAAGTTGTTTTCTGCTTGATTGTCCTCACTGACATTTGGGGAAGAGATGACACATTGCGTATTTTTCAGCCATTAAAATTTGGGGGGGGGTGAATTATATTAGCAGCACTTTCCTTTATCAAGATTTTATAAGAACTGAGTGAGGATAGGTTCATTTGGATTGTGGAAAGGGGACAACATGGTAAAAATACAGCTAAACTAACCACTTACCCTCCTCTTCCTCATGTTTGTGTGGTGCCTCTCCAGAGGCTTGGCAGGGAGAGGGGCTGGGAGCTCTGGCACTGAAGGGCAGGGGCCCCATAGAGGGCACAGAGGCCTGACCCAGTCTCCCGATCCTCACTGTGTAGAACATGTTTAACTGTCCCAACACATGACTCAAGTTTGAGTGCGTATTTCAACTGGCTAGGTGGCTTCCTGCTCAAGTCACCTCTAGAGAGCCGAGAATCACCTCCCTTTGGCCATAAAATACTTCCCTTTCTACTGCCCCCATTCTGTGATTCTGATAACCTCCAGCGAGCAGTCCACTCAAATGCCTGCAGTGAGCCCCAAAGTGCTCCCCTAAAACCTAGGGCCCACAATCCAGGGGTCTGCTCTGCTGAAGGCAGGGCAGCTATGTCTCCCACAATCTGACAATGCTGTCACCCCGCTGGCCACTATTCAGCACTTCGGTACTGAATTATGAAGAAGTTCTACAATTACCAATGACTTTCTTTGTTTTACTTATTTATTTTTAAAGGTTTGTTTGTTTTTGCATATAGACTGGGGTACAGGCCAGAGGTGCAGGGGCGGTAAGAGGATTCACCAGAGACAGAGTGGGGAGCAGAACAGGCTGATTGATGAAGTCCACTGCTGAAGGGAGCAGGAGAGGTCTGCTGCGCCCTGTGGGTCACCTCTGGGGCGGGGATCGAACTCGTGCTGAAATGACTTCTTAGTGCTGTGCCACAAGGGGGAGCCTCTTTGGGGTTTTGATTTTCAACTGTTACTAAAGGAAAAACACACTGAGGCAGCTCTTTGTCATGGACTGTGACAGGAAGGAGCAGGGAGGCTGCAGGTGTGCCGCGCTTACTCTTGGGAAGTTGTCGCTGAGGAAGGAGGCAGAAAAGGGTGTTACCAGAGAGTCAGCCTTCCGAAGCCCCCACGCTCACTAGTTCTGCAGCCCCTCTCCCCTCGACCTGTTCTCCACCTGTTAGTGTCTGCGCCTAATCTGGGCACCGGCTCCTCAATCCCCAACTCTTTGAAGATAATCGCGACTTTCTAGTGGTTTCCAAAGCATCAATGTGCTGAATAGTGTCCAGTGAGGTGACAGCACTTTTCAGAATGTGGGGGCCACATCTGTCCTGTCTTCAGCAGAGCAATCCGTGTCTGGATTATGGGTGCTAGGTTTTGGGTGACCCCGTTGGGGTTAACTGCAGGCAGTTGAGTTGACTGCTCACTGGAGGCTGGGTGCAGAATCACAAAGTGGACAAGAACCAGCCAGCCTGGTCATTCAAGTTTAAAACCAAGAGGTACCCTGGATGGCAGGTGCAGCCTCCTGACTAATCCTATACCTCTGGGTGCCTGACCCTGAAGTTTAGAGAAGTAGCAGCATTGCACTGCTTGGCACCAGCTGTTCTTTAGTGGAGGGGATGCAAAAGGCATCCCTTGGGCACCAGGCTGCCTTGGGTGGCTGTCTGCCCATGGGGAAGGAGAAGATGTGCATCCCATGGGGACTGTGAGTAAAATCTATGGACATTTAAAAGTGTCCCAAAGGGGAAGTGCGGTCTCCTCATAAGCTAAGCGTCCTTGTAGGCTGCAGATGTTCATGGTCACTGTGTGCCCACAGCCATGCTGAGGGGACGCAGAGGTTGTAAGTGGAGTGGGTGATAAGTGGGTGCAGCCTCAGGCTCTCTCCAGTTGCAAGATGACACAGTTGTTAGCATTATAAAGACGGAAGCTTGTATCCTTTAGAGTCATCAGGAGTCTTGCAGAAAATTCAAACCAAAAATCATCCCAAGTTCACAAAGCCTTTGCTACCCTGGGCCCTGGCAGCTGAGAGTCCAGTGCATTCCACACACCCACAGTTGACCGTGACCCAGAACAGGTCGGATTGCTAGAAGAGAGAGTTAAGTGAATGAATTAAGGTGAAAATAACTGGGTGGATTTTGTTTTGTAGGCAGCAAAGATAACACCTGTAGGATATGGCGCTGAAGAAGGGAGCTGGCCGCCGGGAGCCGCAGCCGTCCACATTTCCCAGGCAGAGGCAGATTGTTTTGATACTTCACGTATTTTCTCCTTTTTCACATCAACTGTGTATAGGCTGTCATCAGCTTCACAGACATGACCATTAAAACTGCTAACGTGTGTCCTTTCGTGATATTATTTGATGGCAGGAGTCAGCATGACATCTGAAAAACGTTGCTGGTTATTTCAATCTTGTTTTATGTTTGAACATCATTCAGGAGAAATGAAAGTGAGAAATAGTGTGCCTCTTTGGAAGACCATTTTCATTTCTCTTGAATAAAGTTTCTGGAAGAAACTCTTTGTGAATTGTATGCCTACGTGATGTGTTGTTTGGAGGACATATATGTCAGCAATGTGATTCAAAGTTTATTATTTAGTTATTTTACTTCTTCACCTAAGCATGAGAAAGGATTTTGAAACAAAAGCTTAATGTTTCTCCTATCATATTCAAACTATATTCCCCCGATACTAACTTACACTGAATAAAATTAGGAAGCATGTAGAGAAACGAAAACCAATCTCATTTAATAGCAAACTTACCCTGGATTCATAGTGGGTTGACAAAACATCGGCAGGTTTATCTGGAAAGAGCAGTTAAGCAAGACAACATTCAGTTAATTGAATGCAAAATTCTGGGTGGAAAACAAATGAGAGGATTGATGAGAGCGATCACCAAACACCAGCCTGATTCCGTGGCGAAGTGTATATTAAAAACTAATGTAAAAAGTTAAATCAGAAGGTGAGAATAGTGACGCCTGAATCCAGAGCAAATATATGTTAAATAATTGCTTTGTAATAATTGGCATGTGGCTGGGAGCTGACTGTGGGCCAGAGGTTACCCACTCCCACCTCTCAGCTAGACCATTTCATTTAACCCCCTTGACAACTGTTAGAAAGCAGCTAATGAACAGTCCTGATCTGAAAATGAGGTAGGTGAACTTCACGGTCACCATGAAGGTCAATCATATGCGGAAGATGGGAGATGGATGAGTGGTGCAACCTCCAGGGGATTCTGGCTCCGTCTTTCCTGCTCTTAAGTGAACTTGGTTGAGCAACTGAGAAGAGCGTCAGGTGCGGGAGCAGGAAGGAGCAGGTGAAAATCACCTCAGAGATCACCTTCGGATGTTGATGCTTCTCTTTGAATCAAGTTGCCTTTGACACTGTTTTCCTGGACTGTGGGATCTTAATCAGGCAGCTGCAACACTTAGATACCCATGTGTTTACGGAGTAATTAAAGAACAGCGCGGTTTCCACTGTGTTCCCCGAGGAAGACTAGAAAGTGTGTCTATATTCTCAAGTGTCTGAGGTTGCACGCTTTTTTGGTTCTCCTGTCTCAGCTGGCGGCGGTGTTCTCTCGGTCTATAAGTCTAGCTGATATCCTTTGCAGTCACAAGCGAAGCGTGTACAGAGTGGACGTCTCATCTTCTCCCCTTTGTAGATCTGAGAACAACGTGGAGCACAGAACTATGCACTATGGCTTAAGGTTGCGGACAGGCTCGACATATCTGGGCCAAATGGCCCGTCTCACAAATCCTGATGTACCGTGGAGACATTTTCCATCTACTTTTGAGGATGAAAGCCCAGAGATGCATAAGTCGTCACTGTATTTTTCTCTATAGAACCCTCTACTGGAAAGCATGTCATAATTATTGATCTCAAAATGATACCATCTATTACAGAATTCAGCATTTAATTCTGTATTTTAATGTTAATACTTGACCAGAGTGTAAAATGAATTTTCTTTCTATATTTTTAAGATGTTTATTTCATTGTGCAAGGATTTTTAGGTTGACATATTCCCATTTATTTTTGCTCTTTTTTTTTTTTTAAGATTTATTTATGCATACAGAACTGGGGTACAGGTCAGAGGCTCAGGGGCGGCGAGAGGCTTCACCAGAGACAGAGTGGGGAGCAGATAGAGGAAGTACACTGCTGAGGGGAGCATCAGACGGGTCAGGAAAGGTCTGCCGCGCCATGTGGGTCATCTCCGGGGCCGGGGATCAACTCGCGCTGAAGTGAGTACGTCTCCCTTGCAGTGCTGCGTCCTTACCCATCACACCACCAGGAAGGGCCCTCTTTCTCTGTTTTAATAAGTTTGTTTTTTTTTTTTACAGTTTGAATGGGTTGAGAGTCTAAGGTTCATGAATAGTTGGCATTTGATTATTTTAGCATAACTATAAATCAAAAGGGTCAAAGCGACTTGTGTTTGGGTGCCAGAGACAAAAATAAGTCTGTGATTAAATTAGCAAAGGCTGACGCCTCCCTGATGGTGCAGAGATTAAAGTCTTTCAAGCTGTTGACAGCCATTTCAGCAAGAGTTTGATCCCTGGCCAGGAGCTGACCACATGGCACAGCAGACCTCCGCTGTCTCCCTGCTGCTCCCCTCAGCAGTATGTATCAGTGGATCTGACTGTTCTGCTCCCCACTCTGTCTCTGGAGAATCCTTTAACCCTCCAGACCTCTGTCCTGCACCCCAGTTCTTGTGTGCATAAATAAAAATAAATTAGCAAAGATTACTTATTCATATATTGTGTAAAGGCAAATTATCTGTTGCCCTTTTTGTTTCAGTAGGAGTTCAAGTCTCAAAGAAGGTCAGTTTCCCAGAGCATAATGATGAAGCCCATGGTGGGATCTGATTCATCAGGACTAAGGAAGCTCGGAGTTTTGGAAAAGGGGTGTGCAGTAAACATTGAATTCCTATCACTAGTTATAGATCGAGGCTCTGCGTTGATGACTTGGATTCAAAGGATTTGAGAGTAGAGGAGCTTTGCACACTCAAGTCAAAATTCCTCATGAATTCATTATGATCGGGGCATCCCTGCTAATCCTCCAGTTCATCTCCTGCCTAGTCGGGAAGAAAATAAACGCAGTGGATATTTTGAGTGCTCTTTCAGGTTATTTGGATTCAGGTTATATGAGTAAAATTTTGGTTCAGCTTAATAAACACTTTACTGTGTCAGCCTGGTTTTTTCAATACCTTTTTCCTTTTGCAAACCCTTGAATTCATGTTAATCCAGCCTGTCCAGCAAAGCTAATTATTAATGATAAAGAAGAAGCTGCAAATGGCATGAGGTGGAATTTAAAAATTTGTTTTGAGGCCCTCCCTGGTGGCGCAGCGGGTTAAAGCACAGCACTGAGAATCTAAAGCCGGTTCTGCATGAGTTCAATTCCCACCTGCCCCGGAGGTGACCACATGGTGCGGCAGACCTCTCCTGACCCGCCCGCTGCTCCCCTCAGCAGTGTATTTCATCCATCTGCCTGTTCTGCTCCCCACTCTGTCTCTGGTGAAGCCTCTCGCCACCCCTGAGCCTCTGGCCTGTACCCCAGTTCTGTATACACAAATAAATAATAAATCTTTAAAAAAAAAAATTTTGTTTTGAATTCCTTCTTTTAGTACTTAAGGAGATAATTTTATTAGAAAAATGGGAGGGGATTTATCAAATATTAAAACATATTTAAGGGAGGGAAGACTTCCCTGGGTGTTCTGATATCTATTAATGTTGCAGTGATTGGTATGTTTGGGGGGAACTGACAAACGTCCCCACATTTGAATTTTAATTACTCATAGTGATGATCCACGAGGCCATTGCTCTGTCAGTGAAAGTGACGTCAGACATACTCCTCCTTGGCGCCTCCTGCGCGTTCAGCGTGGGCTCTGCGGGTGGGTTTGTGCCAAATGCGTGAGGAGCCAGCCCCCTGGACTCCCCCACTGCTTCCCACCCACCACGTGCCCACAGGGGCTCAGTGTTTTTCTTCATCTGTACCGGCAGTCTTCTGCCAGTATTTCTAGGACACATACTTTTGTCTTTATATGTAGAAATAGCAATTTGAAGGGGTTTGGAGGGAGCCTGATTTTCTGTTCAATCCATGTGTGGGCTTCTCTGAATTTGCCCAGAGTTTGTATATTCTCGGAGGGGAGGATGAAGCTGGCATTTCCCCCTCAGGTAATGGCAGGCTTATTTCCTAGGTGTGCCTGAGGCAAGAGCACTCACACCACCCTCTTCTCGGTCAGAAGAGCTCCCCCAACAGGAAGGGCAGGAGCAGCTTCCGTGTCTGTGTACTGAAGAATAATCAGGACTAAATAATCATGTTGAATCCTAGGAAAGTGGCAATTTGGACAAATTTTGGTCTACAAAAGTGGACTCCTGTGTGTGTGTGTCTGGTGAGGCGTCTGCATCCAGGCTTTTCACCAGATCCTGGAGGGTGGCCCCCACCCCTACCGCAGACACTGAAGGGGCAGACAGCAAGATTCAAGCAAAGGCTGGTGAGCCACCATGTGGGGGTGAGACAAGCTTCCGTCTGCCACGACTTCGCCCTCTTCTCCTAAACAACATTCAGTTTCCAGTTTTAGAACCTGATCCGATGGAGCAAAGAGAATTCTTTCTGGCACTGTTCTCCGTGTGGCTGTTGGCTGTGTGGGCTCTAAAGCAGCTTGGCCATTGTGACAGCATTTCAGAGATTATTATGATGCTTTATTCTTGCCTCTTCTCTCAGGGCTCTGGCATATGTGCATGGAGGAAAGAGATGGTCAGAGGAAAACCAGTCAAAGCAGAGAGAGCTCCCCCCAAAGTCAGCCTTCTCTACCAGGACTAGTTGGTTTCCAGATAAATCCTAGAGCCTGTTGAGGGATGCCCTGCCAGGATCTCAGTTACCTGGAAAGATCTACATCAGGAGAAGAAGCTTCTCTGAACATGGTTTCACCACTAGGAGATAGGTCTTTGCCTTTCGGTGAGTTTCTGCAGAACGTTGTGTGGTAATGTTAGAGCAGTTTCCCAGAGAAATCAGACAGCACTTAAGAGAGGTGGAGAGAGATTTCAGTGTCATCATGGTGGGCTCGGTGGGGTCAGTCCCAAAGGGCTGAGCCCCAAATTACAGGAGTGGTCAGGTTCTATACAGGTTGTATGAGGAAATTTGCCATTCCATCCGTCACAGCATAAGCATTCTTTGCTGTTTGGGAAGGGGGTCAATATAGCCACAGCTACTACTGTGGCCTGGGAGCACACTGCAGGAACTTTCTGCTCCAGCGAACAGCAGAATCCAAGCAACAGTCTCCCCCAAGCAGTAGGCCCAAGAAATCAGCAGAAACTAAGCAGACTTGGGAAACTTCCTGCTTCAGTAGAGTGATCCAAATAGTTAATGACTATATGATTGATTGATTCAATGAGTGGATTAATTTAGCATTGATTTTCTAATTCTAGAACATTAGCTATTCCTCCTTGCCAGTGAGGGAGGGACCAGGCATACAAAACACTGGTCTCCACACCTGACTTCAATCAGATGAGCTTCAATCACTAAAAAGTAAACACGTTTTTTGTCCACTTGGTTTTAGTCAACAAATAAAATATTGTTGAGAGAAGGAAAGCGAAGAACTTTAGCTCAAAGAGGAATAAAGTTCTGCATTTATTCAAGCCAAAGCTGGTTATGAACTAACATATGTCTTCCAAACATTCTCCTCTATTTGCATGCATGAATTCTTTGTCTAGTTTAGTGTACAGTGTGCGCCTGGATATGCTATTTCCAGTCTCCGCAATCTCCATCTTCCAACCTCAGCTCCCATTCCTTTTTTCCTACTCTCCATGGCTGGATGTGCTCACACCTCAGGCTGTATTCCTACATCTACTGTGCCTAGTGGCCCAGCTTCCTCTTGCCTGGTTTGCCTCTCCAACCATAGTGTCCATTCATTCCTTCACTTGACCTGTGTTCCTTGGATGCCTGCTATGGGCCACGCAAGTTGCTTGGACTAGAATTCCTAGTAAATGAGCTCTACACCTCTGTCTAAAGAGTATGCAACTCAGTGGGGGTTGGAAGTCTAGCAAGCTTCAACCACGGACACAGAATCAGTATGAGGTACACATTAAGAGCTTTCCTGAAAGGAACTGGCTTACATGTTTGTGGCGGATGCCTTGGTGTCTGACATCGTTAGGGCAGGTGCCAGAAGGTGCTGGAAGAAACTCTCGCAGGCATAGATTTAAAGCTGCCATCCTCAGGCAGAATTTCTCCATGTCCTGAGAAGGTTCAATTCTGCATTTCTGGTCTCGATTGAGGCCCATTCACATTATTTGGGGTAGTATTTCTTACATAATGTCAGCTAATTCTGAACGTTAAGCATCTCTTAAAATACATTCATAGCAACTTCTGCCTAGTGTTTGATTGAATAATTGGACCAGCACGGCCAAGTTTGCACATAAAACTGATCCTCACAGGGACAAACATTGATCAAACTCACTCAAAATATCATGAAGAGTTTTAGGAAGTTAAAAAACATTTCTGTTTTCTTTTGTTTAGCTAAAAGCTCCTAAAAAAAAAAAGGATTTATTTATGCATACAAAAACTGGGGTTTAGGCCAGAGGTATTGGGGTGGTGGTGAGAGGATTCACCAGAGACAGAGTAGGGAGTAGAACAGGTTTATCTACTGAAATATACTGCTGAGGAGAGCAGTAGGGAGACAGGAGAGAGCTGCTGCACCCTGTGGGTCACCTCCAGGTCTGGGGATCAAACTCATGCTGAAGTGGCGTTAGCTTCTTAGTGCTGTGCTTAACCGGCTGTGCCACCAGGGAGGGCCCAGGTTTATCTTAAGGCTTACCGTGGAAGCCTTACTTCATCCCAGGAGTCTAACACAGCTATCACATTCACTGAGTGTTGAATTTGGTATCTAGTAAGTGTCAGCGTGTAAGCTGTGCTCTGGACCAATTCCATTTGCATCTCTGGGAAGGAGGGTGCCGATACTGGTATAAAAAAAAAAAAAACCACCCTCAGGTGATTTTCATTTGTAGTTAACTATACGTTTGACTCTGAACTTGTTTTACCTGAGTGAATTTTTTTTACACCAATTGACTGAAAAGGAAGACTGAAGAACTCATTTTTTTTCCCATGTGCTCATGAACTTGATACACTTTTGTACAAATCCAGCTTTGCCACCTAACGCAAATTGATTCAGGATGGGTGAAGTGTTTTCGGCAATATTGAACGTGGACCTCTCGAATTCATTCTTTTACTTAAGTCTCTTCCAACTCTAAAATTCTCTGATTTAATTACTTTGGAAATATGTCAGAGGGAATTAGTACAATTTTAAAGGAAGTTCCAGTTTGAGGTGTCTTGTTGTGAAGTTTGATAAATGTAGTTTTGATTGTATAGATAATTTTTAAAAAGATTTATTTATGCTTACAGAACTGGGGTACAGGCCAGAGGTGTGGTGGGTGAGTGGGGAGCAGAACCGGCAGGTTGACAAAGTACATTGATGAGGGGAGCAGTGGGCGGGTCAGGAGAGGTCTGCCATGCCATGTGGTTCACCTCCCTGGCTGGGGATCAAACGCATGCTTCAGTGGCTTTGGAGAGCTTCATAATGCAGTGCTTCAACCCTCTGCGCCACCAGGGAGGGCCCTGGGTTGAAGTTTTTAAATTTAACATTCTGTCAGATGAATGACAGAATTTTTAGATACAGCCTGGTCTGACCAATATGGCAGAGAGCTGCTAGAATATTCTCTTGTGTTTGGGTCTCCTAATGAGAAAGTCCTGTGGGGAAGCAATTGATTCACACACAATTGCTTGTGCTCATTCATATTATTTTTAGTGGACTATTTTGTATCAAGAGGTAGCATCTCTCCTTGGGAAATAGCAACCTGGTACACACACATACACACACACAATATAATAATTCACTTGAACAAGCTAAGAAGAGGTGAGACATTGCTGACCATCATGAAAGAGAAGAGACAAGGAGCAGGAACTCCTGTAGTGTATGAATCAGTTACCAGGTCTACCTGACGCTCCTCAGTGACTGGTTCTAACGTGCTTGTCTGGGGTGTGGGGACTGTGTGCTCAATTTTGGTGTTCCAGAGTGAGGCTTAAGTGTTTGTTTAACAATTAAAGTGGCATTCAAGTTACATCTCAGTGCAGAAGCCAAGTCCATTGGCAAAGCATTAAGCCGCTCTCACAGTGCCTCTCTTCAATGCTATTTTATGCAGGATTGTTAAAGCTGACACTTTATGCTTCTTTCTCCTGAGCCTAACAATCTGAGATTGCCTCCTCTTCCTCCCCCTTCTCTTTTTCTTCCTTAATTCCTCCCTCTCCCTGTCTCTCTCCCTTGTCTCTCTCTCACATACAAAGCCTATCAGGCACATACAAACCAATCAAAATTTCTTATTACCAGAAAAGGCTCTTCAAGTGTCAGAGTTCTTCTCATTTATATTTTTCTCTTTTACTGGAATAATTGATGAGAGTCAAAACTGCTACTGGCCAGTTTCCATGGGTGAGGGACACCTATGGTTTTCCATGTAAGAAAATATCTTTGCAGGCCAGGAAAGCTGCATTTAGTGCATTCCCCTACTGATTACCAAAACCCCCTTCCACCAAATATAAATGAAGTTTAAAGTCATTTTGCAGTCACCCAGGAGAATCACCCTCCTACTAAACTGTCTCTTTTATGTGGAAATTCTGGAGCTGCAGTGTTTGCAAGCTGGACTGAATTATCTGCTATAACATATATTGGTCCAAGACTGTTTTAGCAATTTCCAATGTAAAAAGCATCCTCCTTTGGTTCAGTGTTTTGTTAATTGAGGGCATCCTGAAGGCCAATTTGCCAGTATACATTTCAGTATTTAAAGTGGATTCTGAACTTAACCTTAGCATGTGGATTCTGAGTAATTACTTCCAGGAACTCTAGACAAGCACCAGCATGTGGTACTGTTGAGCTCAACAACACACTGTTGTTCTAGGAAGAAATGCTCCCTGAATTATGTTTCCACAAATGATCACTAATGAATACGCCTGGACTGGCCTGAGTGAGAACATAGGCGGAAATTATACTTGTATGTTGGCATTTACATCTTCTTTAGATAATAAGTTTTTGATCAATTATGCTTGCCTTAGTTATATTAAAAGGAGCCTGAGAATGACCTACTTTAAGGCTAGGGAAGATTATGTTTTCCTTTGGGTATTAAATAAGAACGAAATTTATTATTTAATTATTCCAAGTCTGATTACATGGACTCTGGGACGGGCCGACCAAACTGATCACTGCTCCCAGCCTGGCACATCTGTTTTCTAAAAATGGAATGAGGGGAAGCGAGGGGACTTGCACCCCGCTGCGGAGGTTGTTCCCGGCGGCTCTTGCCCAAGTGTTCTGGATCTTCCGTGATCACGATCTTACTGGATAAAGCTGTGACTTTGGGTTCAGACACATTTTAAAGTTGTTGATACTGAAGGGAAGGAAAAGTAGAGATATTTACATTTATCATAAAGTACCTAATATGTGGCAAATGATTTGTAATGGTTTTTACTTTCAACTTCACAACATCCTTGGAGTTCATCAAGTTAAGTGACCCAGACTGACCCAGCTAGACATGAAGGGAGGGAATGGAACCCCGAAGATCTGCTGAAATGTCTTGCATGGTTTCCAGCGTACCACTCTACCTCCACTGATTAAGAAATACCCTTCATTTGGGAATTAAATGCATATGGCCTCTAGATCCCCAAAGAGAGCTCAAATACTCCCTATTTGTAGCTGTATCCTAATAAATTCAATATTGACAGTAATGGCTCAAAGTCTACCTCATTTTTATCTCCACATATGCTGAAGGAGCTTCCTCAAACATCTCTGTTATTTCTAGGAGTCCCTGGAAGTGTTTCTTGTCAGCTCACAGTTTACTCAGGGTATTTTGCTCTGGACAGACCTGAATATGTCCTTTGCCTTGAGGGAGGCCACACACTTTGTAATTATTTTTGAATAATTTGCATGTGTCACTGGGCGTAGGTCAGGGTTTGCTTTCCTGAAGCTGACAAAGCTGGAAGCCCTCATGGTGGAAAAAGGCAGCCTCCCTAGCCCCTACCTCTCTCATCATCCTCCTGAAAACAGTTCCTTCAGCTCTCGTTGGTAGAACCACTCTCTGCAGTGCTCAGACACCGGCTCATGGAGAGGAGTGTGGGACCCATATCATAAATAGTCTGTATTATCTTTCTAGGTCTCATGCTTGGTCTCCTCGCTCCTTATAAGCATTCTCCACTGAGTTCTCATCCTGGTGTCCATGTTCTCCGCTGTGTCTCTCTCTCCAGCATTTATATGTCTGGGGACATCTAAGCATGCTTGAGTTGGAAGAGTGTATTGTCAAGGTGACACTTGGAATGCATTGTGAGGAGTTCTCATCTTCCAGTATTCCTATCCAGCTCTGCCTTTTCTTGACCATCAGCATTCAGCAACTCCATTGCCTGGGAACATGTTAAAAATGATCAGAATTTTGATCATCATCCTATCACTACTGAACCATTATCTGAGCTTCTATTGATAATCCCACCATTTAACAGGTGACTTGTACATGCTAAAATTTGAGAAACTCTGGTCTTTAATAGCCTAGTACTCCCTAAAATTTATTTATGTGAACTAGGTGGTTTCCCCAACCTACAAACATTAAAAAAACAACTAAATAGAATTAGAAAATGATCTTGGGTTTATTTTGGAATTTAACCTATATGGTCTCTAAATGCCCTCTAATCAAAGCTATAAAAAATTGGACATAAATAGGAGTAACTCTCTTAGAGTCATGTATTAATGCAATAACTCAATCAAATGGGTCTGACATGACCTTTATGCCATGTTGCTGGGCTTCTGTTACACAGACTTATCATGATACTATTTACTAAGAAGAGAAGCTTGGCTTAAATACATTTCATTCCATGGAAAGATACCCAGATACTTCTTCAGAGAGCTCTTTAATCAATTTCTTGACTGCTGAGCTTCAGTATTAGTTAAAGTGCTTATAAATATTGTGGGGATGATCTTTCTACTCCTAATTTTCAGTTTCAGGAAAACTCAATTCAATAAAACTCTATGTATGTATACAGATACGCACACACACATTTGTGTATATACAGAGATTGTATGATTTTACCTATATACATGTACATACCTAATATGTATATGTGTGCACCATAAGTGCTTAGTGAACAAGTCACAAATGTGGAAAAATAAATAATTGCATTTATCCTGACAGATACATTTAGTTAAGCCACAATAACCTGCCAACCCTTAATTAACAATCTAGACTCAGTGATATATTCAGCCCTAAATCAGGCACTGTGGCCAAGGAAATAGAAAGTCATGACTGGTTTAGTCATGGTATCAACATTGCTAAGATGGGGAGTTTCTGGGTCCTTTGAAACAAGCAGATAGAGGATAGACAGGGACAGATAGATGCTAGGAAAGCCATGATCAAGTTTCCATGATAATTTCTGTCCCCGGCAGAGAAGACAGCTTGTGTAAGTTCCTTCAAGGTCATGGACTCCTGGCAGGAAAGTGGGAAGCAACTGTTATGGCTAGAGAAAGTAACAACTGAAGTCTCTGACCATTAAGACCGCAAGAACCAGACCATAATTATGTCCCACTGAAGCAAGTGCAAAATTGTTTCATAATCAACACTCTTTCAAAACTAAAGCAGAGACCTGTATTCTCATGGAGTTGAGGTATGGCACCTGGAAGATACAAATAATCAGAGTATACATGCAGAAGTCTCACAAAAAGCTTCACTTAAAAAGACAAATGTGGGCCCTTCCTGGTGGTTCAGCAGGTTAAAGCCCTGCACTAAGAAGCTTAAGCCACTTCCACATGAGTTCGATCCCCGCCTGCCCCGGAGGTGACCACATGGCGTGGCAGACCTCTCCTGACCCGCCACTGCTCTCCCCTCAGCAGTGGACTTCGTAGATCTGCCTGTTCTGCTCCCCAACTCTGTCCCTGGTGAATCTTCTCACCCTCCGCATCTCTGGTCTGTATCCCAGTTCTGTATGAATAAAATAAATAAATCTTAAAAAAAAAAAGACTAATGTTTTCTAAGATCTAAGAAATTCTACTTGAAGCTAGAGCTGACTGACCTCAATTACAGGTTCTATTTGTGGGTTCCTGAACTTGACACTTGAAAACTCCCCTTGAGAATTACCTGTCAAGAGTGTGCTTTATCCAGCTGAAAACTAGGTTTATAAATACTCTGCCTCTGCAGATCATATGCCATTTTTAAAAAGAAATCATCAAGTTGGGGTGACCTTTTGGAAAGAGTCAGGAATTCAGGAACCAAATTGATTTTGTACCTTGGGAGCACTTGCTAGTTACAAAGCAGGTTTTTAAAAGATGTCAAATTGAATACATAACAATAACCCTGGAAAATATATTGATGATAAACTGATGCTTGGAGAGGTGAGTGATTTCCCCCAAAATGTACAGTGCTCAGTGGCAAATAAACAGTAAGTTAGATTCCCTTATCCAATAATCCTTTATCTGTTTGCCTTCCTGCCAGGAATAAAGTAGTCATTATCAGAAACCTCTCACTTTTTAAAACATAAATTGAAAACAGACCCAGATCTGTATTTTAAGCCTCTCAGTGTGATTGGGATTGTAGCAATAGTTTGCTAATTTGACACCACTAAAACGCTGAAAATGTACAAAATGATGTAAAAATAAACTGTTATAAAATTTTAAAAAAAGTTAAAAAATAAGAAGAACCCACTTTCAAAATAAATATGCATAAAATACCATGCTGCTTGGATGGATCTCACATTTGACTTGGATATTCAAGTTCATTCACATTTGGCTCCAAACACTTCCAAACACCCTCCTGTCCCATTGCCCATGCTCTGTATTTTATTCTTTAATTAATTTTTTTAAAAGATTTATTTATTTGTGCATACAGAACTGGGGTACAGGCCAGAGGCTCAGGGGCGGTGAGAGGCTTCACCAGAGACAGAGTGGGGAACAGAACAGGCAGATCGATGAAGTACACTGCTGAGGGGTGCAGTGGGCGGGTCAGGAGAGGTCTGCCACGCCATGTGGTCACCTCCGGGGCAGGCGGGAATCGAACTCATGAGGAAGCGGCTTTAGATTCTCAGTGCTGTGCTTTAACCCGCTGCGCCACCAGGGAGGGCCCTTAAATTAATTTTTGATGGAAGCAATATTTGCTTACCCTACAGGTATGACACCACCCCATAGTCCAGTACCATAGGGAGATGAAACGGGGTTCCTGTTTCCCCATTCAGAGAAATGTCGGATGACCCCACAGAACCCCCAAACCTCACCCAGGTGTCCCCCGGGCGAGGGGGGGGAAATGTGGGCTCCTGCATCAAGCAGGACATTGACCAGAACAGGTTTCACTAGAACAGCCGTCACGATCAGCAGAGGAGAACAGCAGATGCATTTCTGGACAAAGAAATACTCGCCCTGTTTCCCTCCCCACGGTGCTGCCGCTGTCAGAGACAGGCAGGCGGGAAAAGGACAAACAGCGATGGCAGCCCTCAGCCAGCCCAGCTTCGTGGGCCGGTCTGCCCGGGAGCATGGCGGGCAGGGCGCTGTCACTCAGGAGGATCATGCTGCTCAAACGCTGCAGGTGCCTTCCCAGGCTGTCCAGATCTTACCTTGGCGGCTTCTTGGAAGCAAAGATCTGCACACTGGATTCATGTCACCCTGACGAGAACCCTGGAAAATTCACTCTGGGCCTCACCAGGGAAGAACTTACCTGTGTGTATCCACAATTCAATTGGAGCAAAATGCTTGCGAGGCCAAAGTTACTTAAGTTCAGGTCCCTGAACTTGGGCCCGTGCTTCTCCTGGCCCATTCCCCTGAACACGCTGAGTCTGGGCACAATGGTGTCTCTTCTGTGGTCCCAGCAGGCCTGCCGTTTGCCCATCTCCACTCACGCCCCACACCGCATCTGACTGACTCTGCTCACTCCTCTGTAAAAGAAAACACCCTGCACCACCCTGTGCACACCTGCAGGATGCTCCTGCTGGTACCTCTCCTGTCCTAACTCTTTAAAGTCTTCCCTTGCCAAAGCCCAGAGTTTGTTTATATATGTTGCTGCTCACCAGCTGATGGGGGAATTCTCTACACACACCCATCACACCTTCTTACCAGTGGGGTACTTACTAAAGCACCCTGTTTCTCATTACCTTATTTAGGTAAATTCTAATGATTTATTGCTTGAGTCCAAAGATCAGTGACTCATTCACCTCTAAATATAATGGGTTCACTTGCCTCTTGCTGTGTTTTCTCCAGGCCTGTAGACTCTTTGCTTGTCTTGGGCCTCTTTTTCCCTAAAAAGCCCATCCTCCCACCAGACTCTGGCCCTTATTTGCAATATTTAAGTCAGGGTTCTTCAACCAATGTTGACATTTGGTTCCTAGGGGGTGTTGGGGAGTTGGGAACATCTCTAGTTTTCCTAGTTGCCAGGAGGCGGTTATTGCAATCTAGGGCCCTAGGGTGCCGCTAAACCTCTTACAATGTCCACGACAGTCTTCTTGACAAAGAATTATTCAGCCCCACTGTCAACGGTGCCAAGCATGAGACACACTGGCCACTGATGCTGGCAAATGTAATCAAAGAATGCTTGCTTGCTTCCTCAAAAACTGAGAAGGGACAGAAATACTGATCTAAGACCTAGATATACCTTCATTCCATCAATCTCCTATTTTTTAAAGCTTTCTGGAGAAACAAGGATCCATAATTATGCAACAAAAATTTATTGATTAGTTTGCAACATTGGGCACAACATATATTAACTTCATCACATGGTTACAATCCAGTATTTGTGCTTTGCAGGATAAGTAAACATTCATTTGATCACAACAAAAGTCTACACACAATATTCTGGAGTTGTTTAAAAAATAAATATATCATTTCCAGTTAACCACACAAGAACTTCCAGTTTGAGATGTTGGATGCAGTTTAGAATATGATGTCTGGTTAATGTGTCACTTAAACTTAAATTTGGGTTATTTGTGATAAATGCCTCATGAACCCTGGGAATGACCCCCCAAAGTGGAGAGTGTGTGTGGGGAGCTTTCTTGATATTTCAGAATGTGGATGACTTACGAGCTCTGCATCGAGGAAGGGGGCCTTGCTCATATCTACAATGATTTCATCACCTTTAAAAACTAGTGTGCAAACAGTATCTCAGGAATCTTTAATAAACACCCTCTTTAATCAAGAAAATAAAAGCCAGTGGAGCTAATTATTTGAGACAGAAGCCTCCTCAGGGAGATACCTATATCTTTTAAAAGAGTAAATCTCTGTTATTAAAATACAATAAAGTTTTCTTTTTTCCCAAATGAAATGCCTGTAGCTTTGCATCAGGCGTCTATGATCCCGGCTGGTCATATCACAACCTGCATCCATCCTCTGAAGAACAGGTCTGCCCTGTGGGTACTACACACTACTGAAACAGGGGCACTGAGCTCATGTCAATGTCTGATGTCAGACAAGAATCCCCTCATGTGAACCCTTTGGTCAATTATTATTTAGGACAACAATCTCTTATCATTTACAATAAAAATAAAATGAAAGCTTATGCCTTATATAGTTGAATACACAAGCAAGTTTTTTTTCTCAAAAGACTTTTTTTTTTTTTTAATAAAAAAGCAAGCTTTCCCTTAGGGTAGGAATTCTATAATCAATTCTATAATCATGACATCCAACTAATGAAGAGACATACATGATATCTTTGATTGATCTTCCTCTCTTCTCACTGAAAGGCAACAGTTTCATGGGCTGTTCTGGGGAGATAGAGTACTTATCAGTGAGCTGCAGTGAGTAAGGAAAATCACGTCGATAGAGAGCATGGATTTCTGTTAATATCCACTGATATTGGTTTGAAAGTGCAAACTTTCATATCAAAATTCTGAAAATTTGTCAGCTATACCTTAAGACTTTATTTGGGCTAATGCCCCCTTAAGTTTCTCAGAAATGTAAAGTAAAGGTCCCAAAAATATCTTGAACAGTGACTTTGTTTCCAGTGATTTTGAATTAGTAATTGGAGACATGACATGTCATTTTATATTGTCAAAAATATGTAAGTGCAGTTTTCTTGGTGTTTGAATCTAGCGATAAGCTTTTAATTTGAGTCCCATTAAGGTTTCATTAAGACCTGTTTTCCAGACTTTTAATACAAGCTATTTTGAAATCAGCCACAGGTTGTATTGATCTGTACAGACCTATATTTTCTTCACATTTTTTTTGTGCAAAAAGTCTTGAAAAGCAGATTTTTTTTAATAGTTCTGCTAATGTGATGTAATGGTTTGAGAAAATTCAGAACAAACCACTATAATCTAAGCTGGACTAAAGAAAAAGAGCACTCTGCAGGACAGTGCTGCCTTCTTACCCCAGCTCCAACAACCAGTCAAAGAGACTTGGGGTGCCTTCCTTTCGCTCCTCATGCATTTTGCAGTACTGGACAACTGCGTGGAAGATGTCCCCCACTTTCCAGGACTTCTGATGAACCAGACGCACAACATCTAGAAACTAAAATAAAGCATAGAGTTAAGACTCACCTCTCTCAGAAGGTCCTCAAAATCATCTCATTCTACTACTCTTCCAGAGGCAAAAGATCTCCAGGCTATTTTCAAATGGCACTAGTAACAGTTTATTTTCTTTTTAAACAGTTCAAATTATCATTTTAACTGAATGATATTCTTCACAACAATAGTCTTCCATGTGGGATACTAGTTGGAATTCTTCATTCCAGAGTCAGTCTTCTGGACTGGTGAACAATTTCCTGAGGTCTACTTTCTTCTCTGGGTTGGCCTCTTTCTGAAAGGGCTCTATAACATGTTACTAGCCCCTTCTATCTGTATCACAGGTAATTTCATTGAATGTGTAAAGAAAGGCCAAATAATAAAGTAGCAAACATTTGGGTTGGGTCACCTCATTCCATCTTGAAAAGTTCCCCTCCCCATCACCAAAATCAAGAGAAGCTGGATTTTCATTGCAAAAGGAATTTCAGTCAACAGCCCTGTGGAATGAACACTGACTATGAATGAGAGCTTGAGAGCTGAAAAGTTGCTACTTGGCATCCATATGTTCTTCTAACATCCTGCATAATGCTCTTTGTTCTACAGCATCGTGTGTATTTCAGGGGTAAGAGACTATCACAATGATAGTTATTTAAAACATTGGGCAAAGGATAGGCTAGGAATTTGGTATAGTTTTACAATAAAGAAGGATCTCTTTGTTAGAAAAGATAAGAGTTGTGGTTCAGTTACTATTTTCTCAGTATTTCCTTCTAGGACATTTTTGCTTTGTTCTTTTGTGTTTGTTCAGACTTTCAAATTGAGCCAGAAACTGGAATGTCCATTTTTTTTTTCTGATTTTTTCCCCTCTCTTCAGTTTGAATTTGTTAATTCATTTCAGTTACTGGGACGCTGTCATATAGAGAGCTATTAACTCAGACTTCTCCAGCTGTGGTAGCACAATTTGCACAATTAAAGAAATCAGCACTTGATTGTACATGCTTGCTTTGTGTTGGCTTAATCAGAATAAAGAACTTTTCTAGGTTGTAAAATGAAACACTTAACTTTTTACACAGACATATAAACATAATCTCAAAGAATTTTAGGGTGATATGAAAAGGAAGACAGATGGTAACCAATAACAATTACATTATAGATTGTATCCTCAGTGGGGCAGGACAGCATCTCAGCCATCATTCAATATCTTGTGTCTGTACCCAATAGGTGTTGAACAAATATTTGCTAGTGACAGGAGAAACGAACAAATGTGAGTCAAATACATTTAAAATGATCAAGATTACTTGAAATGTGGGTTACTATCCAGATTAATCAAGGTTGAGCTTTAAGAATTTATCCTTGAATTTTAATATATGCACATCTATCATTAAATATATGAATGGTGGTATCATAAGCACAGGTTTCAAACTATATTACAAAGCTATAGTAATCAAATTGGTATGGTATTAGAATAAAAATAGACACACGGACCTACAGAATAGAAATGAGAGCTCAGAATAAACACACACTTATATAGACAGGATAATCTATGACAAAGGAGCCAAGAATATGCAACAAAATAAGGAAGCCTCTTTTAACAAATGACAATGGGAAATTGGATGGCCATGTGCGAAAGGATGAAACTAGGTTACTATCTCAAACCATACACAAAAAATTAACTCACAATGGATTAATAATGTGGATGTAAAACATGAAATCAAGAAGAAACATTTAAAAAAATGCTTCAAGTCATTAGCTTCAGAGATGTCTGTAGGGAGTCAACTCCAATAACAAAGGAAATGAAAGCAAAAAGAAACAAATGGAACCAAGTTAAACTAAAATGCTTTTGCACAGCAGAGGAAACTATCATAACAGTGAAGTACTATTTCTACTCCAACAAATGAGAGAAAGTATTTGTACATCTGACACAATTTATAAATCCAAGATTTACAAAGAATTTATGTTATTGAACAAAAGGAAAACAAGTAACCCAATGGGAGGGGGGGAATGGGTAGAAGAACTAAATAGACATTTCTCTAAGAAAGACATGCAAAAAACCAATAAGCACAGGGAAATGCACAACAAAATCATGCTGAGATATCATATCACACCTATGAAAATAGTCTACATCAAAAAGACCAGAAATAACAAATTTTAACAAGGTTATGGAGAAAGAGAAACTCTCTTATACTGTTGGCTGGGAGTGCAGACTGGTCCAGTCCCTATCAAAAACAGTATGGAGTTTTCTTAAAATATTAAAAATAGATTATTATTTGATCCAGAAATTCCACACATAGGTATCTATTAGAATACAAACACACATATTTGAAGGGAAATATGTTCTTCAATATTCAATGTAGCACTATTTACAACAGACAAGTTGTAGAAGAAAACTTAGCACCCAAGGAAAGAGAGTAGATTAAAAAGATGTGGTACATATACACAATGGAATACTAAAAAAGATAAAACCTTGGAATTTGAGCCAATATGGATGGAAGTGAAGGAGATTATACCAAAGTGAAATAAGTCAGAATGAGATAGACAAATAGCATATGGTTTCACCTATATGTAGAATACAGAGGAAGAAAACAAAGTAACAGACAAAGACAAGCCAAATAACCCTGGAAATTTGACTGGAGAGTTGAGGCTATCAGAGGAAGGGACAGGTAGGGAGCAAAAGGTGGAAATAGCCCAAAGGACTAGGGGTACCTTAGTGGTAAGTATGAACTTGTACCTCTAAATCATAATCAGTGTTTTGAATCAATGTTACCTCAATAACAAAGTAACAGAAAAAAAAATAAACGAAGCTACTTTAAGTTGGAAAAAAATATACATGCCTGTCTTGGGGCTACTTATTCAATATTTTTCTGTCAATAGGGTGCTTCACACGATTGGAAACTGAATCTAGGCAATGACAAATGGAACGAGATTGAGGCAGTGGCACTTGAAAAGAAGCAAACATGGGACTGGCCTCCTGGGGCACAGTGGCTGGGTGTGGCAGTTACTCTGAGAGGGCAGGATACTCTCTCTTGACTGTTCACTACCACAGTGATGGGGGGTCAGCTCCATTCAGCTCCATCAACCTTACTGATAGAATCTCAGATACTATTAGTTGTCTCAGTCTCTTTGCTGAACTTCTGGTTTGTCAGATTCCTGAACTTTTTGAAAAGACCATAAACCTGCTTAGGTTAAGGTTTGCTTTAAAATGCAAATAACTTCAGAAAGAGGAACTTGGCTATTAGTAAGTTATGGAGATGCATATAAATAATTACTTATATCTTGGTGTGTATGAGTGATCTGAGGCATAATTTTTATATTGGACACATAATTTTTACATTGAACAAAGTGAGACCTAAGAGAAAAAGGAGGAAAGGCTAGAAAGTCTTCACATGATTCACTTTTGTAGTTCTACCTGGTTGTCTGGCACAGAGGAGCTCTAGGTGAGAAGATGTGCCCATTGTCACTGGAGTCTCGTTGTGAGTGGTTCCTAACTGCCCCTTCTTGTCAGGCTTTTCCTCAAGGGTCACTGATGGCCTTACACCACACCCAGCCACTGTGCTCCAGGAGGCAAGTCCCATGTCAATACAAAGTCACAGGAACATAAAATCAGTCTATTATCTCTTCGTTAGTCTTTCTGAAAACCCTGGTGCTCTGAATCACCATGTTATTCCCATGTTTTGTCTGTAAGTCATGGCTCTAAGAGCCAATTCAAGTTCTGGGGAGACATAAACATTCTCTAAACCCCTTTCAGAAGACTCTATACCACAGACCCTTCTAGAAGCCTCTACCAGCCTCTTTGATCTCCGTAGGCTCTGCTGTAGGAGGGGGCACCTCTGGGAGCAAGCACAGATGCCTCACATGCCTCAGCAGGGAGCCCATTCTGTCAATAGTGTGTGCGCGGCCTTAGGCTAGACTCTGCCTCATGGTTTCTAAGCCCAGGCCCATAAGCTGAGACGATTTCTTATGTTTACAAATGAAGAGAGTGAATGTTTGTGTCCCTTTCCCCAATTCATGTAACGGAAACTTAACCCTCACTGTGATTGTTATTAACAGAGGGATCATTGGGAAATAATTAGGGTTAGAGGAGGTCTTGGGGATGACACTCTCATAACGGGAGTCACGCCCTCATAATAAAAGAGACCCCAGAGCTCATGCTGCCATGTGAGGACACAGCTGTGGAATATGCCTAAACCTTGCTCTTGGGCTTCTGGGCCCCAGAGCTGTGAGAAATGAATGTCGGGGTGTGAGACACTCAGGCTATTGTAGCAGTCACAGCTCAGACAGACAAATTCTTCCTTGGTTTTCCTCTGTTGTCTGTGAAACTAAGATTTGAAGGGCAGGATTTGGGAGAAGTGTGGTTCACAGTCAATGC
>NW_004567103.1:5396076-5473565 GCF_000260355.1 Condylura cristata | reverse complement strand
TTTTTTTAAGAAGGTAAGCAAGCAGGCATCTGTTTCCTCTCTTTATACATTCTGCTTGAGACATTGCCTCTTAGGAAAACCAGCAATTCTCACAGCTGAAAGAGGAGACTGGCACGTGGCGTATATTGAGGCCAGTCAGTAACCTACACCAATTCACAGAAACACGCGCATTTAAACAGCAGGAAAAGGTTTGGAAAGCAGTGATGCTTCAGATCCAAAGCATGCGACAGTTAGCTGTAAATGGAAGATGAGATGAGAGGTCTTAGTGCTCTAAAAACCTCTTAACTTCATTCTGGGTTGATTATTTTCCTAGAGTGAAGTAATGGTGGGAAAGTACCCATTGGTGTCATTTTTTAATTAATTGCTTTGTCCTTTTCTGTTTGTCTGTTTGTTTTTGCCTTGAACTAAGTAGTTTAACTTTAAATGATGTAAAGATCATTGTGAATTTTCCTTCAGGATATTTTCACTGAGGGGGACTCCAGCTTTAGAGTTCATCAGTCACTTCATTTGAGGGGAGTTGTTAAAAAAGGCATATTTTTGGGCCCAATCTCAATAGCCATCAAGTCCAAAAGGGACAGATGGGCTTTAAGGGTAAATACATGTTCACATGATCCTGCACACTTGATTCATCATCAAGGTGTGATAAATACAGTTTTTAGTTTGGACAAAACACATGGAAAGAGACAGTTTGAAAATGAAGATGTCATGGACTGGGTAGGAATGCCAGTGGCCTGGATGGCCAGTGTTTGGGATTTTTGCCCTTTGAATGGACCTGAAGCTGGGATTAGTTATAAAGTTACTACAGGTGCAATTCAGCTCCAAGGCTAAATTCATGAGAGTGGTGGTGCTTTGATTTCATCGTCTGTATTTTCAGACAAAAGGAAGATTAAATTTGGGAACCTATCAAAGGTATATAGATTACCTAAATTAATCTATTCCCCAAATTCACAATTCTTATAAATAAGGATTGAGGGTTTACATCTGTGAATGGTGATTAGTGGTTGAATAATGGAGGGAAACTGACATTTCTGAACTTAACAGAGATGTTACTTTAACCTTCTCTAAGCTAAAAAAGAGCTAATGAGATACTGTTCCTGCCCAGGGGGGAAACCACCTTGATCTTAAAACAGCTATCCTTAATCCCTAGTTACATGAATAGAATGAGATAATTATAGCCTTATTACGTTGCCTTACTGGCAAAAATTATTTGGCTAACCTTGTATTAATCAAAAAGAAGACTGTGATGGACTCAATCTAATTGCATGAATTTTTTAAAAATCCAAGAGTTTTTTTTGTGGCTGATGGCTGAAAAAGTAAGAGAGCTTCACAGCATGAGGGGCCACCAGGCATCTGAGCAGCTTCTGGAAGCTCAGCCTGGCTTCCAGCTAACAATCAGTAAGGAAATGGGGACCTCAGCCCTACAACCACAAGGGACTGAATTAGGACAACTTGAACAAAACTGCAAGCTTATTTTCCCCCATGGTTTCCAGGCAAATGGCCAGTCAAGTTGCCATCTTGATTTCTGTCTTGTAAGTCCCTGAGCAGAGAGCATCATAAAATTCACCCAAAGTCTGATCTACAGAGTTGGGCATGATGGTTTTTAAATAGAAAAATTTGTGGTAGTCGGTTACACCCTCAATAGAAAACTAATAAGCCAAATTTATTATTCTTATTCTTAAATCTCTTAACAGCATTCTGTTAAATTATGGAAAATTTATCTTGAACACAGATGGATTTATGCCTTAATCTTACCAACCGATGTTGTACCATGATTAGTGGTAGGTCTTAGAGATATGGAATCAGTGTGATGTTACTACATTTGATGTTGCTTGGAGCTTTATTCACTAACTTTGCATTTCAGGTAAGTGGAGAATGATAATGAAAAAGTCCACCTAATGCAAAATTTGCTTTGTAGGAAATTAAAAATGCCTTCTCCTGATACTATGTATGCCATAGTCTGTCTAAAACACCAGTGTGGCCTTACATTGAGTTCTAGTATGAACCAAGTCCTTTCTTTCTACCTTGTATTTAAATGACTTATGAAAAGGATGATTCCAGAGCACAGCATCATCAAGAGTGACAGTCTTTTTGACAATTCCCACTTCCTGAGTTGACTTTCTCATCATTGCCAATGAGCTCATACAAACTGAGGGTCAAAGAAATAGGATTTGTGATTATATAAGGGCAGGTAGGAAGTTTCATAGTTGAAAATATTGTGAAGGTTAAAAATATGAGAATAATTAATGCAAATTTGAATGCATGAACTGGACAATAACTGAGTTTCGGCAGTGATAAACCATAGAGCCATAGCAATACCCAAACAAGAACATGATACCTTTTCGATTCTGCTCTCCTGGGATTTCTTAAAGTAGATGGTGGGAATGCCCAGCTCGGAGGCGGCTATCCACTGCAGAGTGGCTCTCAGCTCAGCGTCAGGACACTCTGGCTCCAGGTCAAAGTTGATCACCAGCAGGCTGCCCTGGCGGCTGGATGCTCCCACCGGGAGTCCAGGGGCCGGTTCTGCACACAGACACAACCACAGCCTCACTATACTTGCCACAGGGGGATGGTGGGCAAATTGTGTGTCAGAATTACGGGAATGTGGCTTACCCTCTACGTTTTCTGACTGTCCTTTAAGAATCTCCTTCTCTTCTACTAATTCACTTTGGGAGAAAACAACAGTAGATGATTGGTCATGTTTAGGAAGAGTAAGCTGTAAATGGAAGATGAGGTGATGGGTCTTACTGATCTAAAAGCTTCTTACGTTCATTCTGGATTGACCATTGTCACAGAGTGAAGTAATGCTGGGAAAACCAATGAGGCTATGGCAAGGGCTACTGATTCTGTGATAAATACCCCCAGCCCTACGGAACACTGAAAGAAAGGTCTTTAAACCTAGTGGTTTTTGCTGGGGTGACTGGTGTGGGAGACTCTACAAGAACCATCCTTCAATCTACGTCATCTGTCTTCCATAATCCTTTGCAGATTTATATGCCAAGAGGGGATTTTGTGGGACACTAGATCTGGTGTGAAAATTTATATTTATCTCTTTTCTATTTTACTTTTCACTTAACGGACCACGTGTTCCTACATTGATGCCATCGTTTGTTTACACTATGACAACATTTTAGTTTAGGAGAACATGTTTTCTATGTGTATAGCTGGTCTTTTCATCTAAAGCAAGGAAAAATATCAACTGCTAAATTACTTAATGGCTTGAATTTTTTGTTTGCTTCTTTTTATGAGAACGGTGGAGTGGGCTGGAAGTGATTGAGCACTAGAGACTCCCAACGAAAGTGAGAATTTCATTAGATTTGGTCATGTCCAATATTTGAGGTATTTTTATAAGTGAATACTTGTTAGTGGGCATTGTGCCCAGTATGGGAAGCTATGGCCTGACCTGACAGCAGGAAGGGAAGGGGTAATTTTGGGAACCCCATGGAGCCCTGGACCTTGGCTCTGTCTGGAAATTAAAGGCCTGGGCTCTATACCATTTGTCTTTTTTATGAGCTGATTCTCCCTGGTAGTCTGTTACTGCTGGGACCTGGTTGGTAAGCTCCAGCATCTTCCTGATGTTGAAAGAAAGTAAAGTACAGTTGCTCTTTTCAAGTATAGCTAATCATTTGTAGAAAATGTCCAGCTCTGCAGGGCCTAGCGTTTCTGCCAGGTCTATGCAAGTGACACAGTGACATGATTCATGACAGCCAGGATGTGCTGCTAAGGAGCTGTGCGGTGCTGACTTGGGTGGGCTGGTCTTGGTTTCCCCTGAACACAGAGCCTCAGGGGTCCTAGGCTCACATGTGGGATTTATGGATTCAGCATAAATCAATAAGTCATTCCTGTAGGAGAGAGATAACATGCCCCTAAAGTAGATACTTGTTTCATTTTTTGGTTTCCTTTAAAAACAATGCCAACCCCTGGCAAGGTATATGTGCATCTTGACTTGTGAATAATGGCTCTGTGGAAGCACAAAGGATGCCACACAGCCTGAAACCCCTGAGGAACATCCTGCAGATGGGATTCTGGATGACACAGAGAAGTAACTGCACTTTAGCTATAGATAGCCACTAAGGAAATCAGTCAGAGAGCAATGTGAGCATTATAGTTCATGCTCATTTATTTCTCTTTTGGAATTTCAGAAATCTGTAAATAATAAGATAATCCATGATGGTCAAAAGTAGATGTCCATTCACTTATTTTTATAGAATAATGACAAATTCTCGTTGAAATCCCTTTTGGCACCATCTAGCTTAGTTTACTTTTAATTCCTTATCAAATTTGACGTAAGCCATAGTGGGCTTCCTAAGTATTTTCTCCCTTGGTTTTTCAGAGACTTTATGTGGCGGAGAGCAGAGTCCCTGTGTGTTAATGACCGACAACCATCATGGCTCTGTGATAATGGACACGCTTGGTCTTATGAGCTCACATGTCTACAAGCAAAGGCAAAGTCATTTCCTCTACAGATGTGTATTGAATAATGGTCTTTGTTGCTTGTCATAGTAACATTTAAATGGACTTTTGATTCCCTGTGTTCAACTACATATAATGACATCTATTTCTGATGGTGTGGATAAGTTTCACCTGAAATGATTCAATCATCAGGGGCAGATTTGAAGTCCAGACAGTAGGTGGCGTAAGGTAGGGCTAAGGTAGGCCTGAGCTCCTGCCCCAGTGACACGGGACCACAGAAGTACGGACGTAATGGGGTCAGGTTGGCACACGCTGAATGATCAAAATGGATTGCCGATGGAATTGAGTAGCGGTCTCACAATCACTGCATCTCAGTGGCTACTTACTGAATCATAGGAGAAGATGGCATGCTTTCCTGATAAATGTCCAGGTCCATAATGCCAAGACTGCTAGTGGCACTACTGTTGCCATTGCTGACAAAGCAAAAGTTTACATATTAATGCCAGTCTCCGCCACCTGCCACACTGCCGACACCGACATTCCATCGTTCTCAGAGGCGGCTTCAGTGTTTCCCACAAGAATACGGCTGTGTCTAGGACTCCTGGGATATGTATTTCTGACTGAATTCAGGGGAACCCAACAAAAGACATTTGGGGCTCAAGCAGGTCGTCACCACCACCATCACCACTGGTTTCTGCAGTGATGTCACCCCTGCTGGGTCACATCTTGTGTCCGTCACGCTTTCCACTGGAGCCTCCTTGGGTTTACCCACAGAGACAAAGTGACCTGCGATCGCTGGCCCAGGGGCATGCTGGGATGCTTCTCTGCCTGATTCATGGCTTTTGACAGAAATCAGGGATGTACAATGTTCTTCCTTTATCATGCAGGGGAATTTTTCTGAGGGGCACTCCACAGGTTCTGCGCCGGGCTCAGTGTTTCCCTCGGGGCTACAGAGTTCACAGGCGTGCTGATGTGCAATGCCTGCACTTCATTCTCCTGTACCTTAAAATCTCTGAGACGGAGCCATAGCTCATGTCTCTGAATCATGGGGGAGGAGGGCTTGAGCACTGCATCATTCATAGGTTGCGCAATCGACATATGGTCCAGTTACCAACCTGGATCCTAGACAATAGAGTTGAGGTAGTTTGGGGCTCTGCTGTACTTGCAAAAGGAGAGGCATCCAGTGTCATGCATCCCACTGAGTTTCCTCGACTCTATTTCCCAAGATGCCTCTGCCCAGTGAGGTCTTGGAAGGGTGAGTGCCACTGTGTTGTGTGACGGGACCATCTCTTCCTGGAGGACGGTGACTGACCACAAGACATTCCTGTTTTCACTTCACGTGGGGAAGCTAAAGAAGTTCACTGCTTGGAGTCTGGTGATTCAGACACTGCACTGGAGATAATTAACCCTATAAACTGCCAAATCCAGACAGTATATTCTATTTGCTTTTTGTCTCTATCACATTTGTCAACAGTTTTATTTTATTTTATTTTTAGATAAATTGTTTAGCATTGGAAAAATTTCTTAAGTCTAAATGGACTGAACTGCCAGAAATAACACTTGCAAGGACCCAGACAAAGCCCACTGTCCAAGTGGTCTTTCTGGAAAGTCTTCAGATCTGCCCTAGTGTCAAATAAGACTTTGGGCAGAAAAGTGGGGATTCTTTGTGTTTCCATCTCACAGGGGCATAGTGTTTAGTTCGTGCCTCCTGATTGGCTTGGACCTTCTCTTGCTAGTCCAGAGCAGCAAAACAGAGGAAGGGCCAGGCGGGGGCAGGAAAGAGGGAAACCCTTGCCTCAGCTAAACCCAACCTGTGTCACCTCTGAAGGACAAGTGAGCCAGAGAGGAAGTATCGAACACACCAGGTGGAACAGCAGTGCTTATTCCAAAATGTGTAGTTGTCTTCATGGAAGGTGCTTACTGGGACTTGCAGAGAAGGGACCTGGCTGAGCCTCACCTTGGCCAGGTGTAAGCCACACCTGATGCAAAGATGCAGCTCAGCATAGCCGAGGCAGGCAGGCGCCTAGACCTAGCATGCACATTGCTTTTTGCTCTCACTTGCCCTGCAAGTATGTTTTTTGGACTCTGCCTCGAGACTTACTTCCCTGGGAAGTCAAGTGAAAAGCAGGTACCTCATGGATCTGTCACTGAGCTGCAGGAAGCTGCTTGTGTCGTCTGGGTTGTCCTCCTCATTGGCAAGCTGGGACCAGCTGTCTGTGCTCTCTTCACTGCTGCCTGGGGGGTTGGGGGGCTCATCGGGGTCTCCGCCTTCTGTGGAGACTTCAGTCTCTGGTGCGTCTCTGGCACAAAGGCTGTCACTGCAGGCAGCAAGATATTGTTAGCACGAGTGGAGGCTTAAGCCCTACCCTTTGCTGGGGAGCCCCTCATTGCTCTGCTGGGCCTGCATCTTGGCCAGAGCAAGCAGGTATGCCTTGGACACAGGTGGGGTCCTCCTTTAGGCTGATCCTCTGTGGAGCCCAGCCCCCATGATGGCTTTTCAGGACCACATCCCTTCCCACCACTTTCCCATCTCTTCATTTCATCTCTTTCCACCCTCACGCTCTCACGCACCCCTCCACCCCCACCCCCTCAGAACACACAGTGGACAGCAGTGTTGTTCCTAGAGATCACGATTTAATGGTTTTGCAGGGAGGCTCAGAAAACTGCATTTAGTCAACACACCAGGTGATTCTTATGCAGGAAGCCCGCGCTGGAGAGACCCACCCAGCACTGGTGACTTACGAGGTCATTCTGCCTGGAAACACTTCTCAACATTCTCTACTCATGGTCACCTTTACAAATCATTCCCATCCCTGAACCTCTGAATGAGATCAGCCCTGCTTTTCTGGATTAGTGCTTTTTTCAGATCAGATCTCTTTCAGAGCTTTTAATTCTTGATCTGACAGGCCTTCCTCCTTGAATCTGTTCTTCCTTGGGCTCCCATGAATTTCTGCTTCTCTGGACACTCCTTGTTTAGAAACTGGTTCTCGGTTTTCTTTGAGTGTGACCATAGCCAACTCTGGTCAGTTCACTCTCCTTCTCTGCCATCTGCCTGCCCCCAAGCATCGGGTCAATTCTCCTCTATGAAAACACCTTCCAATTCTGAATTCCAGCCAGATCCTTCTTCCTCATTCTGGGGCTCTATTTTCTTTGCATTGACTTTCTGAACATTTCAGTCTGTCTCCTCCACATCTCAAAATCAGCATACTTAAAATGAATTCTCACTGCCCCCTCCACCCCCGTCCTCTCCCTGTTTCTTATCCCTGTTGGCTTTTCTAAATGAAACCATGGTCTCTTTTGCTTTCTTCTTCTTGACCTTTGCGTTCAGTCAAGATCAAGCATTTTTAGTTCCATCACTTTTTGCATACTTATTTCCATTTTTGTGCTCTTGAAATTATCTTTATTTATGTCCCTCTAAATCTGCAGAGGATGCAGAAGCCTAGTCAAATCGAATGACATATCAAGGGTTGGTACCAGACAGGAGACCTTGAAATTTGTAACATATAGGTATTGCTCTGTGACCCTTAACCTGGGCTCTATTTTACCGAGCTCCTAATAGTTAAGCCCCATCGCTTTCTTCTCTCTCAGAACTTCACACTTTGTGAGATTAAGGTTTCTCAGGCAGATCTTGGGCTGGTCTTGTTAAAAGCCTTCAAGATTTCCTGAAGCTACTGAGTCTGTTCTCCATGGCCTTTCTAGTTTTATTGTCTCTACCCTCCTCACTAGACAACGACAAACTATTTGATGTTCTCCAAACATGTCAGGAAGTTCCTGACTCTTGACTCTAGTCTTGCTGCTTCCTCTAAACAAATGCTGGGAACAGAACATGTTTGTTACAGTCCAACTGCCACGGATTCCAGTTCTACCACCAGCCACCTATTCAACTTTAACAAGTAATTAAAATTTTCTGAGAAAAAAAAGATCCACTTTACAAAGATTTTTGGAAGAAATTAACTAGAAAATAAAAGCTTTTAGTGTATGCATGTTATACAATGCCTGGTTTGCAATTATCCAATAACTATAACCTATCATTTGATTTTAGTAAATTATATAATGCATATAGCTGCATTATATAAGTTTAATCACACCCTTTCCTGAAATTGGCTTTTTATTAGCCCTCCATTCTCAACTAAGAGGCTCATACCTGAATTTCCAAGGCTTGGGTCACCTCTTCACAAATAGTCAAAGCATTTACCTATTTTTTTTCTTTTTACCTATTTTTTCTTTTCTTTTTTTTTCCCTACTACTTTGCAATGTTTTACTCTAATGCATGTAATTTTCTGTATATATCATACACTGCACTTGTTATTAAGAATTGTTTTATTTCTATAACATCAACTATTTTAGATGAATATGTTCTTGTTAAAGCATAATGTCACAATTAGACCCATTTAACTATCAGTTTAACTATCTCTCCTACTAAGTCCCAAATAGGAAGATCTGAGGTGTTACCTACTAGCAAGCTGGCCATATCCTGACTCACCATCATATTGCTGTATGGAAGTTTCTAGCATACTTTGCAGCTAACCTGAAAGCCAATGCCAATATGTTCAAATTTCCACTCATTTGTGTAGAACAGAAGCATGCACTCAGACCCCTCCCCCCCACCACACACACACAGAATGTAAGAGTTCTGGAGATGAGAGCTCAGGCCATTTATTTATTCAGTGATGCTCACTTTGCTGCAAATTATAAACAAACCCAAAAATCTTTGAGGATCAGAGGAGACGGTTTCTACTTGCCATGCTACAATATGAAAAAATAGCTCCGTGTCTGTCTAGAAATCTGTATCTTTAGAGTTTGTATAAACTGTCCTTTAATCCTGATGTTCATGCTTTTTGCTCAGAAAATCTTCAGGGTAGAGAAATGCAAACATATTCATGGAACCTTTTCTCCAGACACTACCTACCTACAAAGCAATAGTATAAGAGAGGGCAACAGTGAAAATAAATTATTGTTGCAAAGACTTGACAATCAAAAATGCAAATGGTCCCCAATTTTGGATGGTTCTAATCAATGTATGATGGTTTGACTTAAGATTTTTCAACTATTCCTATGACTCAGTAGAAGCATGAATTTTGAATTCATAACTTGAATTCATACTTTGAATTAAGAATTTTGCCCTTCCCTGTGTTGGGGATACGCAGGATCTCTTTACGCCCCTCCCTCTCCGAGACAGAGCAGCTCAGTTAAGAGCACATTGTTACCCACCAATAGGATGCTATTTTCCAGGAAACCTACTCTAGGCCATTTAAACTGCTTATAGTTGAAGGATATTTCTGCACGGATATGATGACCTAACATACAACAGGTATTTTTATTGGGGGCTGACTTGCATAATGAATTCTGAAGTTGCTATTTTTTTAAATTTTGGTGTATTTAGTTTTTACGAAGCTTTTAGTATGAGTTATGAAAATGTTTCTCAAATTGTAGCCCAAAAAGACCTTCAGGAAATGACACCCACTCTCAAACCAAGCACCTGTGTAACTTCCCTCTCTCATGTGCAAGTGGGTGGAAACTCTTTTGCAGGGAATTAAGCTCTGTATTTAGCTATTTTGACAGATTAAGTTGCATCATATCTCCGAGCCAAAAAAAAAAAAAAATCAACTAAATATGACTAATTTACCCCCTTTGCAATCTTGTTTTTACTCAGTGCTGATGCTGTTCATCATCTTTTGGAGAAAAAAAATCTCCTGGAGCGTACCCTGAGAGAGTTCTGACAAAGGGCCAGGCAGCCAGGCAGAGACCTAAGGGTACATCTTTATTTAACCTCAGTATTCTCTGATGATACCATAATATTACTCTTCCCATCAGTTACCTGTATAAACTGAGAGATTATGGAATTTGATCAAGCTCATAGATTATCAGGTTAGTTGGTGGGTTTTACTTTCTGTAAAAATGTTTATATACTCCACAAAGGAAAACATATTTACTACTTAGTCCTTATATTTTGGAGACAGATCAAATCTAGAATTTCTTTTATCATTGAGAAGCCAAATCAGAAATCTATCCTGATCCAGTTATGTATTTTGGGGCATCTGGGTTGCTTCCATAGCTTACCTATTGTAAATTGTGCTGCAATAAATATAGGGGTAGAGGTTCTTTTGAATTAATGTTTTTATATGCTTTAGGTAGATTCCTAGGAGTGGAATTGCTCTATCATATGGAAGCTCCACACAGCTCTCCATATATGACTGGATCAAGGTGTGGTATATTTACACAATTGAATATTACTCAGCAATCAAAAAGGATAAACTCAGGCCCTTTGCAGCAAAATGGATAGAGCTGGAAGGGATTATGCTCAGTGAAATAAGGCAGAAAGAAAAAGAAAAAATATCAAGTGGTCTCACCTATAGGAAAAATATAGAGAAAACAAAAAAGGAATAAAAAAAGGAACTATAATAAAATCAAAATCATCAGGCAACTATAGATCAGAGACAGTCTATAGGAGAAGAAGATGAAGGACTGAGACAGGTGGGAAGAGCACAAGGGTCTATGGTAATAGTGCAGGGTGGTGGGAATTTCCAGGGGAAACCATATATTGTACAAAAATGAAGGATGATATCATGAACATGTTAAATTAATAATAATAAAAGAAGAAATCTGTATCATGAATTGAAGAACAGGTGTTCAGTTCATTATATAGAACATAAGCCTAAACCAGCTGGAAGCTGTATACATGAGTATTTTCCATGTTTTTTTGAAAAAGCCCAGAGTATAACCTCTTTTAAGTATAATATTAGTAACAACTCAAATTTTTTAATATCTATATATAATAATAATTTTTTTACATCATTTTGTGCCTTTTTCCATCTCACTTGTAATCTCCATGGGTTCCCATCACCAAATCACCCATGTGCCATCACCAGAGTCCATTGCACTTCTCTCTTCCCACCCCATTTTTGATCCCATTCCCCACTCCACCCCCACAAAATGTCTCTGGTATATAGTTGTTCATTATTGTTATTATTTTCTCCCCTGGTCCTTTATACTCCTGATATGAGTGAAACTAGGCAGCACTTTTCCTTTTCTTTCTGGCTTACTAAACGTAGCATGATCCCTTCCAGTTCCATCCATGTTGCTGCAAAAGGCATTTGTTTATCTTTTTGATTGCTGAGTAATATTCCATTGTGCATACGGACCCATCTTTTTAGTGCAGTCATCCACTTTTGGGCATTTGGGGTGATTCCATGTCTTTCCTATTGTAAATAATGTAGCAATAAACATGGGGGTGCAGGTGTCTTTTTGAATCAGTTTTTTTTGTGTCTTTTGGGTAGATACCTAGGAGTGGGATTGCTGGGTCATATGGAAGCTTCATTTTTAGCAGTTTGAAAAACCTCCAAACAGTTTTTCATAGTGGACAACTCAAAAATTTTAATAAACTTTAACTTCAGTGCCAACCACTACTTGATGTGAACCTACGACTGTGGATTTTGTTGAATTAGTAGTTCATGAAAGTTCTGGACTATAGAACTTTCTTTGACTCAATTCACAAGTGGTTTATGATCTTAGAGCACCTGGAGGATCAAAGTCACCTGGAATCTAAATAAGGCTTTTCCATTTTCTCTTATCTCAAATTAAGGTTTAAAGAATTACACATTGATCATTTCATTTCCTCAACTCTTTGATTATATTTAAATATGTGTCAATCTCCAGGCTTCCTAGAGATGGGAGAATAAGGGACGACTGGAAATAAATATTTTCTATAGCTGGAGAAGTATTGCATCTAAGAACTTTTCTTGGTCAGCCTGCCTGTGCTTGGCTTAACTGTGTGTCCTTTTGCATGTGTTTTTATGCTTTCTTCTTCCCTTCTTCTTTTTGTCTTTCTTCCAGGGTTTCATCCAATTAGAAAATTATATTTTGGCCCTGCCTATTGGCACAACAGGTTAGGATGCAACATTGCAAGCTAGCCACAGCTACTTCGGTGTGAGTTTGATCCCTGGCCCCAGAGGTGACTCACATGGCACAACAGACGTCTCCTGACCTGTCCGCTGCTCCCCTCAGCAGTGTACTTCATCGATCTGCCTGTTCTACTCCCTACCCTGTCTCTGGTGAAGCCTCTCACCACCCCTGCACCTCTGGCCTATACCCCAATTCTGTAGGCATAAATAAACAAATCTTTGAAAAAAAGAAAATTACATTCTAGGCACCAAATAGTTATGAAGAAAATACTCAAGGGCCTCTGGACCACCTTCTGCTCAGGTTCTACAACAAAAGGCAGGGCTATCATTGCCTCTCATTTATTCCCTGGGGTAGTCGGGAAAGGAAAGGGGACTTGGAAGAGCAAGGATGTTGAGCAAGGCTTGTGTAGTGCAGCTAAACATTTAAAAGTCACAAGCTCTTGTGCAACAAATAGATACCACTGAAGAGATTATACTAGTTATTTCTCCAGCTTCTGTTTCCCAAAAACAGAAGCTTAGTTTTCCTTTTATTATTATTATTTTTTTGCCTAATTTGTCTCTAAACCCCCCACTTAAAAATGATCCAAATCTCATTAAACAGATGTGGTACATATATACAATGGAATATTACCCAGCAATCAAAAAGATAAACTCATGCCTTTTGTAGCAACATGGATGGAGCTGGAAGGGAGCATGCTTAGTGAAATAAGCCAGAAAGAAAAGGAAAAATGCCATATGGCTTCACTCATAGCAGGAGTATAAAGGACCAGGGGAGAAAATAATCATAATAATGAACAACTATATACCAGAGACATTTTATGGGGTGGAGTGAGGAAGGAGATCAAAAATGGTGGTGGTGGGGGGGGGGGAAGTGCCCTGGACTATGGTCATGGCACCCGGGTGATTTGGTGAGGAGAAGCCCACAGGGATTACAACTGAGATGGAAAAATGCACAAAATGATGAAAAAATAAACTATTATAGTATTTAAAAATAATAAAAATAAAAAGATCCAAAGTCTCATATTCAAGAATCTGATGAAATTTCTATAGAAAATGGGAGCTGTCAAAGGAATTGACTCTGCTTTAAGCAACCAGAGAGGGATAAGTCTCTGGCTTCTAGTTTAAGAAGCATCATGAAAAGCACTATATTGAAAAAGCAAACCTACTGCCCTCCTGCTGCCACGGTTAGACCAGACATCTGAAAGGCCCGCGCTGTGGGACACAGCGCACTTGCAAAGCTATTTAAAGCATGACAGTAAAGGAAAACTTGAAAGGAGAAACTCAAAGAAACACCCCATTAAAATGCCAGGTGCTAGTTTTAAAATTTATTTAAATTTAGTCTTTTTCAAATGAACAAGTTAATATAATTTCCTTATTGGTTTGAAAACATGCTACGAGTTTTAAAAGTGGCCATGTTCTGGAAGATTCTTTTTAATGGGGAAAATGCTACCTTATTTCCTCTGTCATACAGGTGAATTTCATTTGCTTAAGAAATTTCAAAGGGAGGCTTCCAACTTCCTGTTATAAGTGCATAAAGATACAAAGGTTAGGTGTTGTCTCAGAATTCATTTCTTGCCTTGGTAAAATCCTTACAATTTAGAAATAAATACGAATTAAGAGGCACACTCAGGCCGCAGGCTCCCTGGGGAGAAATGAAATCGCTCACCTGTGTTTCCGGCATGCACTCATGGCCTCGTCTCCACCTCTTGCCACTTCTGCCTCTTGTTCTTCTTTCAAAGGCTCGTCTGCTGTCTCCAGGGCGCTGCTTTGGGAAAGGAAGCCTGCAGGTTCTCCAGCACAGTCTTCTCTCTGATCTGCTTCAATCTGAATTAAAGGCACGTCTCTTGGACAAAGTGGTCTCCTGGCGCGGCTTACCTCACGGCACGAGGAAATGTCCTTTTTAGAATCTAAACTGTTGTGAGTGGCAAGAGGAGCAGGCGTGCTCGCGGCCGACGCCGGGGGTTGGCTGCTTTCCCCCACCGAGTCCCTCCTCACGGAATGCACAGAATCCGGCCTGCGGTGCCCCAACCCGCTCGGCGCTCTACTGGGCACGCGCGGCCCTGAGGGCTTGGCCACCTGCAAAGCAGAGCTGCGCTCCGCAGCTCCCGCTTCATCCACGATGATTTTGTTCTTCCGCATGAGGGCCTCGATGGAGTTTGCCCAGGTCTCATGGATCAACCGGCTGGTGATCTGGTCAGTGCCACTTCTCCGGTACAAGCACGAGTCCGATTTGCAGAGCCCGGACGAGGACACACTACTGGCCAGCTGCACGCTTAGGAAATCCTGCTGGCTGTTTTGCGCAAAGCCATCTAAGGAGCTGGCTTTGATGGGCGCATTCACGGTCAGCCTGGCGCCCGGGGGCCGGCTGTCTGGCACGGAGGACTGTCTGTGGCACAGCGGGGAGCGCAGAGAGGGCGAGAGGAAGCCAGCCGTCCAGTCCTGGCTGCCCCGTCGGGAGGCGGGGGCGTCCCGGCGCTCCCTTTCCAGGTCCCGTAGCATGTACCTGTAGAACTCCTCGGTGATGCTGTCTGTGCTGGACTGCTTCGAGGGGCAGCTGGACCTCACGCTCAGATGCTCGCTTTTCCGACAGGCCTGTTGCATCGCCGAACTCAGGATGCTGCTGGCGTTCTTGCCTGCATAGTAATCCAGCAGCAACTCAAATCCCCGCCCTTCGCTCTCCATCTGGTTCACCATGAACCTGGAAAACTCATCCGTGATGCTCTCGCAGCTCGACTGCTTGGAGACCGAGCTGGCCCTGCTCACCGGCTGGCTCCGGGCGCTCGCCAACCCCAGGCTGTTGACGAAGGCCCTGGTCTGGCAGTCCTCCTCCGGGATGCTCTCGCAGCTGGAGGCCTTCAGCCTATTCCACCGGTCCCCGCTCAGCAGGCGACTGCGGGAGCAGCCCTGGGCCTGCCAGACGCCATCCACCATGGAGAAGTCGGTCAGGTTCATGATCTTGGCAGCCACTTCGTTGGCGAAAGCGTTGACAGAGTCGGGGACATCTTCGAGGTTCACGGACTCATCCACCACTCTGTTCATCAGCTTCTCTTTCAGCTCTGGGTGCTCGTCGGTTTTTCGTTTGATCTCGCTCAGTCGTGGGGGCTTGTGCTTCCTCAGCGCCCCTCCTGTCTGGCTTTCCTTCTTCCTCTTCAAGGACCGGCAGGAGACATTCGGGGTCATCAGAAACTCACTCCCTCTTCTCCAAGCACAAAACCAGGGTTGTTTTCCATTGGAGTTGTCAAGGCAAATCGCAGCGATTTCCGTTGCCATGGAGACAATGGTCTCGGCTAACTCTTCTGCAAAGTCTGTAATGCAGTAGAGGTCTGCGGGTTTGGCCGGCATCGAGTCCTTCCCGAACAAAGACAAGCTTCCCGGGACTTCTTTTACAGGTGAGGCGCAAAGGTGCTTGTCCGGGGTGTTGGGCCGGACGCTGCCCTCCGCACCCTGAGAACCGCCGCGGCACTTGCTGAGTGTGGGTGTTTTTTCTCCCTCTGGAGAGCCTCTGCAGTCACCCCCGTGGTGGCTGTGTCTGCGGTGAGGGGTTCTGGCGTCCTCTCTCACTATTCCTTTCAGATCTGTTTCTGTGGGGAATGTTTCAGCGACTGGCGAATCAGGCCCGCTGGGACCCCGCGACAGCTCTGCCGGCAGCTTGGGGCTCCTGCGGAGACCTGGCCTCCCTGCACCTTTGGCATCTGGCTTTGGATGCTGGTCATGTTCAGGGTCACTGACAGCAAGGCTGGGGCGTCGGGAAGTGCTGAGCGGATGGCCGCGGGCGTCTTCAGGGGCCTTCATGCACTCGTGCCAGGCCGCGGGGTCAGGTGGCTGGTCATCTCCTTCTGCTCCCCTCCATCCGATGGACTCTTTCGAAAGGGCAGTGGCACATTCGCCAAGCTGGAGGATATGGCGCATCTTCTTGAAGGTGGAGCATATCACATTGAGGAGCAGCTGGTGCGTCGTTTCCATTAAGAGGTCTAATGTTTCTGATGAATGCCTGCCATCCACGGGGCCCATTATTTTATTTTTCTGGTGAACTTCATCAATGGAATGCTTTAGGATAATACTGGACATGGTCTGTGCCAGTTCATTCCCAAGGACATTTTCTGAGCACAAGGGCTGAGGCTTGGAAGCTGTTTCTATAATTCTCCGGGTCATGGACTCCACGAGGTCTCCCATGCTGCTGTAGGCATTAGGCTTGGTCAACACCAGAGCAGTCTCCCTGAGCAATGCCTCTGCCATCGCTTCCCTTCCCAGCTCCACATTCCTCACAGTGCTGCAACTGCGGCCTGCAGAGGAGGCTGCAGAAGTCTGGGCTGCAGGTGACAGGTCGCTGGAAGCCGCAGGGCACTTCGCGTCTCCCGTGACACCCAGGCCACAGACAGCCACTGCACTTGCCACTTGAGTCATGCCACACAAGGCAGATGGAAAGGAGTATTCGCTGGTGGAAGGTTCCTGGAGTCCTTGCAACACTTGCATTTGCAGTGGCTCATTGCCTCCCAGTGGGTGGCGGGCTACCAGGGATTCTTGTTCCATCTTGAGCCTTTCTGTGGCCTGTGGACTGGAAATGGTCCCGATCACAGTGGCTGCACAAGCCAAGGCGACTTCTAAAGTGCTCTGTGGGTGTCTGCCAGAGTTCTCTGCAGAGAGCACATCCGAGAGTTCTGCAGAGACTTCCGTCTCCAGCCACGAGGAGAGGCCCAACTCTGGGGCAGCCCCGCTGCCATCTGGACTCTGGATGATGACGATTTTGGGAAGCTCATTCCAGGAGCGTGGGGCCACTATATCCTTTGTGGGACAGCCATTGGGCATCACAGCACTTACCGTGGAACTGCTGACTGCAGATTCCCGGCGTAGTGGCGGTTGAGATAATCTAATAAATGCATCTTGCAGCACAGATTCTGCTAAATTGGTAGCATATTCACCAGTTGTGGCTTGTCCATCTACAATGGAAGGAACAGAAGTCATTCTATAGTCACGGTCTCCTGGATCTAAGTCGCTTCCACATTCGACAGCAAACCCACAGGAATAGGGCCCGTCTTGCGTGGCCATCTTAGAGAAATCAGCATCCCCTGCGGTGTGCAGAGCCTGGGAGCTGTTCACTTGACCTTTAAAAGCTTCTGAACAATAATAACTTGTGACTGGTCTCTCGTAATCCCCAGCTTTGCCATTCTTCTCTGCTGGCGTGGCTGAGGGATCTAGATTCTGCAGGGCTGTGTCATCTGCCACTTTTCCCGGAGAGCCTTCTATTTTCAACAATGGTGTAAGATATTTGTTAATGTATTGGTCTTCTAACGTGTCAAGTGACTTTTCCTTGTAATTCCATTCCTCCTGGATAGCTTCCTTTTGCTTACTTTTCAAAACACTGGCAGAGACATTTTTATTTTCATAACCTAGTGACAAGAAAATGAAGGCCATGATTACTTTTGAGAGACGAGGTTCTTATGAGTCTAAAATAATCACTTCTAAAAATGTCTTTAAGCATTGGTTATTTTTTCCTAAATAGCATTTTGTACACTTGTTCAAGAAAAATAAACCAGGAAATACTTTTGAGTTTCATCTGGGGATGCCACTGGACAAAATGGCCTCAGTATGAGGCTGATGTCAGCTCTATGGTGGGAAAAAGCAGTGGGAGACGAGGAATGGCCACCATCCTTCAGGGGAGAGGAACCCCAACTCTAGAAGTGCCCAGTGGGTACAGAGGGAGGAAGGAGGAGGTTTATAGCAAATTTGATAGTGAGTTTTTTTGTTGTTGTTATTTTTAGTTTTTGCAAAGATTTCCCCTGAAATCTGCAACAAGGCCCAGCAACAAGGCCTAGTAACATCTAGAACATTCCTGTCTCTGCCGCCAAGCATGTGCAAGAGGTATCTATGAACCCCAGAACTGAACTCTATTCATGAGTCAACCCAAAGAGCAAATAAAGAGTGCTAAGCAGACTTCGGGTGATTTTCCTTCTATTCTCACAGTAACAATAATATGTAGTTAACAACCATAACTATACAGTTAAACATAATGAACGTAATAGTGTTAGAGCATTATATACTCAGGAAACTGGGGCTCAGAAAGACCAGATCCATCGTTCTGGGGCTGACAGCTATGCCAAGACCAGACTAATTGGGCTTCCACCTGTCAGTGGCTTCTATAAAAGTCTTAGAGAAACCGACTTTGCTTCCAATGGTGGGCTCCATCTCCTCATAGGCAGGAGGGTTTCCATCAGCACCCTATGGCATTTCATGGGGTCGGAGCCATCTGAGCACTGAATCTGCTCAGGGCATTGTCACCATCGTCACGACGTCTGATCCTTCTTCCCTCCCTAAACTCAGTGAGTGAAAACGGCGATGTGTCAGCCAAACGGATGTGGCCAGAAACTTCTCTGAAATTCCAGCCAGACATTTTATGGCGTGACTCACTTCAGGATGTACATTGGTTTTATTGGCAAGTTCTCACCGTCCCTGGCTTCCTCCACCTCGCTCTCCTCCTCCAGGTGCTCAGAGGCGGTGAGAAAGTCTTCCTCGATGGAAGATAAGGAACAGTTTGTGTCATCCTCCACTTTCAAAATGCTCGTTTCCAGGTGGAGCTGCTGTTCCTGCACCAGCTCCAGACCAATCAAAAATTTGTTGATTTCAAAGATGATGCAGTTGGTGCTGTTCGGTCTGTTCCCTCTGGCGCACTGGACCAAGCAGATATCTGGCAGCCAAGGACACTGGAAGGGGAGGAAAGGACATTTATTAAAAGAGAAAATGAAAAAAAAAATTGCCTCTGACCTTTATTCTCCCACTAATCTGTTGGAAGCAGAGGCAACTGTTTGAAATAACTTCTGGGCTTTTATTGATGAACTACTTGAAAAAATTCAGGGGCTGTTTGTTTGGGAACACAAGGTACCTAGGAGAAAGTTCAGCTTAGGGGAAAATAGACCATTGTATCGTATGTTTTTGTTCTCTCCTGTCAAAACAACAATTGCACTGGGCAAAGTTAAGCAACAGACAGGACTTTCTTCAAAGCTATTAAAATAGGGAGAGAAGCCAGAACTGAGTTGGATCACAGCTTCTCTGAATCAAAAGGCAATGGGGATTTCAAGAGCTGTAGGAAGGCTGCGGGCCATCTGTGTTTGCTAATTGGCTTTACAAAAAGGACAGCTAGATTTTCTTGTACCTTTACAGCAAGAGATCATTTTGAAGTTAGTTTCCTGTCCTTCTATGTAACTCAGCCTTTCTTGACTGTATTTCAAAGAGAGGGCAACTATACCCCCCCATTAGTTTAATGAGAAATAATTTAAATATATCACTAAATAAGCTTTTCTATAAGATTATATATATTTAAGCTTAAATATATCACAATAGAAAGTACACCATGATGACTTGATTTATATAGAGTGGTACAACTAACACAATAGCCAGCATCTCATACAGAGTGAAAAGAGCAAACAATTCTCTTCTGGGTGAGAACTTCAGATCTATTCACCTCAGGAATGTCAGCCATTAACTGGAGCCCCCAGCCACTCTCTCCATCCCTTGAACTCACCTACCTTGTAACTCAAGTTCATGACATTTGACCATCTCCCTTCCATTCTTCCTTATCCCAACCCCATCCACTACCTCCAATCCTGGTAACCACAAATCTGATCTGATCTGCTTTCTGTGCTGCTGTGATGGTTACTTTCTTTTTGGATTCCACATAAGCAAGATCATATAGTGTTTTTCTTTCTCTTTTGCAAATGATTATTTATGATTGAATGATATCCCATTCTAGATTTTGTATAGTTCATTATTTTTCTATTACATATTTGTTATTCCACTAATAGATATTACATGTTTCATTATATATAATGTATATAATAGATACTACATGTTATTGTAGAATAATACACTTTATATGTAATAAGATATTTCACTTGAACAATATGGCATACTGTTTTTTAACCTATTTATCCATTGATGGGCAGTTAGGTTGTCCTTTCCTGGCTTGTGAAACTGGTAAGAAACTTTAAAAAGATTTACATCTTAAATGGCGGCGAATATGCTGATACATTTTCTAAAGCAAATGTTTTAGCAAAGGGAGGTCAGGAAGGATTTAGAGGCATAAAGAAGATTGTCTAAAGTTTAATAGAGAGCTGCACAGACAATCAAAGCCACCTTGAAACCCCTCGTGTTTAAAGTGAATCCCAGTTTCTCAGACCAGTATCTCTTTCTGCTTTGGTGACCAACCTCTGTTAGCATTTCAGATGTGATGCAAGTTTCTATCAGTTATAGTCAGCTTGTGCTGCTCATCTGAACAAGCAGTCAAGATGAGATTCAAAGGAATCCCCCTCTGGAAGAGAAATCCATGAGTGAATTAATTTTTGTCTTCTACCTAAATGGATGGTGTATGGGGAGACGGTGCCTTCTAACACCTATTTGTTCTAATCATCTCTAGGGTTATCAGTTCCCAGTTTTCCACCACTTATTTGAATCTTCAGGCTGTTGTCGGTTAGAATAGCATGAAAATGTTCAAGTAACTTGCTGTTTTAGAATCTTTGAGTCTGAGTGTATGTGTATGAGTAGTGGGTATCTGTACATACAAAGAAATAGAAGCACACAGATGCTCATATTGTATTCCTGAAAACAGTATATCTTTTTTCCTACGTAAATATCATTTCTCAATTTCTTTCATTAAATATTATGAGAGTAAATCCAGGAGCGATGATTATGAAATGACAAACTGACTCATCTCCATGGGCTCCAGTGATGTTAGGGCTCTGAGAAAACCACTGCTCTACATCTTACATGCTTAAGTCTATTTTTCAAGGAAAGTGCTCCGTGGCCTTGCTTGTGTGCTGTAAACCAGCAGACTCAGAATCTTCTAGGAGATCCTTAGAAATGCACATTCTCAGGCCCCACCCAGGCATTGACTAAACCGGAAGGTGCATTTTCAGGCAAACTTTTGGGGATGTGTACATGCATTAATATTTGAGAAATACTAGTCTATAGCTCTTATGAAATTCACAAAGGATCTGTGGCCCTTCAAATGGTAAGGAACCACAGCTATAAAATAATAGCAGCTGATGTGATTCATTCCTCACTACTGATTCCACACATAGTGTATTTGCTGGAAATCTGCTAGATGCTTTCTGAGGGCCTATTATATGCAAGGCCTAGTGGGCATTCATATGAAAACATGAGTCAGATAATTTCCCTAGGGTAAGTAGAGTATAGCATAGTATACTATCGGTGAAATCAGACATAAATAAATGTAATTACATAACTGAACATCTTTGCAGGTCAACAGGCTTGAATATTGGTCGGTTCATATGATTTAGACGAAACAGACATGGCATAAACAACATATATTGTGGTAGGAGTCAAAGGGATATTGACAAATCAACATGAACAGTTAAGTCATACTTGAAGACAGACTTAGAGAAGAGCTGTTATTAAATGTGCAAATTTGCAGAGCTATGGGATGTGTAGAAAGAAAACATTTTTCTCAACACTCTTCTTGAAAGTAAATAAGAACTCTGGAAGGACCTGTATAATCAACCTTAAAACTATAGCCTGCAAAATAATGGCAGATCTTATTATTTATTTTTCATGGAAATCTGTTAGGTGCTTTGCATATCTTCTTAATGCCAATGCATTAAGGTCAGTAGTGCTGTTGCTCTGTGACAGGTGAGAAGTCAGAGGCATGGAAAAGTCCTTTCAAGGTAACACAACATGTTTATGTCATAGAAAGCACTGTCACAGATAAATCTTACGTTCGTACAGAATGAGCATCTCAGGAAAAAAATCTTTTTTTCCGTAGGAAAATAACTGATTTCACTTCTGTTTCTCACTTGGTATTTAACTTGACTAGTGGTTTTTGTAATTATGATTTTTTGTTAAGGTTTTAAGTTATTCTGAGATTTCTGAGTCTTATCTTGACTAAGAATGGATTGAAAAGTCAAGTCATTATCTTGGGATGGCTAGTCTGTATTTACTAGGTTAGCTGGCTTAAATAAACAACACCCAGAATGAAGGAATTATGGATTCTGGAAACAGGATATGAATTAAAAAATTGGTGTCGTTACTGAAACAGAAGACACTTCTGTTTTTGGTTATCTAGAAATCTAAGATGTTTAAATCATCTTTTTTATTCTTCAGTAGTTCAAACTCTCTAAACACTCAGAAGCCCATCCACCATTTCTTTCTCTGTGGCAGATGCTTCATAAAAATTGACACACAGCCCACCACAACTTGCTAATCAGACTAGAACAAAACGAGAAAACAAACGCACATCATTTTAATGTGTAGCCGTGTTGTGTATCATTATCATTATATATCTTTGAGAAAGTTAATCTCTTATATAATGACCTTTAAAAATCTTTTATATATCTTTGATTAATCAATTTAACATTTTTATTTTTCTTTAAAACTTATTACACTGACACTGTTTATCTAAAATAACAATGAATATTAATATGTTGAATGATAATAAAAATATTGCAATTTCTTCTTTATTTCTAGCAATATTCTTTTCTTCTTGAATTTCATTCTTTGATTCCTGGAAATACCCTTTCATCTCTGGGACTGATATCCATTATTTATTAGGTTAGTTGGTTTGGTATAGCTTAAATAAACAGCATCCTGAAAGTAGATATTGTGGATTCTATAAACACATGATATGAATTAAAAAATGGTATTGTTTCCAAAACAGAAGACACTTCTCTTTTTGATTATTGAATAGACTTGCAGAAAATCAAGCTGCCAGTCGAAGTGTAATATGTCTATTCTTGTTTAGTGTTGCACTTAAAAAGATAATATATGTTAGGGGTGATATAAGGGAAGCTCTGTCAATACTTTGGAAACATACCCATGAAGACGTTCTTGAGTACAAAGATAATTTTATTTCTGTTGCAACTGGAGTTTATGTATGGCATCTCCGAGGATTTAACCTGACTTGTCCTAAGAACTGACCACAGGTATCTTATCAGTGCTTCTATTCTTACCTGTGAAACTTCAAAGTCAGCCTGGAGTTTTCCAGATGTTAACCCACTCAGAAGGACAATTTCATTTTCTTTTGGCTGTTGGACATTCATGGAGCTGATCAGTTTTGGAAGATCTGGTGAAACATTGACCAGTTTCTGTAAAGCAAGAATCTTTGTTAGGTTAGATGATGCTACACCAAAACTGTTACTTCAAAAGTAATATACTCACTTAACTAGCAATTTTTTAATATACTAAGAGTTTTATTAATAGATGGTACAAAATCAAAGTACAAAAGCTTGGATTGGAATAGAAAAATCCTTATATGTAAACATTTAAAACTTTTCTTGTAGATTTTCCAAAATAAACATTTAATAATTACTGCCATACCACAGATACAGAGAGTAGTTTGGGTCTTTATTTTTCCTCCTAAGGCCTTGAATAAGAGACTTGTTGAGTAATATCCATCTGTTCTAATAAAGTCAATAATAATATTAACAATAAACTAGTCACTTTAAATTTGCCCGTGTTTTAGGCACAGTGCTAACGACTACACATAGGTTACATCCCACCACACTTAATCCTCACAACACAGCACTAGGTCCTACTCTGTTATGTTCTATTTACATAAAATGAGACTATGTTCCAGAGAAGATTAATACCTTGCCCAAGCTTATGTAGCTAAATCAGTGCCAAAGTGCTTTCTCATAGGACAACAGAAGAGACTGCCTTAAACCACTTCTACATTCTCCACGTGCACAGTTCTCGGGATGCTAACACACTGTGGCCTTTCTTGTTCTCTGTACTTAGTGGAAACCTATAATGCATAATCACTATGGTCCATTTGAGAAGCTTCTGGTGTAGCATCATCAAAAAGAAAGCATTTCAGGAGTAACCGAGTAATTGCAGGTCTCCTTATTTCTGATAATCAAGCTGCAGTATGGCGATTATGCTTTGGACAGTGTTACACTAGTGAATGCCAGCCATTACCATCTTTGTGCATGGAACAATAAGCATGTCACACCCAAATAATTTTCTTCATTGGAGCCACAGGCTTTGTTTCTAAGGTTCTGAATGGGTCTTCAAATTCTTGCATGCAGTAAGGATTTATATTAGGATCCTCACAACCTTGGGCAAACTCTTGCCATCTGTAGCCACAGCAGAAAGCATATCTGAGCCCCGGATGAAGGTAGGGGAGAGTTACAGGTAAGAGAGAACCATTTGGTGAAAGAAGCAGGAAGGCCACAACTTGAGAGCAAGTGGGTCGGCTGGTATCACACAGGTTTTGAGAAAACCTAGGAAAAGCCAGCAGGTGGGGGTGTTTGAGAACAGAAAAAGCCATTCTAACAGCACTGGAGCCAAGGGAAAGCCTCTGTTTGGAGAGCAGCTCCATCCGGTTGGGAAGCAGCTTTCATAAAGATAAGGAAGGAAAAGTGTGTGGGCAGGTGGCAGGTAAAATGTCAGGGAAATGGACGGAGATGAAATCATTAAAAATCCCCCTCATTTTTCTTTTTCAAAATTTCACATAATTCTTCATTTTTGTACAATGTATGTGTTCTCTCAAGTGTAGTCTCTGTGGAAATCCCAGCAGTTTTACCTGTGCACTATTGACTCAAAGGATACAAAAACATTACTTCAAGAAGACACCTGCACCCCTATGTTTACTGCAGCACTATTTACAATAGGTGGCAACAACCCAAACACCCAAGAAGATGTGGTCTATCTACACAATGGATTATTACTCAGCAATCAAAAAAAGATAAACTCTTGCCATTCAAAAAAACATGGATGGAACTGGAAGGGATGATGCTCCATGAAATATGCAGGAAAGAAAAAGAAAAGTATTGGATGGCTTTCCTCATGGAGGAATGTAGTGTAACCCCATGAGGGAACAGAAAGCTCCTCATTATTTGCAGATGAAATCCTGCAGCCTCTTCCCTGTAGCCAGCCCTTGTCACGGGTTCCAGGGGAACACAAGTTGCAGGGCTACCTGCTGCAGGTGCTCACAGCTGCCCTCATTCTTGTTTACGTCCAGGTTCACAAAGCAGACCTGTAAAAGGGGCAAAAACAGTTCATGAAGTGAAGTCTGGCAGTATTTCTCAAAAAAAGCAGGAATCAGTCTGGAACAAATGATTGGAGAATCTGCACACATTTTACACAGAGGATCTGGTCCTCTCATTTTTAATATAGTGCATGGAAAGTGGAATTCTCTTTGTTTTATAGTTTTTGTTATTTTTAATTTATGTTCTCTTCATGTTTTCCTCTTAGGTATCTTATGAATAAGACAAACTACTTAATCAAAATTAGCCAATAAAAATTTGTTAGGATTATTATGTGTTTTATGACCAACACATCATAGAGAAAACAAAACAAAACAAAACAAAAAACTTCTACTAGGGCATTCAGATGCAGATGGGGAAGAGAAAACTTAAAATTTCAAAGCAGAAAGACATGTTCTTGAAAGATAAGTAGGATATTTTGGGTTGAAGGTGGGAATCATGTTTTTATGGTTTGGTCTCTACAGTTTCGAAAGACCTTGTTTAAGAAAAAGCATAATGTATTTGATAATTCTAAGTGAGATGTGAAAGTGGGATATTTATCTATTTGGACAGAACAAAAACAAACCTCAAATATCACAAATATGACAACATCCAGCAAAACACCCAGTAATAATGAACTACCAGTGCAACCCCATCATACTTTTTTCCTGTGCTTAGTTCCATTCTCTTTAATCATTTCTTCACATAACAGAAGTTTAAAAATACCATTTTGCCTAAAAGAATAGAATTGTTTTTACTCTAATATGTTATCAATGGATCTTTTTTAGTTTCACAGTCTTCTTTTCTTTCTTCGGACAAATACCTAGGTGTGCGTATCCTGGTCATATGGCAGGCCCATTGTTTTTTTTTTTTAATAATATAATAGTTTGGCCCTCCCTGGTGGCACAGCGGGTTAAAGCACAGCACTAAGAAGCTTAGCCATGAGTTCGATCCCCGCCTGCCCCGGAGGTGACCACATGGCGCGGCAGACCTCTCCTCACCCACCTGCTGCTCCCCTCAGCAGTGTACTTCGACATTCTGCCTGCTCTGCTCCCCACTCTGTCTCTGGTGAATCCCCTCACCCTCTGCATCTCTGGCCTGTACCCCAGCTCTGTATGAATAAATAAATAAATCCTAAAAAATATATATTATAGTTTATTTTTACATCATTTTGTGCCCTTTTCCATCTCAATTGCAGCCCCATGGGCTTCCCAGCACCAAGTCACCCGTGTGCCATCATCATAGTCCAGTGCACTCCCCTCCCCCACCATGGCAGGTCCATTTTTAAACTTTTGAGAAACCTCCATACTGTTTTCCAGAGGGTCTGCACCAGTCTACATTCCTGTCTTTCCAGACCATAGTCAACTTCCCTTTGCCTTCATAAGATAGTGAGTTCATATGGGCAGACCCTGTTTGAACTGGATGCTTCATGCCCAGCAAGGCTCCACATTTGCTAGAGCTACTAAAGGCTTGTTGTGTGTGTGTGTCTGAATAATGGACAAACACTACATGTAGAAGTAATTCCCTTATTTAATTAATACAGTCCAAATGGTCAATAAACAAAATTTTCTTCCAATAAAGATATAACAGAATATAAAATTATATGTGTGTGTGTGTGTGTGTATACACACACACACACACACATATGGTGATTATATATAGTTTGTATACAGATTAAAGTAATACATATACTATATGCTGCATATAATATGTATACCATATATATTCTACTATACTATAATACAGAGTACATCATGTATACAAGCAATAGATAGCTATATATAGATTTAACTATATAAACTATATGTCCATGATATATACCATAGATAACTCGTTATACTGTATAGAAATAGATACATGTGTGGGCCCTCCCTGGTGGTGCAACCAGTTAAAGAGCATCACTGCGAAGCGAGCCACATCTGCTTTAGCACGAGGTCAGTTTCCAGGAACTGACCCACAGGGAGCAGCAGACCTCGCCTGCCTCCTTTGCTGCTCCCCTCAGCAGTCAGTCAGCCTGTTCTGCTCCCCACTCTGTCTCTGTGAATCCTCTCAGTCTCCCTGCACCTCTGGCCTGTACCCCAGTTCTATATGCATAAATAAATTAAAAAAGAAAAAAAGTAGCAGATATATGTGTATGTATGTATGGGAGAAAGAGAGAGAAGTCTAATTGGTCTAATATTAATCTCACTATTGTAATTTTTTAAAGGAATTAAATTGAAAAAAGCAAGAAGTTGAGAAACACAGCATCCACAAATGCACACAAAAGACAGTTCTCGGAACAGCAGCTCTGGCCCTTCAGGTCAGACACACACTGGGTCTGCCTGGCCCATCTGTGGAATTCTCCTTGGAAGCAGGGAGAACAGCACTTTTCTTACCTAGTTAACAAAACTACTCCAGTCGCACAAACTTTTAAATTCAGATGTCTTTCTTCCGTCATTGTTGTGGTTTGAAAATGAAATGTAAGAATAAACAGTACAGACAAAATGATGTCACTCTATGGTTGGAAAGACTTTGACTACTCTAACAAAACATTCTGTAAAGTTATTTATGCATAGCAAGTTTAACTGTTTATAGCTAATGTGCTCTTTGCTCTGATTAGTCTTATGAATGATTTAAGCAAGTTATTTCAATGATTTATTTTCTTTTTAAGCCCCTTTCTGTAAATGGAAGACCATGTAGGCACATTATAAAATATGAATTCACTATGAAATTTCATTAGTGGCATAAGATATATTTTGGTAAAAGGATACTTTTGTAAGAGAGAGGTTGACATCTAGGGAAATAAGACATGAATAATTACAAGTGGATTGTAATTCACAGCAACTTTTGCAAAGATTCACCAGAGACAGAGTTGGAGGTGAAACAAGCAGATTTATTGAAACACACTGCTGAAGGGAGCAGCAGGGAGATGGAAAATTCTGCTGCACCCCTTGGCTCACCTCCCTGTCTGGGGATCAAATGCAAATGGCAGTGGCTGTTGATAATTTGATAATGCTGAGACTTAACCCCTTATGCCAACAGGGAGGCCCTGGACTTTTTTGTTAATAATCCAAACGACAAGTTCATTATTACAAAAGGAAAGGCTGCTTGTATAGACATAGCAGATAAAAGGAGCTACCGTGGAACAACACGCTTATGCAAAGAAACAACTGTGTAGTTGCAGGCAGGCAGGAGAGCTGCCCAGGTGTGGCAGAGCATGGGAAAAGAACTGAAATGAAAGTCAAGGTCAAACTCACGTTGCATATGGACGTTTACATTTTTCTTGTGTACTCATCTCTGAACGTTTGGAAGTTGGGACCGTCCAGTGCAGTGGTTGAGAGATGCCTGAGCCTGGTGTACCACTCAGCAGATCTGCCCGCAGGAGACCCTCTGGCCTTGGGCACACGGTGGGGCCCTGGGGTCCTTGGCCTCCAGTGCTGGGAGGCATTTGTTCATCTTTTGTAAAATCAACTGAAACCATTTAAGGAAACCATTCTCATGGAAACTTGCTTAGGAAATGCTAACAAAAGGCTTGCTGTCAATTTGCCTTTAAAATCTAGGCATTTGAATGTTGATTATGAACAAATATATACTTAAACTTTATCTTAGAAGAAGCTGGACTCCTTTATCTTAGAAGAAGCTCCTAACAATGCAGCCATCTGGCCATGTGGCAATGACAGAAACTCTTAATTTGATGGTCTTGAAATGCTGATCTACAATCTTCCAAAGCAAAGATTGCCTCCTTTTTTCTCCAACCAAAAGACTTCTTTGAGATTCAGGACCCTGACCAAAATTAGCTTTTAAAGAATAGACATTTCCTTTGATTAGTACTTTGGGCTGATGACAACTGAAATGGTAATTTTTACATCAGTGTGGTTATGCCTTACCCTGTCAGGCCCTTTGGAGCAGACTGGAGTGTTTGGAAAAATCCCGCATTGTATCCAGTTATTACTGCATCGCATGATTACAGCAATCACTCAAAAGGAAATACACAATGTTATTTGCACTTGGGATGGTCAAACTTCCTGATTGTTTTATTGTCAATATTTAAAAAAATTTTGAAATGCTGTCTTGGGGATAACTATTCAAACAGCTTGCGAAAAGAGACGCCATAGTGGGTGCAGGCATTTCTAACTGCTAACAGATATTTTAACTAGTTCCTCTTCAGGATACAGCACAATTTCAGCTCCTCAGATCATTCCCTTTGCTGCCCCTTTATAAGCTGACCCTCTCCCCAGCTTGAACTGGCTGCAGTCACTAACCTTAGTCACTAACAACTTAACTGCTACAATCAGTCTCTTTAGTTCTTCTAGAAAGTCATTAAATAGGAACATATAGTAGTTTATAATTTAAGGGTGGGTTCTTCACTGAGGCTGGGGTGGGGGGCACAGTGGCAAGGGTGGAGGGCTAAGCGTGTTCTCAGTGGGGGAGGCGTGGTAATAGCACCTGAGGCAGGGAGTTGCACAAACACAAACAACTATGTAAACCAGTTACCCCCCCTCTCTCTCTGTCTCTGTCTCTCTATCTCTCTATCTCTGTCTGTCTACCTGTTTCTCTCTGTGTGTACATACACACACACACACACACACACACTGGTTTCTTCTAGAGTATACTTTGCCCAAGCTGTCTGTGCTGTCTGTTCTTCTGGGTCACTCTGTCATCTTCCTTGGTAGGGTTTGCCCTAGTTTGTACATCCACCCACCTGCTGATTTAGTCATGGCTTACATCGTTTTGTATGAACATAAGCTTTTATTCCACATGGGTAAATTCATTCCATTTGGGTAAATCCGTAGGACAGAGATTGCTAACTGGTATGATAATTGTGTTTAAATTCTAAGAGGCTGCCAAACAGTTTTTCAGAGTGCCATTCCTTGTTTATTCACTTCTGTAACTTTCTAATGTGCTTGTGAAAATGTCTCCAACAGCATTTTCCAAATTGATTACTCTAAGTGAGCTTACCGATCTGTTAGCATTAAAACAGGAGTGAGAGGGGGTAGAGGGAGGCAGAGGAGAGAGAATTTTCCTGGAAAAATAGAACTGGAATCTGAACAGTGGAGTCGGAGGAAGGAGTTTGTTCTTTAGTACCTTATCCTTCAATTCTTGATTTTAGGTGATTTGAATCTTAAAATTCACAATTTGCCAACTTCCAGCCTGGCAATGTGCTTAGTGTGGAAAAGGTAGTCTTTGAAGTAAACTCAATGTAACACTAAACAGCTGGGTGATCTGACATTAATAAGTACTAGATTTCTAGCACATTTTAAAATTTAGAACTTTGGGACAAGGAGCCCCCCTTTCCCTATGACGGACAGCAGTTCACCACACCCTCCCAAGGGGCTTCCCCTTCCCCACAGCCTTGGACAGTGCTTATTGCATCTCCTGGACATGGAGGCCTGTCTCACCGTTTTTCCGCGTGCTATCTTTTTTTTTTTTTTTTAAGATTTATTTATTTATTCATACAGAACTGGGGTACAGGCCAGAGATGGCCTGAAGCACACTGCTGAGGGGAGCAGTGGGCGGGTCAGGAGAGGTCTGCTGCGCCATGTGGTCACCTCCCGGCAGGCGGGGATCAAACTCATGCGGAAGTGGCTTAAAGTTCTTAGTGTTGTGCTTTAACCCCCTGCGCCACCAGGGAGGGCCCCCCGCGTGCTATTTTTTAAGAGCAGAAAAATATGCCTCTATACCCATCCATTCATTAAAAATGGAAAATTAAAAATACCAAGGCTGAGTTTTAGGAAAAATGATATAGTGCCCCTTGCTTTGTGAAAGTGAGTCCAGGACCTCCATGTTGTATATAGAAAACGCATTTAAAAGAAACAAAACGTGTATGAAATGATCTTGTTAGCCAGTTCACACAAAGAATGACAGAGGCATAGAGGCATGTGATGAAACATTTGGTGAGCTGTAAGAAGGGGTTGAAAATTCAAAAGCTTTTGTTTGGGATGTGAGTGAAATAACTGATGCTTCTGTGGAAGTAGTTATGCATTAGGAAAAATAACTTGTCTGGGCAATTGCTTTTTTACAGATGACAGGTTTATTAAACAAAGTCTATTGAGCACAGCAGAAATTATGAGTTGCTGAACAAAAATAAGCTTTTACAAACAGAATTCTAGCTGGAAATACTGTTGGTTGTTGGTTGGCATGTAGTAGGTGTTAACATTTTTTTTATAACTTAAATGGGAAAATTATTTGTGGTATTCGCAGAAAACTGATTTACATCTATCTCGCTATCCATCCATCCAGTCTTCTGTCTGTATATCCATCCACTCATCATCACCCAATCTCTGTCTGTCTATCATCTTGTATTTCTTTATATCTAATCTATCTTCCTATCTATACAGTACCACTCAGGTAATTATCTTTGTTTTCAGTGATGATGATGGCAACTTGATTTAACCAAAAGCTTTGGGTTTAGTGATCCTGTTGGTAGATTTATGCTGTTGAGAAAGGTTGAATGTCAATGGCTCAAAACTAGAAGGAGGTTGTATTGCTGCTATGGCTGGTGTTGCCAATTTACTATGAAACTAACAAACATAGTGCCAACATTTTCTAAAAATCTAGAATTTCAGTTCATGTAGCAAGTTCATTATGGGCTAGTGTTTGTTTGTCCGAGTTAAAAAAATTAAAACTGGACAATATTATGGATGTAGCCATTAAATCCCTGATCAATATGTTCCTATAGCTTGAGTCAAGGAGAGGTTGCTGGATGAACTGGCATGAAATACTCTACAGATGTGGTGGTTTGGGGGCAAAGTGCTAACGAGTTTGACCTGTTGGAAGAATAGTTTAAACTTATTCCTATATCCATGACTGCACTGAAGATTTGACCACTTGAGATGCCAAGACAGCTCATCTATCCACTGAAAGGTGTCAGAACGCATGAGTTCATTGGCCCAGTCATTGGGAAGTTAAGAATTTGGAGATGACATTTGGGAAGAAATAACCTAGTCTTCTTTTACATGCTAATTTAATTACCACTCTGTTGTTTCGAAGACTGCTTTATAAATGATTTTTCTGGTTGATATTAAACTGCATATAAAATTAATGACCACTGCCTAATTTCTCTCTCAGTATTTAGATTGTGAAGGAAGTGCAGTAGTGATTACTGAAATATAGCTCCCTCAGCGCTAACATTGGGTAGCAGCACTGTGTAATCATAGGTATGATTCTCTTCAATATAAGAAACAAAAGTTTACCCAGGTTTGGCAGAACATGTGTTTGCAAACAACTATTTGCCATGAAAGAAAGTAATAAAATTATCACACCCAGCCAGAAGAGCTGAGGCTAACCTTGCCACTGACACAGCAAACTGTAACATAAACCTTGCCCTAGACATTTACATAGAAGGCTTCAGGCTTCAGATCTAATAATTTCACAAATTTAACATTCCTATTTTTAGAACATACAGTTCATTTTTGTTGGGAGTGACCAAATGCGGAGATTTACTGAGGGACCGGGTAAGGGCAGTAATAATAATCTGCCTTGCATCCAAAGGTGAAAAGGCGGTAATAAATTGGGGGACTTGCATCCAATTAACGGGGTCTTGCATCGGAGATGGGACTAGATGAAGGTGATAACAAACTGGGCCATACATCAAGGGACGTAGCGATTAATCACCTCTTTGGAATTCAAGTTTTAAAACTATATAAGAGACCCTTCCCCCCTATAAGGGCGGCGGTAGCTGCGGACCCTACTCTTGGGCTCTGTCTCAGCTGCTGTCCGAGAGCAATAAATTGTTTGCTCAGCCTCTCTGCCTCTCTTCTGTCTTTTCTGCGGCCAGTCACAGAACCTGGGACAAAACAATTTTTCTTTAAAATACCATTTTCAATATCAACCATGTTTTCATACTCAATTCTACGCGCACTCTTTTCACCTGTGTTCATGAGAAACGAGCACTCGGTGACTCGATGGCTGGCAGGCACTAGCTGTCCCGTGTGTGTGCCACTTACTACCATTTCCTGCCTCACCCCAGTGGACATTCCAGGCTGAACTGTCCCCTGTCTTTGCTCATTGAGGCTGGAGATCATGAAGTTAAAGAATCAGTAGAACAAGAAGATCTCAGAGCCCAGGCAGAACTCTGTTAAAATGCTGATGCAGGCCCTCCCTGGTGGTGCAGAGGGTTAAAACACATCACTAAGAAGCTAAAGCCACTTCCACATGAGTTCGATCCCCGCCTGCCCCGGAGGTGACCACATGGCGTGGCAGACCTCTCCTGACTCGCCCGCTGCTCCCCTCAGCAGTGTACTTCGTTCATCTGCCTGTTCTGCTCCCCACTGTCTCTGGTGAAGCCTCTCACCGCCCCTGAGCCTCTGGCCTGTACCCCAGTTCTGTATGCACAAATAAATAAATTAAAAAAAAAATGCTGATGCAGAGGAGGAGAGGGGGAGGAGAGGGGAAAGGGGCACGAGATACCAGAGCAGGGACAAGCTGGTCAGCAGGAGCTGAGGGAAGAGAGAGCGAGACTGTTGCCATCAGCGCTGAACATTCCCTAATGGTCCCACTGTATGCACCCCAACCCCCAGACACTAGTTCTCAGTTCCACAATTACCTGCCACTTCCTTTACCAAATCTTTAAAAATAACTGCAACTGATCTCCCCAGCTGTCAGAACTCCCAGGAATGGGCCTTTGCCACATTTGTGAAGGGCCAGTGTGAACCTTTTCCAGCCTTCTCCTCCCTGCCCTTTGGCAAGGCCTTCATCGCCTTTCTGGAATAGGTGATGTGAGGACTGAGAACCATCCAGAAGCCCTCAGGCCTGAGACCCACTTTCAAGTATCAAGCTAGACTGTCCCTGCAAGTGAGGCTCTAGAGCTGCAAGAACTAATCTCAGCTCTCTGTTTGCAGAAAGCAACCTTTCTGTTTTTTTTTTTTTTTTTTTTTTTAAATAGGGGAAGGGAATTTATTTTTTAAAGTGACCAGTGAATTACTCCACTTAATATGGCAGATCTGAGATAATGAGGGGCTCTCAATTCAGGGACACTCTCAGGAGCCCCCAGGACCCAGTGTCTCACATGGGGGACAGTCAGAGAGGCACCTCCCTGTTGCCTTGGGAGCTGTGGGCTTGCTGGTGACGCCCCAGGACAGTGGGGATCCTCCAGGCTCAGCTTTCTTTGGTCTGAGGCAAACTCATGTGTGCACATGCCTGGGACCCCTCTGGTCATTGCTGTAGTTTTAGGGGGGCAGAAACCTTCAGCCCACAGGGATTCTGGCCATTGCTGTGCTGTGAGTGAGGGAGCCTCAGGCTTTCTCCCAGCCTCACTTTCAGGGACAGTCTAGCTTGATGCTTGAAAGTGGGTCTCAGGCCTGAGGGCTTCTGGATGGTTCTCAGTCCTCACATCACCTATTCCAGAAAGGCGATGAAGGCCTTGCCAAAGGGCAGGGAGGAGAAGGCTGGAAAAGGTTCACACTGGCCCTTCACAAATGTGGCAAAGGCCCATTCCTGGGAGTTCTGACAGCTGGGGAGATCAGTTGCAGTTATTTTTAAAGATTTGGTAAAGGAAGTGGCAGGTAATTGTGGAAAGAAGAAGAACTAGTGTCAGATGAGAATTCTACTTCTGGCAGGGATTTTGACATCGTTTCAGGGTGCTCTCTAGTCCCCCAGCTTTCTGTTTGCGACTCCTGCCTTAGGCTATTGCTCATGGTTGTGCAGGGTGTGCTAGGTAACACCATGAGCTCCCAGTCTTGTTAGAATTTCAGGGTAGTGTTCTGGCTGCAGGCAGAACACAGGCTGAGGGAGGGGCGTTCTTCAAACCTTTGGCCAGGCGGCCTCAGGGCACACTCAGAGGCACCTGTCACAAAACAAACAGACCCAGGTTGCAAAGATGCCTCTCTGGCCGCACTCCACAGAAAGGGCAAACAGACCCAGCTTGGCCCTTGAGTTCCACAGACTTTCTGGAGAGCCAGATGCTGACTAAACTGAGCTGTGAACTAGAAGCTGTTAGTCACCCACTGGGAACACAGCATTTGCAGGGGTCACAGGGGTTTGTGAAGACGGTGTTCGAATGACGCAATGACAAGCGGGCAGGGGCTCAGGAGGCCTGGGGTGAGGCTTCAAATGCCCCCCTTCTCTTCCAGGAGACCCCTACAGGTTAGGTTGAAGGACATACCTCCAGGTGGAACTTAAATACGCCCTTGGCCACGAAGAACAAACCCAAGATTTCAGGCAGCGCCAGAAGGAAGAGACACACTTAACTTCTAATAATTAGATCACTGAATAAGGGCCACAGCAGCTCCAAGTGGTTCTTTTTCATTTCCACCCCCCATATTTTCCTTTATATTATGCCACCAGCTGATTGTCCAACATAACTTGGTTGATTCTGAAATGGAAATTACCTGTGCTAGAAACCTCAGGAACTGTGATCTCAGTGCTCATATCTGAGGGCAGCACCCACCAGGACCCTTCCCCATTCTCTCTGCACCTCTCACCTCATTTCTCTCCCAAGGTGGCCTCTTGACACAGGTAACTGGTTTTCTCTAAAATGGCAATTTGGGCCTCTTTGAAGTTTACCCTCTTTGAAAAGGTTTTTCAATTACCTCTGTCCTCTTTCAAGCCACAGTCAAACTATTTAAGTCTGCAGATGCAAAGTTCTTCACGTCCAGACAGACCAGACCAGAAGGCTGCAGAAGCCTCAGCTCACTGGGCAGCGGAGCCTGGTCGCGCCAACCCTTGTGCACATGGCGTCTGGTGAAGGGCCCTGATTTCTCAGGCCCACCAGGAGCGCCTTCAGACCTTTTCTTCCTTAATGAAGCCTCATGATGTACACACCAGAGCAGACAGTCGCTTCAAACTCACTTACTGTTTCTAGGGCCCATTTAAGCAAAACCAGGTCGAAGAGATGATACTTCAGAGACTGTGGATGATCGGTCTCTCAGCCTGTCCACAAGCCTTTCTTTTTTTTTTTTTTTTTTAAAGATTTATTTATTTGTGTATACAGAACTGGGGTACAGGCCAGAGGCTCAGGGGCGGCGAGAGGCCTCACCAGAGACAGAGCGGGGAGCAGAACAGGCAGATCGATGAAGTACACTGCTGAGGGGAGCAGCGGGCGGGCCAGGAGAGGTCTGCCGCGCCATGTGGTCACCTCCGGGGCAGGCGGGAATCGAACTCATGCGGAAGCGGCTTTAGATTCTCAGTGCTGTGCTTTAACCCGCTGCGCCACCAGGGAGGGCCCACAAGCCTTTCTTTTATTTCTTTATCCACCTGTCCTGCCTGCTTGGTTGGGCTTACTCCTTATGGTAAGCCATTTCCAAGATTCTTCTTCATCTGTTTTGAAAATTCAACCCCGCGAATGTGACTTTACTAGCACAACCCACAGTGTGTATCTTGAAAGAATTCAATAGCCTTGACTTGTTTAATGTGTGTTGATGTCAGGGCAGATACAGAGAACCAAAAGAAGGCCGACTCTCTCTGTTTCTCTCCTGATCCCTGCTGGAAATTTTGATTAGTGCTTCCTATCACACTAAACATAGATTTATTTTTAAAATTCCACAATAAAAGAAAATTATAAACACGCAGCATCAGGTTAACAGGGTTTAACATAAAGTTACATTCAAACAGTGGGACAGGCATCTGAGAAAGAGGAGATACTATACTTCAGGTGCTACATTAAAGTACCTTAAAGATCCTGGGGGCTGAACAGTGAGCCATCAGGCAGGCAGACTGGCAGAGATAGACAGTCCTTTGTCTTCTGTCATATACTAAGTTCATCTGCTACAAGTTCTGAATAAATGTTATTTCAAAAGAGACCCCAAGATGTCCAATGAGCGCTGAGGTATGTTTCTATTTTTTTCTGTTTTCTACACTGAAACTGGGTCAGGTTTCATTTGAAAATGGTTTCTACTGTTAAGAATTAAAAATAAATAAATAAAAAAAGACACTGATGCAAGGCTTACTCAGAGACTCGTATGGCTTATTTATAAATATACATGCATAGTCGCTGAAATTTCAGCATGACTTATTAAATATATAAAGAGATGGAAATGTGCACTTTTCTTTGGGAACAAACACATTTTGAAAATGTTTGCTCATGCAAGTTAGAGTAGACTGGAATTAATTATTTTCAGCACCTTAAAATTTTAATCTTGGGTTCTTCATATCTTTAGAAGATCTTTGTTAAGATTTAGAGTTTCGAGCACCTTTTCTTCACTTCTAGAGTCCTGTGTTTTATTCCTTTGGATTTTAATATTGCTATGAATTTCATTCTTGGTGAAAATCAGTTACCAGTTATCCATGAAGTAGCTGAGTTCTGGGCTTAAAAGTTATGTAACTCCTATTAACACTTTCTTCCAAAGAGGCATCTGATTTCCTATACTGCAAATATTCAGCTTAGGTTGTGATTTTAAAAATTTGCCTTTTGATGGGCTTATACACCTGCCCAGGATTCTGGCACTTATCTTCTTCACCCAGTTATTGATTTACTATTTTTCACAGTACAACTTAAAAAATTTTACATCTTCCCAGAAACCTGCTTACGGTTTGGTTTCCCCCACTGTTTTCTCTGACCAGAAATAAATTTCTGTCTCCTGTGGTTGCACCTCCCTTCCTTCCTATCCGTGGTGCTAACATATCGCACTGAAGTTGAGTTGAGAAAGTGAGAGCCTCTCTCCAGAACCATGACACCTTAATGTAGCTTTATTTATCTTTTTTTTCGGCCCCCCAGGGGTTTTTTTTTTGGGGGGGGGGAGAGTAGGATGAAGAAAAGCTTAACCTCCTCCTCCCCTTCCTCCTCCTCTCCCTTCTCCTCTTTCATTCTTTTTCCATTTACTTGATTCACTGCCCTTTCTCTGTCATTTCCATGTAAAGTCCCTGTTTCTTCCACACCCTGATTATGTGATAAGAACTTGATATAGAGCAGATATTGGTGTGTTTATGTGTGCCTACATTTATTTGCAGGATTTAGGCATTTCTTCATAAAAATGAGACGATATCGATATCGTCTTGCGTCTCTATTTGTCTTCTCCTTCAGCAATACCTTGGAAGCCCTCCCAGGGGTTAGTCATACAACCCCAGCGCTGGCTTTAGGATGGCTGTGCCCTGGTACGGAAGGGGAGTAGCTTTGCCTAGAGTTTTGTGGCTCTTTGGTTTCCACTCTATGGAATGCCACACGTACATTCTCATTTTCAGTTACTGTGATGGGTTTGCCAAGAAAATACAAACAAACAAACAACAGGATTTCTGGATTTCATACTTGAAATTTTAAACAATGATTTGGTTCTATCTAAATATTTGCAACAAGTTAAATATCTACCAGCAATATGTGGGCGAATCCTTTCATTGCTTCTGTGCCAGGAATGTGCGTAGAGGTCTTTAAACCCTGGCTGTGCTCCCTAAGAAGCATAGAATTGGAACCTACTTTCTGGAAGAAGTGCAAGGACCTCCCATTCTTTATCACTCAGCTGTTTTTTGTTTGTTTGTTTGTTTGTTTTAAGATGTATTTATTTCTGCATACAGAACTGGGATACAAGCCAGAGGTGCAGGGGTGGTGAGAGGTTTCACCAGAGACAAAGTGGGGAGCAGAACAGGCCGACTGACGAAGTACACTGCTGAGGGGAGCAGTAGGTGGGTCAGGAGAGGTCTGCTGCCCATGTGGGTCATCTCCGCGGCAGGGATCGAACTCATGCTGAAGTGGCTTTAGCTCCTTGGTGCTGTGCTTTAACCCGCTGCGCCACCAGGAAGGGCCCTATCACTCTGTTTTTAATGGAAGAATTCAGTCCATACTCTAGTCTTTTCATTTCATTTTTCATTAATATTTTCTATAAGTTGGTGGACTATTCCTATCTGCAGGTCTATATATTTTAGCTCAGGCAGACATTACCTGTTTTTGTTATGTAATTATGCTTTCTTTTCCATCATTCCTTTCTCTCCTACTGAAGCTTCTGTCACACCACGTAGGACTTTTCCACCCCTCTCCCAACTTTCGCATGCTTTTTACTTTCTAAAATTAGGGATTTGAGGTATTTTTGTGCTTTATCTCATAAGCTACACATTTTGTCCCTCTGATGACCATTTTTTTTTACTGAACTTCTATCTCTTGAAATTTAAAAATTTTTAAATCTTTTGATCTTAAGAATTAATTTTTGTGTTTGAGTAGGTTTCGGTGTTCAATGCTGTTCAAGGTTGGCCAGTTTAGAAGCCCCAGCCTCCGTCTTAACTCAAAAGAGATTGATGGGTTGCTATACAACTTAGGCAAGGAAGTGCATGGGACTGCTTAAGCCACCTCCTCCTGAATAAAATTCAGGAGCATTTAGAATTCTAATCATCATTAGATTGATACCCCCTTACACTGCACCAAGTATATAAAATAGCCTATGTACATTTATTAAATTTGTTTAAAGGTTTTTTTAATATTTAATTAAACTATAACCACCAGTACTCTTGATACAAATACCTACACTGGATTTTGGCTAACACACAGAAATTTACTAAGTCAATCCTGGGTAACTTATAAAACCAAAGGGTAGATGTTCTCATGAAGCATGGAAAATGGTTTAAAACGTCACATGAAGATGAGTGGCTGGATTCAGTCCAGATCAGGCCTTGGGGTGTCTGATGGTGCTACTGTCACTGTCACGTTCGCATCTCTGACTTCACAGCTGCCACTAAGTACCAGGCATTGCAGCACAGCAGCAGCCCAGGACTGAATATCCCTTGGTCACAGTGTATGATCATTTCAAGGTGCTGTTGGATTTGGTTTTCTGTTGAGTGTGATGTGGAGTATTCTGTAGTGTTGCATTGAGAATATTATGTCTGCAGCTACAATTTCATCAGGAAATTGTTCTGTGGCTCTTTTCCTGTACTGTCCTCCTCTTGCTTAGGAATCAGTTGAATGTTGTCTTTGTAAACTGAATTTGGAGAGTTCCCTCCTCTTTTTATTTTTTAAAGATTTATCTTTTTATGCATATAGAACTGGGGTGCAAGCCAGAGGTGCGGGGGTGGTGAGAGGATTCACGAGAGACAGAGTGGGGAGCAGAACACGCTGATCAATAAAGTATACTGCTGAGGGGAGCAGTGGGCTGATGAAGGGAGGTCTGCCGCGCCATGTAGGTCACCTCGGGGGCCTGGGATCGAACTCTCACTGAAGCAGCTGTGGCTCACTTGCAGTGCTGTGTCCTTTCCCGTTGGGCCACCAGGGAGGGCCCCTTCCTCTTCTGTTTTAAGAGTTGGAGAAAGAGAAGCATGAGATCTTTAAATGCTATGTAGAATTCATCATTAAAGACATCTGGTGTCGGTATATGGAGGTTGGTAATTAGCAATCAATCTTCTTACTCACTACTGGTCTGTTCAAGTTTTCTGTTTCTTCATGATTCAAGTAGTTAGGTTCCATGTTCACTGTTCATTTTTTATTTAGTTCTTTGATTGTCAGGTAGTTAATCTGAGATTTTTCTTTTTTTCTCTAGTGAGTTTCAAATCCACAGGTTCCTTACTGCTCTTCTGCTGGATTAGTTATCTTTTGTTGAGAGTCGCGTATTACAGTCCCTATTCCTCTTATTTTTCTTTATCCTGTTCATTTTTATTTACTTTATTTCTTCTTTTAGTTACAATACATTTTGATTTTGTATATTTAGGTACTGCAATGTTAGGTACTGAAATATATTATTATTATATCTTCTTGATGTTGTACCTTTACTATTATAGAATGACACTCTTGGTCTCTGATTGCTTTTAGCTTCAATTCTATTTTTTGGTATAATTATAACTATTTATATTTACTATTTACTATTTCATTGGACTATCTTTTTCTTCTTTTCACTCTCAGCCTATGTACAGACTTGAAACTAAACTGAGTCTATTTTAGGTGGCATATCACTCGACATAAATAATTCCTATTCTAGAATTAAGAAGATAGTACATCAATTCCATTTAGATGAGATGAACCACATGTTGAGAAGCAACTTTTGCATGATTTGGTACTGCACTATTCAAGGCAACCTCTCCAATGAAAACCATTCCTCACACTCTTTTGATAATGTGGTACTAGCATTCTCCCATTAAGAGGTAGGGAAAGTGTTCCTTTCCCTTATGCCTGGATGGGTTGTGTTTACTGTAGGAATTATCCTGGTGATGTCTGAATATAAGCCATAGAAGCTGATACAAGTTCCACCTTCTGATATATGAGACACTTACCTTGGGAACCCTAAACCACTCTGTTAGCCTCGTTGCTGCAGACTCCATGCTGGAAAAACACTCAGAAAGGCCACATGGAAATAGGGAGAGAGAGATGCAAGTGAAGGAGGTCTTCCCAGCCCAGATGTCAGCGACGAATACATGAGTTTCAGGTGATCCCAGCCCGCAGCCTTCTGACCAAGTTAGCTAAGGTCCAGGCAATACTAGTGGAAACAATGATTGCCTGTGTCTTGTCTGAACTTTTGTCTGAACAAAACACCTGTGAGCCTGTGAAAATTTGTTTTCTGCTTGAGGTGCCACCATACTAACTACAAAAGGTAACTGTAGAATCAAGGACTTTTAAAGATAGAAAAAAACTTTGAGGACAGCTAGTCAAAGATGTTTGTTTTACTGATGATAAAATCAGCACAGTGAAGAAGGAAATCTGACCCAATGCCTAACAGCTCATGGGTGTCTGAACTGCGGTCTTTCCTTCCAGGGGATGTGTGGAGGCAAGGGACACCTCATCAGGCTTAATGAATAAGGGTGAATAAGGCAGGAACAATGAGCTCTGAGGTCCCCAAAAGATAATAAGTAACTTATGAATATACAAGAAAGAGCCAGTCTAGATCAATGATAATCACGCACATATATGTGACTGGGTGTGTGAGTATAATGTGCAGGTGGCGAGGATTTAGCATTTTTTTAAGTTGTAATTCAGCCAGAAGTATGACTATTGCATGTCAATAAAATATAGGTGGGAAGTCATGAAAGAATGCATTGCTAATGTCTAATCACCAGAAAAAACTAAAACATGATTATGTACACAAATGCCAGCCCCCTCTGGGATGTCCACATGTAAATATATGGTCCAGGTTTTCAGCTGCAACACAATCCTCTCGAAATCAACATTACCAACAGCCATGCACTTTCTTCTGTGCTGATAGCTCCATAACCATCACTGTATGGCCACTCCTTTCAGTCAGTTAAACTCAACCTTACTGCCCTCAGGATCCTGTGTATGGAAGGTTAACGCTCCTCATCCCCTCTGTGAGTGATTTCAATGTTTCTTTACCCGCTACAACTATGATCATTTCAATTTCTTTAAAAAAAAAAAATCAGCAATATTGGGTCTGAAGTTGGGAGTGATATGGTGCCAGGAAGAAGACCAAAGAATGAACTCAGTGACCTATTACTTAGGGGAGAGCCACTGTATGAAATAGTGAAATAATATTAAGAATTTTGTTTTTTTAATAATAAAAGCAGGTTCATTATTATGTTGTAAAACATCGTAGTTCTGGTGAACAAGGGTGAATGAGATTAAGCTCAAGGTCATAGTCTCCATAATCTGCTCCCATGACCCTAAGTCAGGCAGTTTCTGTACTAAGACAGGCTGTATTTGGATAATTTGAAAAAATATGTTAACAATGCAAAAATCACTATGCAGGGTGCAGGGCCCTCTCTGGTGGCACAGTGGGTTAAGGCACAGTGCTGCAAAGCTGGCTGCAGCCTGTTTCAGCATGAGTTCGATCCCCAGCCAGGGAGGTGACCCACGTGGCAAAGCACACCTCTCCTGTCTCCCTGCTGCTCTTCTCAGCAGTGTACTTCATCAGTCGGCCTGTTCTGCTCCCCACTCTGTCTCTGGTGAATCCTCTCACCGCCCCTACACCTCTGGCCTGTACCCCAGTATTGTTTGCATAAATAAAGAAAATCTTTAAAAAAATCACTATATATATGTACACACACACACATATACTGTTATTAAAAGTATATTTAAATGTAAACATCTTTCATAAAGGAGGTTAATTGATAAAATCACCAATCTGTGATTATAATACAGGGCTATGTTCTGTGTTAATGACCGTGAGAAAATTAATCTAGAATTATTTGAAGTCTTACGAATTATATTCCCAAATATATGAACTTGTGTTTATTTTATTTGAACCCTCTTGCCTGCCTTTCTCCCCACTTTCCCTTCTTTTCTCCTCACTCCTTTCTCTTTCTTGTCCCTTTCACCCTCTCTTTCTCTCTCTCTCAACATGTATTTTTCCCAGAGACTATGTCTAGCTCAGTTGCCACGCAGTTCCAGGAAGCAATGCATGCCTATTAAGGCAGGAAGAACATAGTCATGGAAGGAAATTGCAATGATAGAGTATCATCACAAAGGGGAACCTCAAAGATAAAGATTTTTTTAATACTTAACAATTTTTCTCTTGTACCACAAATATGGCAACCATGTAGTCCACTGTCTTTTTTCAAAGTTAACAGTAGGTACATTTTTCAAAGTTAACAATGCCTTAGAGCTCAGGTATGAACAAACACACCCCTGTTAAATTCTGAGGTCCAAAATGGGGAAATGAACCCTCTGAGCATACCTTCTGAATTACCAAGCATTTGCTCTATTTTCTCCCCAAAGAGTTGATAAGTGTTTGATGCTCTCTCTGAATTGCAAACCACATATCATATATTTCTCAACAACCATGACCATGGCTTGTGCAGTTTCTGGTAGGTTGTGAATAACAGGCTACAGTAAAATGGGGTGGCAAATTACGGTTTGCAGGACTAAAAATACTGTTAGTAATTACAGCTTTGAGAAAAACAAAAGCTAGATTGATGCAGGAACCAATATCATTTTTGCAAAAGATGCCAGATGACTCCTTAGAGGGAAAAGGCAAGGCAATATATCTGTCCAATTCTCAGACGTGAGGCAGGAGAAAAGTCTGTGAAACATGTAATTTCTTGGGATACTTTGAGTAGTTAAATTAGACGCTTAGACAACTAAAGACAACTAAAGAGAAGGAGAGTTTATGGGAAATGGTTATGAAATGGTCAGTTTGCTAAAAATTTCAAAACATAGCATGGGTTTAAGTAAGGAGAACTAGAGATCAACCAATTAAAGTCTTGATAGTAGGGAGTAAGGCATTTTACATTCTGGTTGGGAGAAACACTAGAGAACAGAGCAGAAGAGTCTTGGTCTTATCCTCTTGTAATGCAGAGAAGCGGCATTTATCTGTCAACATCCAACACTGATCTGAGAAGATGTGACCCTATATTCTTAAATCATAGGCAACCTCATAAGCCAATATCACCTCAATAAAAAAGAGACTACAACTAAAAAATATACACAAAGAATTAGCATTTGCTGTAGAGAAGACTAAGGAAACTTTTTTCCCTGTAAATACCACACAGCAAATATTTTAGGAGTCAGGGTCATAGGTCATGTTTACACAACTCTTATGGTAGAGGTACAGGTACAGAGAAAATGGAATGGAATGGGTGTGACTGTGTCCAATAACACTTGACTCACAAAACAGGCAGTTTGCCAGATTTAGTCTAAAAGCTATACTTTGCCAACCACTACTCTAAAAAATTAATGCTATGACATCATTAGATTTCACTTTCCCAGTGAATCCTTAACTTAGCCTATGGCATGGACAGGGAGAGTGGCAAACAGGAGGGAAAGACCTGGTCTCAGGTATTCACTCCATCACTTAGTGATGTTAAACAACTGCTAAGCCTTTCAATAAACACTCAGGCACACTTCTTCACTTACTATGAAGTCTGGTTACTTCACAGTAAATCCAATAAAATAGAATTTCTAGTAGAAGCACTTTATAAACTAAAGCATCATAAAGCTCTCATTATGAACTGGTACAGAGTGAATAATTATTAGATAGGCAATTAAAGTAGGAGCTATATGAAGGAAGCAAATTGATGGAATCACTAAATAATCACTTGTGTCCCTAGGGGCCCTTTGACACTCTGTTAAATGGAAATGACGTATCGTTCAGTTTCCACAACGTTGGAGAGCCAGTGATGGCTCTAAACTGCAAGGAGATGATATAGAAAGAGCTAGACAATGCTGCTTGGGACTTATTCCTGCCTCCAACATTTACTGCTGTGTGACTTAGTTTATCACCCAAGTCAACAGACCCTAAGGAAATGTTCCTTGAACACATGTCTGAATTAACGAAACCATCTAATTTTAGCAGAGAACTTGGTCAACCAGAAGCATTCAATAAATGCAAGCTCTTTTATTGAAATGATTCACAGGGTCATCTAAGCTTGGAATGCAGAGTCTAAAGCTGTCTTATAAATGTGTGAATCACCTCTATGATATTGTGTCTCTGGGTTCAACCCATCTCTGAACATTTTTTTTTTTTCAATTAGGAAAGTTATTACTTTGCACCAGACTTCTCAAGGAAATAATGTAGTCTATATTTCTATCCTCACCATAGTAAAGTTATTTGTTCATAGAGAAAAGAAGTGTTTGGGCTTATTGCCTCCTTTCAGTCTTGCTCCCATGTCCAATCCTGAGTAAAGTGCTGGAGAGTGTGTTGGCACATTAGTAACTCACACACTGGATGCCAGTTACAGAATGAGCCATCACCGACGCAACCTCCCATCACCTATCTCTGCAAGGATTGGCTGCCAACCCATGTCCATTTCATGTTCATGGGCAGTGTGGGTTATCACATTGCTTCCTGGGCTTGATAATTCCTTTTAGAACTAAAAACAAAAACCAAAACAACAAAAAACAAAACTCAACAAGACGGGATGAAAAAACAAAACTTAACAAGAAGGGATGTTAATAAAGAGAGTGTGTCTACAAAAAAGAAGGTCAACAAATGGTTGCAGAAGTGAGTTGGAATTTGAAGTCTCTGATTTTTTCCTGTGACATCCAACAACAAAAATAGTAGAGCCCTCCCTGGTGGCACAATGGATTAAAGCGAATCTGTTCCAGCGAAAGTTCGATCCCCAGCCTGGACCTGTCCCACAAAGCACAGAGCTCTCCTTTCTCTTCACTGCTCCCCTCAGCAGTGCACTTCTCTGATCTGCCTGTCCTGCTGCCCGCTCTGTCTCTGGTGAATCCTCTCAACCCCCCTGCACCTGTGGCCTGTACCCCAGTTCTATATGCATAAATCATAAATAAATAAATCTTTAAAAAATGCTAAATCCATTCATTCACTACTTTTCTATGTGCACATATAAATATACCTTATTATAAGCTGCTCAAATTTTGGGGGGTTTTGTTTTCAATCAACTGATACAGTGTAAATTTTCATGCACCACAGGAATTCATTATTTCTTTGTCATCCCAAATGTGCTGTGGAGATTTGCTTGAGGTGCCTCTGAAGTGGTCACTGTTAATTAAGCTTGAAAAGCACTTCATAAACTAAAAACCCAAGTGAACTTTTCCTAAGTTAATTAAATTAATTCCCCCTTTCTCTTTCCAGCCACATGAACAGGGCTCAGCTCCAGTGTTTCGCTGCCCCTCATTCAAACAACTTCTCTTCCTATGAAAGAAATGTCCATTCACATTCATGAAGAGTGAGAAAGGATTCTGATGGGCAGAGGAAAAGGCCATTTTTGCAGATCAACTTACTGAAGGAGAAAAAATAGTCAATAAAACTGAGCTGTCGTAGATTAGCTCAAAGCCCGTGGCATTGATGGATGAATTCTCTTGGCAGTTACTAAGGTAAACCAAAAATACATCTCTAGTAACTCTGCTTAGTTCTTAGCTAATCCAGACAGAATGTGTTTTCATAGACTAAGCATCAGAACAGCAATCTGCTGAGTTGACAGAACAGTGCACTGAAGGTCAGTGTAAAAAAATGCAGGAAAATGATGTTGTTCTCACTAATTAAGCAAAATATCACTTTGTTCCAATACTGTATTGTCAAGAACAATGAATAAACATTTGAAAAGAGTCTTATAATTGGGAGGAATTTTAGAGTTCATACAGATCAAGCAGCTTAGGGATTTATGCTGAGAAAGAAGGATGATCCTTAATTTTAATATCAGTTTTTTTTAGCCTGCACCTACTTCATATTATTTATCAATTCTATTAGATAAAAACTGCAGTGACAACATAATTTTCTCTGGCACAGATCTTGTATACATGAATATCTGGTTGAAAATAAGCAAAAAATTGGTGGATTTCAAGGACACATACCTAAATTCTCTTGTAGGTTGATAAGCTTGTAGGATTGTGTTGGAAAAAAATAAACTAAATAATTGGTTCTGCTATGCAATTAATACTACAATGACTTAGATTTAACAGTTTGTCATCTATTATTTTTTGCCATATCTCCTTTAGTGTCTAAGAAACTTTTAGCCAACAACTCATAGAGTATCCAGGAGAATATTTCATAGTTTCTCTTCTGGGCTATTTTTGAAATTATATTCTCCAATATAAGTTAAAAAAAAATGTGGTTTAACACATTTTCAAAATCTGTCCTTGTCATTGAGTGATATGTTAGAAGTTTTCAGAATAAAATTCACAAAAACATGTTCTGAAGTTGGACTCCTTGCATTACAGGAAGTAATTTCTTTTCCCTAGGGGAAAATCTCACTGCACAAATATTCATCAAATTTACACACAAACAAGATGCTGTTCCCCAGAGACAGTACATGTCATAACTTTCAAGAGAGGCTGTCACTCCACCCTCACCAAGGTTGAATGCTCAAGGTTAAAAGTTACCTGAAACCAAACACATGAGATAATTGACTGTAGAGTTACAAACCCTCTGGGATCTCAAACTCAGACACACAAAGTCCCAGAAAATAAGTTGGGGTGAAACAGACTGGAAAGGGAACACCGAGCTGAGCTCCAGGTCTGTGTTGGTAGTCGGGGAGCTCCAGTGGTGAGCAGGGCTACTTCCTCATCAAACAAGCCAAGTTGGAGAACATGATCAGAGCAAAGATTTTAATTCTCCAGAAACTGTCTTAAGAACAGGGAATGAAGAAAGTTTATCTGAGACTATCTACTTACCAAAACACATAACAGAGTATTTACAGCATTTAAACCGTAACTCCCTCCCTCCTTTCCACTACCCCTTCACCTTTCCCCACTTCAACCTGAAGGAGTATTAATCTGACTTCCCTGCCATCTCCAAACTACGGTCACCATTGGGAGCTGCAGACTGCCAGCACTTCTCACGGCTTCGAGCTTCAGCTTGAAGAGAGTAAAGCAGATGCCAAATCTTGGTGAATGGAATCAAGTAATCAAAGATTTCTTTCCTCCACTTAGGCCCCTACCCACGTGCTACACCACATGTGGTGGACTTGACTATATGAGGGCCATGACCACCGGCTAAAGCAGACGCAGTAAATTGAGGATCAGAGCCCGTATACCACAGTGCCCGGAATGGCTCCTTAGGTGGGCCCGTATACCACAGTGCCCGGAATGGCACCTTAGGTGGGCCCTTATACCACAGTGCCCGGAATGGTACTTAGAGAGTTGTTCAGCAGGAGAAACAGTCTAAACGAAAAGAGCTTCTGAACTCCTCTGCAAAATACTGACATTATTTAAAATAGTTTCAGGGGGAGTTCAAGCCTGTGTTCATCCTCAAAACCAGTAAGTCTTCACAATTAAGGGCAAAAAACTAAGCCAAGGGCCAATGCATTTACTGGAGAGAATCAGAAAATGAGTAGCTGAGAAATGACATAATAAGGTTAGAACAGAACTCAAAATTGCTGTCAAAAAGCACACCTGCCTAAATCTAATGGACTCAAACTACTGAGGAATTTATTGCCAAAGTGTCATGGGAACAGAGAGAGCCGCCAGCTGGCAAACAGTAGAGTCTCAAAGGCAGAGTGTAATATCAGAGAAGAAGGCAGAGCAGATTTGCCTTCCAATGAGCACTTTCTTAATTGCATTCTGTTCAATAAAAGAAAGGAAATACACTTAATGCAGTAAATCTCAACCTAGACGTGGGTAGCCTGGGAAGTTCTGAGGGTACCAGCTTCTACTTGGTGGTAGAGACAATAACCACAGATTCGTTGATGGGGTCTAAACAGGCAGGACCCCTGCTTGGCCTTAAGTGTATCACCCACCTTTCTCTTTCAGTCTCGCCTCCTCTGATCAGGGTGGTAGGTGACCTGGGGACATTTAGGAGAACTGGAGGCTGTGATTTTCCAGGTCTGTCCTGGTTGGGGGGTGCTGCTTGGGTTGACACACATGAATGGGAGGCCCCTTAGGGGTGATTACAGGTTAAAGTTTGAGAAAATTTACAGTAGCATGACCACCTCTACCCTCTCAGCTCAGGGACAGTGTTGGTTGATTGGTTGTTGCAAGTGGAGATTATTACTGGCTTCTAATGGCATGAAACCAGGACTAAACACTCAGGAGGCACAGGAGAGCCCCACGCATATTCACCCAGCCCTATGCCACAGAAGTGCCAGGGGCAGGGACCCTGCTTTTGAAGAGTTTACAGCTCCCTCCCTGTGTTAGAGAAACCCCAGATGAAAATGGGTTGCTTGATGGTGAGTCCTCACCCGAACACTTAAAGTGACACAACAATTCTCAACTGTAAGGCACACAAAAAGGGTAATATAGGGACTATTTACAAAAGAAGGAGAAATGAAGAAATGACTATTTAAGGGAGCAAGAGAGGGAGGGAAATTGGTAAATGTGCCCTCCTAGTTCCGCTGATCTGATGGTGGTCAGGCACGCTGAGAGCCGGGGAAAAACCAAGAGTCAAGCCAGGAGCCAAGGGGCTAAGAGACTCAAAAGCCAAGAGAGAAAGAGCAGTGAGCCTCTGAGCCTCTAGTTTCATATAAACTCTGCCCTCAGGTCTCATCATCCTCCCTTCACTGATGATGGGATTTGTAGTTTCCCCGTGTCCCGATAGCCTTGGTTTGGAGTGGGGGTAGAGTCCACAAAACCTGGGTGGAGTTCCTTCAGGGCATCCTTTCCCCCTGACACCCGTAGTCTAGCAAGCCAAGCCACTGTCACTTGTAGTCTGGTGATTGAGCCAAACCCAGAGCATAGCTTAGCAAAAGGGAAACAGGCCTCCATCTTTATCACCATTTTAGATGCTCCTGGCAAGGCTAGAAAATGCTTCCAGATCATCTAATTAATTTCCATGAACATGGCAGATGCTATGGACCAGTCAATGTGTTGGTTCAATGTGAATTTGAAAGTGAGAGTCATTTCTGGTCACTAAAGAGGTGTCCTGCCCATGTGTGGAAGGACAGCAATTCTGCTTTCAGTGCTTCCTCACTCCCTAGTATACCTGTAGGGTGAGCTGCTTGCACTGATACAAAAGAGAGAACTGAGAATGTACACGATGGTTTCATGAATAGGCCCAATTTTTAATTTCTTCTTACTTTTTCAACTTGAAACTCTTAAATTGTATTCAAAAAAAAAAAGAGAGAAAAAGCTTTTGTTTCCAACTAGTTTTCCTGGGGTTTTAGAGAAACTGAAAAACTGAAACTGATTAAGAAAGACATGTTAATCCAAACAAATAATTCTATGAAAAATAAATAGAAAATGATATAGTCAATATCCTTGACGTGTAAGGTGTTTTTAATGAGAAACATTATTTATTGTTGTTGGGTTGTCTTGATTGAAAGGTTTTCCACTCAGCGGAGAATTGCTATAATAATAGAATTGTATGAAATTTGAAACTCATATGCTACTCTGAGCTAGTTTAATAATGCATACTTCTGTCAAAATATAAAAACAGTTGAGAAACGGGATGAACACCCAGGTTTTAAAAGTACACTCAGATCTATTCATCTGACTATATTTTTAGAGGCAAAAAAAAAAAAAAAATTCAGGATACATAAGATACTTCACGATGTATCTGAAACTCAGGCTTACATTTGCCTAATAATATGCTTTGGTGGGATTCTGAGGTAGGGAGCTCACTGTTTGGTTTTAAGACTCCTCTATGTCTGCACACTCTCCTCAGCTTGGTTACTAGTCTCTACTCTGTTTCTACATGGATGACTCAGAAATTTAACATCATCCCCTCCTCCCACTGGCTCCTCTCTGCCTCAGTCGCCCCTGTCACAGCAAACGCAACTAAACTTCATCCAGGAACTCCAGCAGAATCATAAGGGGCTTCTTCACTGTTCTCTCCCCTTCATTTAGTCCATGAACACGTCCTGTTTAATATGCAACATGTACAAATTTCAAGTCTCTATTTTTGTGTTTAGTATCATTGTAAGCCTTCTGTCCCATATTCTTAAATCTGTCTTGCAAACCTGGTTTGTAAAAAAATGTCTGAATTTTTGGGCTACACGTGTCAAAAGTCATCATCTGTTCCCGTGCTAGGGGACAAGCCATCATACGCTGTTCACTGTATTGAAAACTTACGTAGTGCTGGCTCGCTAAGTGTAGACATTGTTCTAGCATTTTACAAATATGAATACCTTTGACCTTTACAATGCATGCAATGAATACTGTCTCTTCTCTTTGCAGATGAGCAATCCAAGGCTCATTCTGGCTGATTTCTGCTATCAGTGTTAGCTTTCACTTTTATGCAGGCAACATTAACTTCTCCTTGAAAATTATTTAATAATTACTTAAGTAATATCATGGTGCAGTGGGTCCTGAATTAGAAACAAAGGTTTCTGCAGGTCTGAAATATGTATAATGTTACATATTTATAGTCCATGCTTCTCAAGTTCTTAGGCATCAAGGGACATGATATCTACAAGTCATTCTCAGTGTTTTCACAAGAAAGAAAAAGCATGTGTGTATTTATATAGAGGTCACATACACACACATAAAGAAAAGAACAAAGCAAATATATTAAAATATTAGCACTTGAATCATTTGGGAATTCTCTGCATTCTTTCTGAAATTTTTCTGTAAGTCTAAAATGACAGAATTAAAAAATAATTTCTAGGCTCTCCCTGGTGGTGCAGCGGGTTAAAGCAGAGCACTGAGAAGCTAAAGCCACTTCCACATGAGTTTGATCCCCGCCTGCCCTGAAGATGAGCACATGGAGCGGCAGACCTCTCCTGACCCGCCCGCTGCTCCCCTCAGCAGTGTACTTCATCAGTCGGCCTGTTCAGCTCCCCACTCTGTCTCTGGTGAAGCCTCTTGCCACCCCTGAGCCTCTGGCCTGTACCCCAGTTCTGTATGCACAAATAAATAAATCTTTAAATAATAATAATAATAATAATTTCTATGCTTGACTTTTTATGGACAAAACATTCAAATTACTTGGAAACATGGTATATATCTGGTACAACTAAATAATGTCAAATGTCCCTTCACAGTTTTAAAACTATATATTTCCTTGATTCTGAGTCTCGATTCTTCCATAGGCAAAATCATCAAAAGGGGTGTCTGTTACTTCCTTCATGTTCTCTCTAACTCCTGGGGTTGGGTATATTTGGAGAGCTAAAACATTTGTCACCTGAGATGTGTTTTGACATTGCTGCACCAGGTTGTATGCACCTACAAGTCCCTCAGAATGGCTCTCAGATACCTGAGTTTTGTCGTCTCATGTGTGGGATCTTCAAATTTGCATGCAAATTTGATTTATTTATTTACAGATACAAGGAAAATGTAACACGCCTTCAAATACTGTGATTCATCTGTTTGGAGGCTGATGTCAAGCGTCTTAAAATGAAGAGGCAGAAAGAAGTCTGAGAGTAACTGTAATAATAATAAAAAGAATAGAAATTGCCAAGATAATTTTAAAGAATCAGGAAGCCGAAAGATAGTTCTTGAAAAAATCAAGAATTAAATTTCAGTAAACAACAAAAAATAATAGCAGATCAAAAAGAGGCTAGATTAATTTTTAATTAAAAACAAGTTATAGGGCCCTCCCTGGAGTGCAGCGGGTTAAAGCACTATACTACCAGTGAGCATAGCCACTTCAGTTGTGAGTTCGATCCCCGCCCCGGAGGTGACCACATGGCGCAGCAGACCTCTCCTGACCCACCCTCAGCAGTGTGTTTTAGTCGATCTGCCTGTTCTGCTCACTACTCTGTTTCTGGTGAAGCCTCTCACTGGCCTGTATCCCAGTTCTGTATGAATAAATCAATAAATATGAAAAATATTAAAAAAAAGTTATAAGTATTGAAAAGTCTAATTTTCACCCCGTGAGTTAAGTCCTATATGTAAAACTGTATTTCAGTTGTTGGGTAATGGCTTCCAATTGTATTTTTCTCCTTCCTATTTCCTCCTCATTTTAATAATCAGGTTTAAAAATTACCTCAAAAGTTAGTAAATGGGTGATTTTTATTTTCAGAATGGAAAATCAAAACTAAAATAAAATTATATAGCTTGATGGGAGAGTCCTATTGAGAGGAAAAATAGTTTTCATATTTGAAAAAAAATTATGTATTTATTTTTACATTTTAAAAGGAAAGAAGAAAGTAAGGGATGCACCTGTGTTGTCACCAGCAGGCAGGAGAGATGCCCCTTTGAAGAAGGTTTACAGGTGACTGAGGGCCTCTGAGCAGAGCCCTGGCCTGCGTGGCTATTGGGCAGTCTTCATGCTTTCACTGCCTCTGATTGCCCTTCCCTGTTCTCCCACTGTAACTGTGAAATGAATGCAGCTTTCTAGTGAAATAATCACCAAAAAACCAATCATGACCAAAACTCAGGGTTTGATGCTAGAGGATAAACAGACCCACAGATGAAAGCACAGGACCCCTGGAAAGTTTTCCAAGCCTGGGCCTGTCCCTCAATGCCAACCTTAAGTGCTATCTTGAATTCCAAAAACTGGTCCCCTAGTTCTATGAAGGCAAATATTCAGAGTCCAGGACAATGGACTCTTTTTTTTTTTTTTTTAATTTATTTATTTGTGCATACAGAACTGGGGTACAGGTCAGAGGCTCAGGGGTGGTGAGAGGCTTCACCAGAGACAGAGTGGGGAGCAGAACAGGCAGATCGACGAAGTCCGCTGCTGAGGGGAGCAGCGGGCGGGTCAGGAGAGGTCTGCCGCGCCATGTGGTCTCCTCCGGGGCAGGCGGGATTCGAACTCATGCAGAAGTGGCTTTAGCTTCTCAGTGCAGTGCTTTAACCCGCTGCACCACCAGGGAGGGCCTGGACTCTGTTTTTAATTAAAAACAAGTTATAGGGCCCTCCCTGGTGGCGCAGTGGGTTAAAGCGCTACACTGCAAGTGTGCGTAGCCACTTCAGTTGTGAGTTCGATCCCTGCCCCGAGGGGACCACATGGCATGGCATAGCCATCAAAACTGCATATGAAAAAGTTGATCGCTAAGTTGGATCAGGAATATGAGCTAAAGGGGTGATGATTAGGGTAAAGTAGGTCCCCGGGGATTATGAATAGGGCACAAAACTATAAAATATGTTGCTACAGGATCTCAGAGTCTGTTGTGATTATTTGTAACTATATTTAGGTTTGGGATGTTTTGTTCAACTAACTTCGTAAACTAAAATTTAATACAAATATTACTTTACAATACAGTCTTCCATCCCTCTCCCCTTTTAAATCGCTGTCATTTTCGAGCTGAAGGGGAGAATTTGTTTGGAGAAGGAAAACAGTGCTTTGCGCCTGACCATCTTGGCTCCTTTCATAGGATTATTTTGATCAAGAGCTGAGTCAGGTCTATTACGCATGTCACTTCTCCAGTGACAGTTTCTCTTCAGCAATATCCTGCTCCACTCATCCCTCCTCCCTCCCTAGAAAGCAGTGGCAAATAAAAAAGTCAAAGAAGAGTTGGTGATTCAGAAGAGTGACGGCTGGACCTGTTTCCGAGTGATTCTGTTCATTTCCATCAGGTTCCCTGTCAGGTTTAGAGTCATGGAAAATTTTTAACTTTTGTGTCAGTTTCAATTAGTCTAATTCTTCCCTTATGCCTTTTATTGTGTTCAGATGTTCCCGCCCTTTGGGAATACTAGAAGGAACTATCAAGTCAGGATGAATCAAGCTCACTGTTGTCTGAGAGCCTGAGAGTGAAGAAGGGAAGTTGTGTCTTTCCAGCCCAAGTTTGAGTCTGCTGGGGTTGCTGGACGGTGGTACATGAGTTTTCTTGCACTTAGGAATGGTCGTCTGACGTGTGGCTGTAAATTTAGCATTTCCAATTGTGGGTCTGCAAACCAGACTCTACAAATAAAGTTTAGAGAAGACTCCTGTGACCTTCAACATACAATTTTTAGAGCCCTTGACATTTTTGGTTGCTCCAACTGGGAGACATGTTAATACAGAAGCTACTTGTGGCTTTGAGCAAAGCGTAGCTACTTCTGGTGTTTACTCTCCACGTCTCTGCTTTTCGCAACTTACAGCTGATATCTTAGCAAATGCCTGAATTTTCTGCCTCAATTCGGAACTGAATTTGCAAAGACCTCATCACTGTTAAATTACTTAAATCTGTTTTTGTACTCCCCAAAGATTTTTAGATAGCAACTACTTTTCTGGACAAGGATCAAAAATCCTGAAAGTGGTAGACACAGGAGCGCCTAAGCAGAGACTGAATTAATTCTGTGGAGTGGCCTTGACTCCTCTCCTGGCTGTGAGGCTCTGCAACGTGAGGTGTCTTCTGTCCAGTTCTGGTTCTGCTCACTGTGTATAAAAAGCTTTGCTAGCCCATTTACAGCTCCCTTTTTTTAATTTTAACAGAAATGCTGGCATGCAACTTACCTCCAGGAATAGCTCAGAGCTGATGCTCTCAATTTAGCCATGAGAATTACATTTCTCTCCTCTTTGGAACTATTTCCCTCTAACCTCTGTAATCATGAGCTTATAAGAGCAAGGTGATTTCAGTTAAAATGAAATGGATCTCTTATACAGGGCATATAGGGAGAAGCATACTTCACATCAATAATGTGTATTCACACTCAAAGTCATTATGAATTATATTTAACTATCAGACCATCTCTTCCCTTGACAGAAGGGTTTTGTATGTAAGACTCAGCTCCGGAATACTAATATGCATGCCAGTATTCTCGTTAGGTGGCAAAGATTTTCAAATAATGACAATAACTCCTAAGAATGGTAGGAGAAAAAACAATAACAGAATTTTCATCTTGGGAAATACCAACTAGCAGGAGGAAAAAATATATTGAAAAGAATCCCAGAGCTTCTGAATAGTCTTTTACTACTGATCATAAACTCTATTTCTGAATCTTTTTTCTCAGCCAACTTGAAAATATAAATATCATTTATCCTTTTCAGAGACTAGATCGGATTAATGTACCTGTTGAAATGAAGAAAATGGGAGCAGAAACATGAGCTCTGAAAGCTGTTTTGTTATCAGATAGACCCAGCATGTATTTTCAACAACCTACTTTCCCAACCTTGGATTGCAAATTAAGACCCTTTGTTCCTAAAGCAGGAACCTATGGTGACCCCCTTTTTATCAAACCTTTCCCTGGGGGCGCGGGGCGAGGTTACTCACCGAGGCGCAGTTTTCAGACTTGTCTTCCACGAAACCAATCTGGCAGGGCGTCCTTTGATTCTGCATCCAGTAGTCTGTGGACTCCAGCAGGCTATTGCTGCGAAGGACCTAAGGGGACCGAGACACCTCCTCAGTGCTGCTAATCTGCGTGGTTTTCTGTTTAAACGAGCAGCTCTTTCTGAAGAACCTGTAGGTGTTATCTAGTCCTCAGAACATCTGAATAGTAGGGGCGTGGGGGAACCCGCGGACTCCTAGCCCTTCTAGAACGTGGAAGATATCCGACCAGGGATTGGCGTTGGAGAAATACATCGATGTTATAATACAGATGTTTCTCCTCTCATCAAAAGCAACATCTGCAATGTCATGTAGCTGCACCTGTGTACTGGGCACTGAGAGGATGGTCCGGGGGTCGGGTTCACCTGACAAAGGAAATTCAGCTTCATCTTGATGTGAGTGTTATTTCACACAGTATTTCCGATTTAAAAAATGTGCTTTATCGCTACAGAAATGATTCCTTAGTTCATTGCTTTGCTAAATATCTGTGGAACAGGCTGAGCTACTGGAACACGTAGGGTACTGTGTTAAATTTTAAAAATGTGCATTACAAAAACTATATTTTTATGTAGAAACAGTACAGCAAAGCAGGATGAGTTTGAATACATGAATTAACAAAACCAAATTGGTATTTCAGATTCCTCCTTTCTGGGAATTTGAGCCAAAACATTCTGAGCTAAAACACTTTGAAGAAGAAATTTCATAAATAACCAAATGATTCAAATTCTAATGTGTCTTAGCACTGCCTAAATATTTTATAAAATCCGTATCATCCTCTCTAAGATTTCTAATGCTCTTTTGATACCCTCTGCCTTATTAGGGCGCACGTTGGCTAATATTTGACAACTACCTTCACTTCAGCAAGATAACATATTTAATGAGCTTGGTTAATGCCACAAGAATAGAATGACACTTTAATTACATTTCATTTACAAAATGTAAAAATGCATTAATTTTTGTCTCTGAATACTGCGTTAAGCAAATATAATTCGGACACATTTTTCCTACAGTATTTTGCTTTAGTTGAGTACTATTGCTTCTATATTTTTTCCTGTTCAATATTTATTGTTATCAAGAGATGACAAATTTTCACCAATGCTTTCCAGAGTGCAGAGACACTTTACGGATGAGCAGGAAATGAACTTGAATTATTTGTGCAAATGAATGTTGGTGATGGAAAATCTCCATTGGCTTAAAATTTATCTAAATGGGGCTTCTTAAAATTTGAGGTTTAAGAAAGACTTCAGAGTCCGTAATTTCTTTTAGGGGTCAAACTGTTTCCCTAATCATATTAAGACATTATCTGTCCCTTTCATTCTCCTGGGTCCCCAGTGGCTATCTCTTCATGGACAGGGGGTGTGATGATGCGATACCAAAACAGGCTGAATGCAAAAGAGGACCCAGCTGTCTTCTTTGAAATGATGTATTAAGGAGATTTGGGAACAATGAAAAATGAAATCTCTCTTTTCACGAAGATGTTTGTTTTGGAAAACTGCTATGAACATGATGCTTATTATTTACTGTTGTTTATTTTGTACCTATAATTTATTATTACTAAAATTATTTTAATAATACGTTTTAATTCTTAATATAAGGTAAAAATAAATGAAAACAGTTTTATTAGCTTTATTTTATTTTGGTATAAAAAAAACTGTACTGATGTAATTTGTTTTAACAGCCTATAGGTTTCAGCTGTAGGGAATTATAAATCAGTATCTATGTATACTCATTCATTATGTACAGTACTGAAAGTCTAATTTTCATTCTTTTTTTTTTTACTTTTTAATTTAATCATTATTGTAAAACTGTTAGAAAAGAATTCTTCTTCTTATTTTTTGAAGATTATTTGTGCGTACAGAACTGGGCTACAGGCTAGAGGTATAGGGGCAGTGAGAGGCTTCACCAGAGACAGATTGGGGAGCAGAACAGGCTGACTGAGGAAGCACACTGCTGAGGGGAGCAGCGGGCGGGTAGGAGAGGTCTGCCGCGCCATGTGGTCACCTCCGGGGCAGGCGGAAATCGAACTCACGCGGAAGTGGCTTTAGCTTCTTTGTGCTGTGCTTTAACCCAATGCACCACCAGGGAGGGCCCAATCTTCTATTTTAAGGGTATTTGGCCACCTACTTCTAAAGTAAATAAAATTAAGAAGATATAAAGTCCTTGCTATGTCCTGGTCTAGAAATGAGGAAAATGTCGACAGCTTTATAGACTTGTTTTTCAACCAACAGAAAACACTAGAAAGATCTTTGCACTTGGTTATCCCATGTCCTTGGCATAGAGTGTCTCCCCTCTCTGTCTCTGGTGAATTCTCTCACCACCCCTGCACCAATGACCTGTACCCCAGCTTTGTATGCTTAAATAAATAAATCTTTTTAAAAAATGACTCTTATTCATCAGAACTTAAAATTATTGAGGTCGATAATTGAAATAAATATACTTCGTATTCAACTAATGTTTAGAGTATATTGCTTCCATTGTCACTTATAGTCTTTCATTGTTTTCTTTTTAAGATTTGTTTATTTATGCTTACAGAACTGAGGTGCAGGCCAGAGGTGTGGGGGGTGAAAGGCTTCACGGAGACAGAGTGGGGAGCAGAACAGGCCAACTGACTAAGTACACTGCTGAGGGGAGCAGCGGGCGGGTCAGGAGGGGACTGCTTCACCATATGGGTCAGCTCCCTAGCCCAGGATTGAACTTGTGCTGCTTGAAAAGCTTCACAGAACATGCTTTAACCTGTTGCACCATCATGGAGAGCCTTCTTTCATCATTTTCTAAATAACACTGCTTTGATTGAGCATTGTCTGTTCTAAGACCCACAAGCTCCTATATGCATTAAATCTCTAGACTTATGAGGTTGAATTTAAGGGCTGATAGAGAATGAGTTTAAAACAGTGATTGGTACATGGAACAAACTCAGTATATATTAGCTAGCATAAAAATTACTATTCTCTTTGTCCAGGCTGAGAGCTCCGTTTAATAGCTACTGTCTTTTTTATATGGAGAACGAGTTGTAGGAATTTGCTGGTAATATGGAATGGGTAGGGGAAATAGCCACAGTCCTGGATGTGGCAGGGCAACATCTTAAATGTTTTCAAAAAGTAATTTCTGATGATTCCTCAGACCTATTTGTGATCTGTTGTTTGAGATGCAATAGGATGCAAAGGGGTCCCTTTGCCCCAGTAGCAGAGAATCGGGACTTGAGCTGGATTTCAGACCCAGAGGGTCCTTAGTGCTCCATTGCAAGTGGGTAGCATTACGAGAATCGCGCCATGTCTCACCTTGGGGTTCTACCACATGCACATTTAAGCTTTTCTTCCTCTCTCTCAAGGTCCTGACCTGTGCAGCCAGGAGGCAGGAGCTGGAGTTCTCTCTTCTCTGTGTGTGAGCAAGTGACTTTAGCGCCCAGCCTGAATCTACCCTCTGTTAACTTCAATCAAGTGATCAGAAGGCCCCTTCACACAGCTTTATAGCACTCTCTCCTTCCACTCCTCCTGCCTCTCTCTTCCCCAAACATTGTATACATTACAAGTCAGATGAGCAAGAACCCCCAGCACACTGGCTTCAATAAACCACTTAGCATCACAAGTTTTTCAGTTTTAACCTCGGAAAAGCTTTTGGTTGAATGGTTTAGACAAACCATTAGAAAATTAGGAATGCTGAATGGAAGAATATGTGCTTGATCATTTCATGATTTTGAAGCTTTATGACTTGACCTCCCTGTGGAGAGAGTCATTTTCTGTGGGAGAAAAGAGAGAATCTCACCAGGCTCTCCACGGCTCATTTATTCATCTGTTATGTTGAGTTGTGAGTTCACTTATTTCAGCGGAAGAGCTAATAGTCAATGCACCGAGTCTTCTCAAGTTTGAAACAAGAATGTTACATTTTCTTTAAAAATTTCATGAGTGTCTTAAATAATAAAGACACTCCATTTTATAGCTACTACCCTTTTTATGTGGAGAATGAGTTGTAGGAATTTGCTAGTAATATGGAAATAGCCATAGACTGGACATGGCAGGGTGACATGTTTTTGAAAAGGAATTTATGATGATTCCTCAGACCTATTTGTGATCTGTTGTTTGAGATGCAATCAAAAATATTCTTGATTTGGAGTAGTTTATATTGGAAAAGATCAAGACAAGTCACAGTTATATAGTGAGTCACAGAGGTTTGGACATAGAGCTGAAATTCCTCCCCATCTAATTTTCACTCATTGAGTGGATTTGGGCCAGTCAATTTGCATCTGTGGATTTAGGTTTTGCATCTGTTACAGGAGGATAATGAAAACAACTTTAGAAAGTTGTCCAAAGTTTTTTTTTTTAATTCATTTAATGTTTGAGTGCATATGATAGATTTGTCTCTGAGTAACACAAATATGAATAATGCAGAATTCATCTCCATATTGATAGAACTTAAACACTGTCATGGGAACCAAATAGTAAACACATTTAGAATACACATTTTGTTTTAAATTAGAGTAGGTACTATGAAGGAATATAATGGTGCAGAGAGCAAGAATAACAGGAGGGAATGAGCCTTGGGAAGGGCAGGTGTGGAAGGCTGGGTACCCACAGTGGCTCTAAAAATTCACTTTGTAATCATCTCTCTTCTCTTTCTCTCCAAACGTAAGTCTATCTAGCTCACTGAAACAGAGTAAAAGGTAAGTAAGAAAGTTTTGGTGTTTTTTTTTTTTTTTTAGATTTATTTATTTATGCATAAGAACTGGGGTACAGAGGCTTAGGGGAAGTGAGAGGATTCACCGGAGACAGAGTGGGAAGCAGAACAGGCAGATCGACGATCGACGAAGTACACTGCTGAGGGGAGCAGCGGGCGGGTCAGGAGAGGTCTGCCACGTCATGTGGTCACCTCCGGGGCGGGGATTGAACTTATTCAGAAGTGGCTTTAGCTTCTTAGTGCTGTGCCTTAACCTGCTGCACCACCAGGGAGGGCCAAGAAAGTTTAAAAGGCCAATCTGTTTCCAAATTCCAACTTCATTAGTTAACTTCGGTCTAATATAGGTCGCTTGCAAACTTAAGACTCATTTTTCTTGCTCTCAAAATGCACTCAATGCAGTAAGGAACACTTGACAGATATATAATCAATGAACAATATTTGATTATCTCACACATCCACACGTAGGTATTGTAATTACAGAGAATATTCCGGATGCTGTGTCATTCTTTCACCAGAGCTTAACCCCACTTGTGGACTCAGTAAGCATTAGTATTTTACACACTTGTCCTATCAGCTCTAAGTTCCGTCCTAGGAAACAAGGATGAATGACACTGCTTGCTGTTAGGGAGTCCAAAATTTCATGGGCTTATTGCTAAACTATGGTGTAGAATGCAAGACCCTAATTCAGCTTCTAAGGTGTCTTTTAATCATCTCATGAATATTTATCAATTTCAATGTTTGGGATATTGCATTATGCCCAACTTTGGCGTCTTTTGGACTTTGTTCCCCAAAATTCCCCACACATACCACTTCTACAATCTACCAGTTTAAAAAAGGCCATCTTGCTGAATTTATGTAAGTTTTCCTTGCTTGGATTCACTGTTCCCTTCAACTTTCAAAGTTCTCCTACCATCAAAACTTCATTAAAGTGAGTCTCCGCCCCAATATTTTTCTTTAACTGTGAATCTTTATAATGAAAATCATACACCTACTTGGAATCTGGAATGCGCATGTGTGACTTTCCCTTCCCATTAGACAACCAGAGTATCTAAGTGCCTTATTCAATTTATTTCCATTACTTCCGGGAAAGCAGTTGTTACTGAGCAGCTGCTTGTTGTATGGCCCAGTACTTTTTACATTTGATATGATATCACAATGTATATTTTCCTTCCCAGTGACTGCATTTTAGAAATAAAATTGGTGAGTTATGTGATGTATTCAGTAGCAAGAAAATTTCAAAGTCTTATCTCTGCATACAGTGAACTTTTATATTTCCGCAAGGTTTTTATTTCCCTCAAGGCATTTATGAAGTGGTCATAAAGAATTGTAATGTTTCACAAAAGCCTTATTTTCTAGTCTTAGACTACACGCACATTTCGTTTGCTGATAATTATAAATGTAAGGATGGAAAGCATTTGTAAAAATGTTAAGAGAAGGAAATTGCATGCACCAAGTTTTGTATTTTTGCAATGTGGGCATCGTGCTAAATGATGAAATGCTTTTTAAAACAATCATCAGAACAAGAAACCCATTCTTCTGCAAAAAAACTGATTTCTGTTTCTCTCCAATTTAGGTGAATTCAGAGTAAATCTGTTGGGATATGAGGATATTTATGCACTCAACTGGGCAAAGGGGGAAAAATGCCTCTGCCATCTACTTCCTCCAGGTTCCAAACAAATATTATTTTAAAAATAAAAATATGTGTCATGATGTGGAAATGTTTGTTCAATGACTCAGTCTTCTCAAAGTGACACCAACACTTTGTGAAGATGTGAGGTGGAGTGAGCCAAAAACTCAGAGGAGCTCTAGAGGAAAGGAAGTAAGCCAGGGGGTAGCAGATTTCCTGTTGTCATCCACAGATGAGTCTCCAGGTCCCACTTCTGTTCTAGACTCAGGGAAACTCAGTGACATTTTGGCATGATGATTGGCATGTGAGTGGGTCACCACGACTTACGCCTTAGGTGGGAGGGGTGGCAGAGCTGATTCCAGCAAGCCAGAGGCGGGAAGCTGCCCACAGGTGTGCTTACCTGTGAGTTCTGCAATATAACCCTGACATCTCCACTGCAGGGAACAATTTCTTCATGAAGCTCTCACACTGCTAAGCAGTTCAGCCTATTTTGAGTGAAGGCCCATGATTTTTGAAAAACATGTGTAGTTGTATAACCACTAACCCAGTCGAGGTGGAATATAACTACTCAGCAACATCGCTGAGCAAATGCCCTCCTCCTGCTTCCTGTGGTCAGACACCACCCAATTCCCATCCCCTGGAAGCCACTGATTTGCCTCTCTGTCCCTCAAATTTTGCCTTTTTTGGAATGTTGTGTGTGTGTAATCTCATGTTAAGTAGACTTGGCCACCTGGCTCTGGGACTGACAGGAATGCGTTTGAGATTCAGAGATTCACCTATGTTGGTGTTTGTATGAGGTTTTGCTTTCTTTTATTGCTGAGTGGTGTTTCTTTTTATTTTTCAAATATTTGTTTATTAATGCATACAGAACTAGGCCAGAGGTATGGGGTAGGTGAGGACTCACCAGAGACAGAGAGGGGAGCAGAACAGACAGATTGACAGAAATATGCTGCTGAGAGGATCAGCAGGAGAGACAGGTGAGGTCTGCTGTGTCACATGGGTCAGCTCCCTGGCTGGGGATGGAACTAGTGTTGAAGCGGCTGTGGCCAGTTTTGAAGTGCTGTGCTTCAACCAGGGAGGCCCACTGAGGGGCGGTTCATTGTGTACAACCGTACACAGAATTTTTTAAGCATAGCCCTTCACTAGTTGAATGACATTTGGGTTGTTTTAGTTTTTTGTTAAATATGAGTAAAGCTGCTACAAACATATACCAACAGGTTTTGTATAAATTTAAATTTTGGTTTACTTGGGAAAGTTGCCAAGAAGGAAATTGCAGGGCAACATGGTAACTTTTCAACAGTTGATAAATATTTTCGGTGGGTTTACTGATCTCTGTTCCAACCAGCAAGATATGAGAATCCAGGTTGCTTCAGCTTCCTGGTGGAATCTGGTGCTGTCAGATTTTGCTTTTAACTGCACTTAATCCTTCTACCAGATGCACAATGGTATTTCGTTGTAGTTTATTATTTCCTTAAAATTTTAAGATACGCTTTTCCTTTTTAAGATTCTTTTAAAATTAAAGTTTTAATTTGGATCCTAGACTGGTGGAAGCCACAGGCATGAAGCCTTAAGGCATTTAAAGTATTACCTAGATTATGTCTGGGGAGAACTTCACAGCAAAGAACCATGCTGTCTGGCCTATGATCCTGACTCACTCATTCATGTAGCAGCTCCATTTCAGTGCCTGACATTTTATAGGCTCTGCTGATTGAACAAGGCAGTCAGTGAGAAAAACAAGAGTAAGGATAAAACAGTTTTGATTTTGTTCTGTTGGAGAGAGTGGAGTATGACCACACCATGGATATCTATGTGTTCATACAGATATTCACATATACTTAGATGTAGAAAACTGCCTGAAAATTACAGTGAATGCAAAGTCAGAGAAAGGGATGAAAAAGTAGCAAGTAAGCAATACTATTTTTAAAAATACCACCCAAAAGTGACATTGATAAGAGACCTGAATAGAGAGGGTCAGCCGCACAGCCATCTAGGGAAGAGCCCCAGGCTGGACACCAGCGGAGGCAAAGCTTCCCCTTGGGGTGAGTTTGGAGTAAGAACAGCAAGGAGACTGTAGTGGCTGGAACAGAAGAAGGGGTGGGACATACATTCTCCCCGGTGGGGAACATTTTATGGTTTGATGTTCATTGCATAGAAATTTATTGCTAAACTGGGTTCATCTTTTTTTTAAAGTCTGGGAATGCTAAGATTCTAGCCAAGTTTTTTGTTGTTGTTGTTATCATTTTTATTTATGTAGTTGTGGGTTTAGATTTTTCTTAACTACTACCTTAAAATTTTAATATTTTAAAAACTTGACACACACAGGACTAGAAATCAGACAACTTTGTGTACTTTAGCACACTTTATATTGATTTGATCAGTGATTTAGCAAAAGTTCTAGGAATTCTATAATTTTTGTTTTCTGCTATGGTATATACAATCTACCCTTTATTTCACAAGAAACGCTGATGCTTATTTACAGCACAATAAATACCCAAGAAGAGACAGTGAAACAAACTGGAAATAAAATTATTGTGTGGAAGAAAATCACTGGCACTGAAAACAGTGGTCTCACCTCAGTTGCTCAGAAGGTTTAATTAATTGTTAAGATAACATTTTCCTTTTAATGATGATTGTACTCTGGCTGCCTGCCTGAACGATTGTGTACTTGACAAAAGAAGCAACTATTTCCAAAGCATGAGTAATTATGTTTGGTTATTCATAGAACATATTCTGAAATATAATTGTCTTGTTTGATGTGAAGCTATTAACACCTACTACAATTGCAAAATCCTGTTACTGATTAGTAGAATAATATTGGAAAATAAGGATCTCTCTTAAGACCTTGGAATGGAACCACAGTTCATTTTCCAAGAGGAAGAAAGTGCCTAGGAAGCAGCAGATGAAGTCATTTGGAAGGATGGGGAGGAAACTGTTTGCAATGGATCCGAATTCATTCTCCTCCCTGCGGGTGGACATAAAGGCAAGAGACATCGCTTCTGGATAAGAAAGATGGTGACACTGTTATCATTCCTATAAATGCATAATGGTCACTGACCTCCAGAAAGATTCTACGTTGACAGCAGCAGAGTCTTTAGATATAGATTTTTAAGAATATGTACCTGGCCTAACTAAACTTGCCTGGGTACATAAAAACAGGATATACCGATTTATGGGGCATTCATCTCTGACAAAATTTATCTATGGATATAACTCTCAGGCCATAAAATAAAGATTTTTGGTTATCTTTGAGATCAGTGTCCCCAGGTATGTAATTTAGAGACTTTGGCCGTTCATTAATGTAGACAGCTTTGAACCTAATGTAATAAGTAGCACAATTCCAGATCTCTCCTTACTTTCTTGTATTACTCAATTTCCTTTATTGTGGACACTGCATTTCAGTGCACAGGAATGGTCTAAGAGCACAAAGGGTAACTCACAAGTATCGAGACATACTTGTTTACGTCCGCCACATCACACAGATGTCAGCTGGCTAAACAGTGCTCTCCACGCTAAACAGAGCTTTTCCTTTGTTGAAAGTGATAACTGAGCTTGAGTCTCAAGATGCAAAATTTAAGGAAATAGATATATTCCGGAAATGCAAATGCAATATTATACATGTATGGTCAGCAATGGTTTAAACAGAATTATAAATAGCAATCAGACAACAGGGGCTAAGTCTCAGCATTATCAAGCTATCACCAACCACTGCAGCCAAAATTCAATCCCCGGCCAGGGAGCTGACCCACATGGCACAGCAGACCTCTCCTGTCTTGCCCAGTGCTCTCCTCAGCAGTGTGTTTCAGTCATTCTGCTGCTCCCACCCTGTCTCTGGTGAATCCTCTCACCCACCGGTATCTCTGGCCTGTATCGCAGTTCCTGTGTGCATAAATAAATAAGTCTTTTTAAGAAATAAACCAAATATAATTAGACATTGAATTAGAAGCAGCTGATTGTTATTTGATTGCTATTTAGAATAAGTATAATGCTGTAATATTAATAGGCTCAATGAGAAGAATGATTCTTAGGGTTTGGAGATGCAAAATGTAAGAAAAAATTTGCATTTAGGAAAGTGTGTGATGTGCATCAAAACCTATCATTAATTTTGGATTTTTTTTTTTGTAGATGTACAAAATAGAGGTAGTGCAGAATTTCCCACTAAACAAGGGGAAGGGGGACTTACTGACCTCGTGGCCCTTGAGTGCTGGCCATGCTTTGGCGTTTGGCAATTATAAAAGAAAGTGCAAATTCTCATGTCTCAAAACTCTTCTCTTTTTTGAAAAAGTTACTGAAAACAAATTCTTTGTAAGATATGGACTTGGACACAATATTTGCTCTGGAATCTACCTGCCTCTGAGGTGGTCTACATCCTGAAGGTCAGAGCCCTCATAGGGTCCTATATTCCAGGCTGTGCCCCATTCTCACACTGCAGGAGGAAGCCTGGGGAATGTGAGCACACAGATGTGGGGGCTCGTCTCTAAGTCTTAAGCCATAGGACCACCCTAAAGGATGACTCAAATTTATTTGAGCTTCTGTAGCAAGAGCAAAGTTATGGAAAGTTTATTGCCCACAAAAGGGGAGTAGATGAAGATGAGGTCTGAATACAAAATGGAATATTCCTTAGTTGTATATATCTATAAAAAGGTGAAATCTTGCCATTTGGAACAACAGGGGTGGAATTGGAGGTGTTCCTATTAAGTGAAATAAGTCAGAAGAAGAAAGACAATTAGTGGGTGGTTTCAGTTACATGTTGAATATAAAGAAACCAAACAAATGAGCTGATAAAACTAAACCAAACCAATGCCCAGAAACCTGACTGAAGAATTGATGTGACTGGAGGGGGAGATTCAGGAGCCAAAAGGAAGGGCCAGTGGACTGTGCTGGAGGATTAGGGGAGGCTTTGGTGGTGGGTGTGTGATGGCAACATCCACCTCAATCTCCATATCTGTACAGTGCTATGAGCTAATGTTACCTTAGCAAATTAACACAACTGTTAAAGATCGATCAAACAAAACCCACCTTTATCTGAGCCTTACCCCTCCTCCCCTCCTGCCCTGGCTGAGGCTAGAAGCAGGCCCTTGTCTTGAAAGGGCAAGTCTGCCAGGATACAGGGAAGGCAGAGGCTATCAGGCAGGGCTAGGCAGTGAGTCCTCCAAGCCATACAGCTGAAAGGGTCTTAGAGGAGAGGCCGGGAAAAAGCGAAAACGAGAAAAGCTGGGAAACAGAGAGTGGGGCTGGCAAGTGTTTCCTTAATGCCCAAAGGTAGAATAGAGAATGTTGAAGGCCAGAGTAGGTATTTTTAAAAATTTGGACCCTTTTATTTCTGGATGGAGATACTTAATCCACAATATAAATGAGCCTTGGGCAAGTTATAAGAATTCACATAAAGATGGCTTGCCTAGCTCCAACACTGCAACAGCACTCTCCATGACACAACATGTCCTCAGCTATTTTAGGTTGCAGAGTCCTGCTTTTTGGTTAAAAAAAAGAAAGTAAAGACAATGCACTGCAAGATCCTTCCAGGAGTTCCTCACACAGCAAAAACGATGTTCAAGGAACTAACTGTAGATAAGAAAGTAAGACGAGCATATTGGAATCATAAGCGCTGTGTTGGTGGTGAGAGTTGGGAACAGAAGTCCTCAAAAGTATTGACCTGTAGTGGTCTACACTCCCACCAATAGTGACGGGGGTTCCTTTTCCTCCACATTCTCACCCACGCTTGTTTCTGGTCCTTTGAATGTGGGCCATCCTCACTGGTGCGCGTGGTGAATCAATGTGGTTCAGCCCTTATGAGTACCAGCTGCTAACCGATTGTACCACAGGAGGCCCACCTACGGTTCAATCCCAAGGGAAAACAGCATGGCGGCTTCTCAAAATATAAAAAATAGATCTACTATGTGATCCAGCAATTGTACCGAGGACAACTACTTCAGCAATGCGAAAACATTAACTGAAAGGGATCACTGCATGCCTATGTCCTTTGTTGCACTACTTACAACAGCACATGATAGAAGCAGCCAAATGACAAAGACAAATGGGTCAGGAAGATGTGGTCTGTAATCATGATGGAATATTACTCAGCGATCAAAAAGATAAACTTGCTATTTGTGACGTGGCTGGAGTTGGAGGGGATCATGCAAAGTAAATAAAGCTTAATTAGCTAGTCAGAAAGAGAAAGACACATACATGATTTTATTTATATTGGGAAAATAGAGAAACAAAATAAGAGTCAGCTAAGGCCAAACCAATAAAAAAAATCTTAAAAAAATCTGAGTGTAGTTCTGAGGCTTCTAGAGGGAGGGGCAAGACCAGACGAAAGATTGCACCATGAACTTCAGTGGGAGACTCTAGGTCGGTGCTGGGGGGTGTGGTGTGGTAACAAAGAAAGGAGATCTGATACCTCTAATCTCATTAAGTGTTGCAAATCAGTTACTTCATTTAAAAAAAAGGTCACCTTCTGGAATAAGATGTTGAATCATATTCAAACTGAAAAGTAAGCCAGAATTGATAGTTTACACGATGTTTCTTACAGAGGATGCCTATTAGATTGACATCTTCCACAGGAAGAGCTGAACTTTTTGTTTTAGAGTAGACAAGCCTGCTTCAAAGGCAATAGATGGTCAGCGTTTTTACCATTTTGCTGAAGGCAGAGGAAATTGGTCCCTAATTTAGGCTTCATTATCTGCATCCTGGCCTTGGGAGGCTGTGAAGCCTCCTCGCTGCCTGTGTGAGGGCGTACAGAAGTGAAATTGACCCCAGAAGAAAATTTGCATCTGGGTTTTAAATGCATCAGGGATGAGCTGGGGACACCTTTCCCCAGCTCCTCCAGCCCTCTTCTGCTGAGCTGGAGGCATCACCACGCATGCTTGTCTTAGCCCAGAGTCAGATTTGCTTCTTGTGCTTGACTCTCACAACCATCGAGCCCTGCTGACATTGATTCCTGCTTTGCACCTGAGCTGGCCCTGGAGTGGCCCACATAACCCTCTCCACAGCCCAGCCACACCCTCCAGCCCTTCCTAGCATCTGCATTCACCTGCCATTGCTCTAAGGAACTCAGCTTTCTTTAAATAGCACTTAAATTACATAGTTCTCTTTCTTTTTAAAAAGAATCTCCTTTTCTTCAAAGCCTCTGGTTAGGTCTGCAGAATAGTGATAAAGCAGGGGCCCTGGCCACTGGGCAACTTAAGACTGGCCATTCTCTAGTATCAGAGGCCAGTCTTGAAGCTCCCTGCCAGGGGGCCTGGATTAGAAGAAACAGTTTACACAGCTGTGAGGGGTTTACACTGCAAGGGGAAAAGCCCAGGGATTAAACCTTTACTGAGAGGGGAGTGTGGCTCAGGGGAGCTGGTTCTATTTTTCTTTTATTTATTGCACATTTTAAAGTCCTTCTTTCCTTTGAAGGACCAGCTTTCAACAACATAGAGCAGTTTAGCTATTTTCCTTCATGCGCTTCCTGAAGTACCTGGCGGGCTTTGGGTCAACAGCCACACTTCTGACTAATAAGAATGTGTCTAGGCATATGGACCACCTTCCACAAAGTCCTCCTGTGCCTGCGCCTGCACGCCTTAATTGAACTGATTAAGTTAATTACATGTCATGAAGATTATTGCAGCTTAGCTGAAAGTGTGTTTCACAGACTAAGATGTGGCACCAAGGGACAGCCATTCTGCGTTCCTCAGACACATCTGTGCCACTGTTGACAGAACATTTAAATCAGTTTAAAGGGGACCAGTCATGGCAAAGAATGCTCTAGAAACTTCAAAGGGCTGATCGATGCCATATTAAGATCAAGCTCTGCCTCTGGGAACCTGGAGTGCTTTCAGTCGGCTGCCTTTGATAAAGCCAACTTTAAGGCAGACTTAATTAACATGACATAAAAATAGGAGGGTATTTGTGGTGTGGATTTTTCCCCACATTGCGTTCCATATATCCCCAATAGCAAAATTTCCAGCTATGTGGGAAAATGACATTGGTTATAAATAATGCTGTAGTAACAGAGGAAAATCCAGCAGATTTTCAATGGAATGAGAAAACATCCCTGCGTGTTCAGATTGGTTGCATATGGCATCTACATAAAGTTTAGCCTGGTGTCAAGGTCATTCATTTGGAATAAATACTATTTACACATAACCGCTCTGTGCCTCAGGCTGCCACAGACCTTTCTGTGAAGAAATCACACCTACCGTAGGCACTTGAATCAGAGATGTTACCTTCTTTGTTACCTGGTATAAAATCACACAGCAACAAGAGAAACCTGTGGCTCTAACTCAAGCCTTTGGAACCCAAATCCAGGACTGTACATGACATGCCATGGTCTCTCAGTAGAAAGACAATGTAAAGACCTTTCACTAGTTGACCAGGTGCAAAAGGATAACATTTATGATCGTTTTATTGCGTGCGTGGAGAAAGCCCTGATTCGTCTAACAATGGCAGTTGTATTGATCTTACAGGGAGCCATCTGATTAGACAGGTGCACCAGGCAACCTCAGTGGGAGCCACAGTCCAGGGCTTGCAGGACTCCAGCCCTGGAGTCCTTCCCCACCAGCCACTCCCTTCCCAGTTGTTCCTGCAGTTTGTTGGAATTCCCTCCTTGAAATAATTGTTTTGACAAATCATATTGTTACAGGGCAACTCCAATATGAAATGGAGGGCCTGGTTGTGGGTCTTCACCCATGTGCTTAAAGTGATTTATCATACTCAACTGCAGGGCACAAAAAAAGGTTAAGTAAAGGGTTTGTTTCCATAGAAGGGAAAATGAAGAAATGAATATTTTCAGGGAGCAAGGGAGGGGGATGGGCTCTGGTGGTGCAATGGGTTAAAGCACCGCATTATGAAGCTCTCCGAAGCCACTGCAGCATGAGTTCAATCCCCACCCAGCCAGGGTGTTGACCCACATGACATGGCAGACCTCTCCTGACCAGCCCGCTGCTCCCCTCAGCAGTGTACTTCATCAATCTGCCTGTTCTACTCCCCACTTTGTCTCTGATGAATCCTCTCACACACCACACCTCTGGCCTGCACCCCCGTTCTATAAGCATAAATAAATACATCTTTAAGAAAAAAAGAGAGGGGGGGACAAATTGGTAAGTATGTCCTACCAGTCCTGCTGACCTGGAATGCCAACGGTATGCTGAGAGCTGGCGAAAAGCCGAGGGTCAAGCCACCACAAGCCAAGAGGCCAAGAGACCAAGAGACCCAGAAGCCAAGAGAGCAGTAACGCTTCATGAATTAGAGGCCAGGGAGGTGAGTTCACCCCCACGTGGATGGGCTGGGTGGCACTTGGAGCGGCATGATGAATGGTGTCTGCAGACAGGCCCAGGGTAAACAGGCTCAGCTCTGGATGCCCTTTAAGGGAGGAGCTCCAGGAACCACTGCAGCAGCAGCAGAAGTGAAGTGAACACTGACTTCAGTGGTCACAGCTAGATTAAGCAATGGGATGACGGAGGATAAGGATAAAAAAATCCGAAAGGAAGCGCCACAAGACCAGAAATCTGGCTCTCGCCACTGGCCCCTCAGCAGATCCCACTCCCCAGGCCACCCCGCCACGCAGGCCTCTCCCCTCGCCATCCTGTCGGTTTCTGCTGGTGTCCTTCACTCTTCTCTCCCTTTCTCAACAAACCTGCCCATTTGGATATAACAACGTCCCTGTGTGGTGGTCGTGGAGAACCTCGCTGGCTCCTGAGAAAGGGGAGCTCTGGTGAAACTTTTCCCAGAGTGAACCCAAGGGTCCCACTCTCTGAACCCAACAACTCCATGAATCAATTCATAGCAATGAACACTTTAGTCAACTTCCCGAGCACTTAGAAGAAAAAGATAAGGGAGAGAAAGGGTGGTTTTGAAGCTAGAACTGGGAAAACCACAGGAATTACTGTGTACTGTGGGAGCACAGGGAATCTGCTAACAAGACACAGGATAACACACGTGGACTGTGCTGTGTGGGTGGTCATCTTGTTCAGGGGAAGGATGTCCTAAAGGAACTCTGCAGAGTCTTGTGGACTCCACCCCCTACGCCAGTGATTGGAAACTACAACTCCCAGCAGCACCAGGGAGAGAACTGCGAGGACCCAAGGGTGGAGCTAAGTAGGCATTTTGGGACTTTGGGGGATAAACAGGGAGCCATTTTCTACGGCGCTCTCTCTCTCTTGCTTGGGAATCGGCTCTTGGGACAGCATGACTCGGGGCTTTCAATTAGTTTGTTACCAGAGCTCCAAGTCAGCAGAGCAGGTAAGGTACTCCAGTTACCTTGTATTTCTCTTTTTCTGGGTTGTTTCCTATTTCTTTCCCCTTTTGTAAATAAACCCCTCATTGACCCTTTTGTGTGCGCCTGCAGTACAATTGAATTTTAAGTGCGCAGGTGAGGCCCCACAGACAGGCGGCCCAGTTCACACTGGGGTGTCCTGTAACAATCTTAGCTCTGGGGATAGGCAGCCCGCTGGGGGAATACATAGTGAGGGTGTCTCCTGCTGATATGTGCACCAAAGCCTTTCCCTTGATGCTAAGGTTTTTCATAACTGGCCACAAAGAGGAGCTGAAGCAATTGCACTAGCGCAGGATTCCAGAAATTCTTAGAGATGGAATTGAATCAATTGAATCAATCTGCAATTTTTCAGAAGCTGATTATTCAACAGATGCATTATCTTCTGGGCCTTTGTTTTATTTCTTCCACTGGTTAATTTGGCAATATGTCAGTTCTGATAAGAAGGTTTGATGGGGAAGAAGATGAAGCTATTACGTGAAATGAGTTTGGGGAATTACCAGTGGGTTTCAATTATCCATGGGACTGAAGGTTGATTGACTGTGAAGAGTGGTGAGTCAAGCAGCCTCGCTCATCCCAAGGCAGAGATGTCCTTGCTCCGTCCGTCTCTTTGAACACAGCATGCACTATATGCATGTTTATGACCCTACAGACCCTCACGGCCCCGATCCCATTAGAAAGGTTAAAGAAAACTTGATCATTTGACCATGGGTGTAGTATAGTAACAAACATCTGAAGAGATGTGAACTTTAAATCACATCCTGTGTTGTAAATTAATCCATGAACGGTACAATTAATTTTTTTTAATAATGAAAAAATCAGCTGCAGCATAGATATGATAAAATAAAGGACTGAAAGAATTCATTGTTCAATGTCTTTTATTTAGAGCTTATGTACTAGATCAAAGAAGAAAATATTGGGGGCCTCCGTGGTGGCTCAAGGGGTTATGCACAGCACTATGAAGCAATCTACAGTCACTGCAGCCTGAGTTTCATACTGGCCAGAGAGTGACCCACGTGGTTCAGCAGACCTCTCCTGTCTGTCCGCTGCTCCCCTCTGCAGTAGATTTCAGTTCTACTCCCCACTCTGTCTCTGGTGAATCCTCTCACTCCCCACAACTGCTTGTCACATGGAAAACAGAGGCCACACAGTGTGGGATGGATGGCCCATGGGTACTCACCTGAGCTTGAATGCAAAACTGTGCAAGCTGAAAGGAATATTTGCGATGAAATCACTGAGGTACATGGCGAACATCGCCTGCTCACGAGGCCTCTCCTGCATAACTTGGAGCTGTTCTTCAGAAATTTGGTTCACTCTTCTCTCCACTCATTCAAATCGTGATCATACTCCAAAGTTCCTATTCAGATCCATCTCTCTCTCTTTGGTCTGTTTATTACAGATTTACGAACCTGCTTTTTCTTAAAGATTCATACAACAGTTGTTTTTTTTATCCAACTTATATTCTTGAGATACTTGTGTATCTTAAATAATTCCTTCACTTATGAATTACCATTTGATTTTTCATTTGAGGAACCAGTATCCTCTCCCAAACTAGACTATAAATTCTTCAAGAGTGGGGGGCAATTTATGAGCTGTCCTTAGGTAGCCCAAGATCTAACAGAAGCTTGAATATATTTCGTTTGGAACAGAATTTTTGATTTGTAAAAAAGGCAATTTCATGTGATACCACCTAATAGAATAATTATGGAACTATCCATACATATGTATGTCACAGGGTGGTCCCATGGAAAGAGGGAGGTTCCAGGTTCCTTGCCCTAGTCAAGGGAGGGTGGGCCTGAGCAGGGAAGAGAAGCTAGGGGAGACTGGGAGAAGGATGGAGGAAAGTTCAGAAGCAGACCTGGAGGAACCACATGTGAAATTGCACTTGCTTCATGGCCTTGGACTTGCATCAGGGATTTGTGGGACATGGAAGGAGACACTTGAAAGCATCAGATCCACGGGTGAGAGATCCACGGGGAGGCTGTCAACGGAAGCCTTTATCTTGACTTGGGTTTGTACTTTGCTACTTTCCTTCCAGGCTAGCCTACCCACTTATGCCCCTTTTTTATGGGTGCCTTAGACTGTGGCAAACTTTGGGTTCCAGCAGTCCTGCTTTGGACCAATTCTGTTTATCTGGATGTTTACCCACGATGGGATGGGTAACTCTGAGTGCTTGGTTTAGGATCTATATTCTTTGTCTTTTTCTTATGTTCTCTCTACTCCACACAATTAAGATTCCTTTCCATTAAATGTCTCACACACTAGAGTATGTTTTGTCTTGATGCACCTCCTATTTTGAGCATGCAGGTTTGGGGGTTCTAGAGTGCTCCTCTCCCTGCTCGGTAAAATATATGTATGTATATTATTTGTAAATATATCTATAAAACAGATGAGTGGATTGTGGTTGAATTATTTCCATAGACATCCAATCCAAAGGCCATATTGTTTCAGTAGCACCCAATTGAAAAGTTTAAAGAAATGGATACCACCAACACTTTCCCAGGGAACTAAGTGTAGTTGAGATAACAGATCATAAAATATGATCTGTCACTCCATATGCTAGTGTGTATATGGAATGATTTTCTAGTGCTGTATACTAATAAAATTATACTCAACCCCATGAACTGTATACTATTATTATCTTTCTTCCCCCATGAATACACTGAGTCGTGAAGAAATTTCCCTGAGAATACAGAACTGAGTGGTGAAGCTAGGTGCACAGTTTAGTGGTCAGCCTCTCCAAGAATTCTAAATACTGGGCCTTCCCTGGCGGCACAACAGGTTAAAGCACAGAACTATGGAGCTGTCCCCAGCCAGGGAGGTGACCCTCATGGCACAACAGACCTCTCCTAACCTGCTGCTGCTCCCCTCACCAGTGTATTTACGTACAATCTGCCTGTTCTGCTCCCCACTTTGTCTCTGGTGAATCCTTACCCCCCGCCCTGCCTCTAGCCTGTACTCCAGTTCTTGTATGCATAAATAAATAAGTCATAAAAGCAAGAATTCTAACTACACAAGGACCCTAACCTATAGGAGTAGAGTTAGCTTAAAAAAAATAGAACAAATGAAAAAAGGCATAGTGAAATAAGTCAGAGAAAAACAAATGTCAGAGGATTTCATTCACTCATGGGATACAAAGAAGCAAAAGAACAAAGAACACTAAACCTAACAATCCTTAAAAATCTGACTGCAGAACCAAGTCTAACAGAATCCAAGAAGAAGCCCACTGGTCTACAGTGAAGGATTATGGGGCTTTAGTGGTGGGTGGGTGTGGTCACAGCATCTGAAGAGCTGTGAACCTGTAACTCTGATCCATATACAGTGTTGTAAACCAATGTTACCTCACTAAATACAGCAATACATGTTTCAATTTAAAAACTTTAATCAAATTTATTATCATTTAAGTTTTAAATTAATTTATTTTTTAATTAAATTAATTTAGTCTTGGGAAATGTATAGCACCTTGTGGAGACTTTATCATTTGGAGTGACAGTTAACATGAGGTCTTCAACACCAGAAGAGTTTTAACTCTTTTGTAAGTATGTTAGAATTATAGTGCCTCAGTGTCCTGAAATAAAAGCTGCAATTTATATCATTGACTTTTCTATAATTTTTTTAAAGGGAACAAGAAAAATGGATGATATGTGTTTAAAGAGAGCCTTTAATTTATTAGTTTCACTTTTTACATTTGGTTATGTGTGTATGTATGCAAAAACTTTTGTAAAGTTATATTTAATGTCCCTTTTCTACAGTCAGTACTTGTTCTCTAATGCAGATATTTATCAAGTTTTTTTGTTATTTGAAAGCTATAAAATCCACACAAGCAAAGACTATATAAGGGTGTTTAACTGGGCACAGTAACCAATAAATTGCTATATCTCTGCATATATAATGCATGACATGTACACATACATATATTATTCATACATATGCAATCTGCAGTAATAGAATTTGTCTAAATTTCAAATGTGTACTTTTTAGATTTTAACTTTTTAAAAAATAAATGAAATATTCCAGTTGATTTTCTTTATTTTAGAGTACAGCATCAAATAAAGACAAAAACATTAGGTGGGGAATTGGGATTTTGGCTTTAAGTTTCTGAACTTTAAATTAGCTAGAAAAACAAGTCTGATGTTATTGTCTGCAGGTGTCTTAAAGCAAGTTTTGATTATCAGTTTTCAAGTCTATATTGGAAATTTCAATTGTTTCTCTGAATACAATAAGCCACACATTCCCTTCTCTTTATAACAATATCCAGAAGTCCCCTTCTCGGCCAGGGAGTGACCCCCAGGGCACAGCAGACCTCTCCTGTCACTCCGCTGCTCCCCTCAGCAGCGTACTTAGTTGATCTGCCTGTTCTGCTCCCCACTCTGTCTCTGGTGAAGCCTCTCACCCCCCCATCTCTGGCCTGTACC